>NC_090246.1:42118940-42343940 GCF_037325665.1 Littorina saxatilis
AGAAGATAAAAAAAACACGGATTCGTCATACACAAGCGAATTCGATGTAATCCATTGTTTCTTTAACTGTGTACAACTGACGTAACAAAATGATGGTTTATTAGTTGAAATGTAACAATTGAACTAAGGCACCATATGTCACTTTCAAAGCTAAAAACGTTGTTTCCGATTGCTGTTGACCAAACAAGGACAACATCGTTTAAGACATTATTTTTTGCCAAAAAGGTGTTTTTAAACGCTACTCTTCTTTCCTTTCTGATTTCAGGAGGGGCCGGGCTGGTCGATTAATCTTTTTCTGTGTTTATTTGTTTTGCTTGCTACTTTTTCTCACTCACGTTAAAATAAGATATGGAACTATGGATGGGTGTTGTACCTTCCTTTTTGAAAGCTATGTCATTTTTACTTTCACTCTATCGACAGCTAGTCTTGGTCCAGTAAATATTGAACGCCAAATGTCCTGTTAGAATAAGTAAAATAAAATAAAATGAAATGAAATGAAAGGAGATAACATTTAGGTAAAAACAAAAAAGTATAAAATAAAATAAAGTAAGTTAAAATAAAATAAGTTAAATAGAAAATAAGGAAATAGGATAAAGAAAGTGTGTTGTCCTTTTCACTGGTAACTTGGACTGTCGTCTTGAACAAAAAGGCAAAGCAAAATAGCAGAAAAAGGTCGTTCCTTTTGGAAGAATGATGAGAAGAAGAATACAAAGAACAAGAAGAACTCAAAAGATCATGGAGATGAGAAGAGAGGTCGACGAGGTGAAGTACGTGGTTGGGCAAAAACACACTACATACGGTAGACTCAGAAAGCTGAAAGTATGGTGCAGCCAGACGGACAAATTTCATCAAAATGAATTAAAAACCTGTTTTATGTAGTTTAAAAGACGTTCAGTCACGCGGTTAAGAAATCCACAGCGCGTCTTCCGTATTTTCACCGGAAGATTTGATACGAAAAAGTCAATGTTTGTATTTATGTGATTTTGCAAGAAAACAGAAGTTCTCAAAATCACACAGAGAAAACTAAATACTTGGGTCTGTCTCAGCTTTAAGTAAGATTTTTCCCTTAACTCATGGCTGAAAAGGGTGTGTGTGTGTGTGTGTGTGTGTGTGTGTGTGTGTGTGTGTGTGTGTGTGTGTGTGTGTGTGTGTGTAACTGAAAGTTTGACAGATTGACTAAATGTATTAATTTCGCTTTACGCGACTTGTTGGTTATCAGGTATGGTCTGCTTATTTGTTAAGTTTAAACACGAGTGACCGTGATCACCAGAGGTCGTTTTAAGGAGCGCGGGCTGGAATAAAGCCCTGTTTTCCAGGTTCGAAAACAGACTCACTTGCTTTAAACAACGTCATCTGCATCCGTCGCAACCGTGGGGCAATGGGTCTGCGCCAGAGAGGATTATTCTCGTGTTTTATCGTGGCGGTGAGGTGACGCTGGAGGTTCCTCCCCAAGACACAGGCCTGGGCTGAGGTGTTATGGAAGACAGGCTGTAGTCAACGCAGCCCCCCCCTCCCCCCCCCCCCCCCCCCCCCGTGGTATGGAAGACAGGCTGTAGTCAACAAAGCCCCCCCCCCCCCCCCCCTGGTATGGAAGACGGGCTGTAGTCAACGCAGCCCCCCCCCCCCCTCTCTCACTCCAGGACACAGGCCTGGGCTGAGGTGGTATGGAAGACAGGCTGTAGTCAACGCATCCCCCCCCCCCCCCCCCCCCCCCCGTGGTATGGAAGACAGGCTGTAGTCAACGCTGCCCCCCCCCCCCCCTCTCTCTCTCCAGGACACAGGCCTGGGCTGAGGTGGTATGGAAGACAGGCTGTAGTCAACGCAGCCCCCCCCCCCCCCTGGTATGGAAGACAGGCTGTAGTCAACGCAGCCCCCCCCCCCCCCCCCCCGTGGTACGGAAGACAGGCTGTAGTCAACGCAGCCCACCCCCCTCTCTCTCTCCAGGACACAGGCCTGGGCTGAGGTGGTATGGAAGACAGGCTGTAGTCAACGCAGCCCCCCCCCCCCCCACCCCCCCCCCCCCCCCCCGTGGTTTGGAAGACAGGCTGTAGTCAACGCAGCCCACCCCCCCTCTCTCTCTCCAGGACACAGGCCTGGGCTGAGGTGGTATGGAAGACAGGCTGTAGTCAACGCAGCCCCCCCCCCCCCCCCCCCCCCCCGTGGTATGGAAGACAGGCTGTAGTCAACGCAGGCCCCCCCCCCCCCCCCCCCCCCGTGGTATGGGAGACAGGCTGTAGTCAACGCAGCCCCCCCCCTCTCTCTCTGTCCAGGACACAGGTATGGGCTGAAGTGTTATGGAAGACAGGCTGTAGTCAACGCTGCAGCCCCCCCCCCCCCCCCCCCTCTCCAGGCAAGGCAGCGGAGGTTTGAAATCAGGGTTTTTCTACCCTTAAACTGCCATCCCAGGCTATCGAGTTCCGTCTTTAAACAACGAGTTTGCCGAAAATCAATTTGATATCGGAAAAAAACAACCTGCCCTCTTGTCGAGGTAGCTAAGATTTATAATTATTTATATTTCACAGTTTGAAAATCCCTCTTAGCTTTCCTCTACCAATAGACGATGTTTGAATCAACTCGGGTTTTGGTGGGTTGCAAAAGAGTGAATGCTCTTGCTTTTATTGAGTCAAACTTTCCCACGTGACATTAATGAGGTTAGTCACTAGTGAGGGGTGTGTCTGAAACACATAGACAAGGAGCACGTGTAGAAAAAACTAGCCCTCGCTGAAAGCAAGAGTATTCATTCTTTCACAACCCATATAAACCTAACGGAATTATTTCTGGAGCGTCTATTGCCATCCACAAGTAAAGGTTGGTGAACACTCGACATAGTTTTAGGACTTTCACTTAGATCATTCTGAAATTTTGCGTATATTGACCTCTAATATTAAACACACGCACATCCACGCAGGCGCTCACTAACACACACACACACACGCACGTACGCACGAAAACACACACACACACACACACACACACACACACACACACACACAGAACACCTGAGTGTTGCGAAATGTCACTAATCGTACCGCAGACAATCACTTTTGTATTGCTAGCATCGCAATTCCTCGTTGTCAAAATACGCGTCATTCGCTTTTTGTCAGAAAGAGCAAAGGGGATAAAGTACATGTATAAAGCTTCGTGTCGCACATATGCAGATTGTATGCACTGATCTCCTATACGGCGGCGATGGTCGCCCTATGGCCAGCGTATCGATCACTTAGTAGGAATCAAATAATCCTCACTGGAGATAAAGCAGTGTCTGTGCGCCTGGCTTTGTGGTCTGAAACATTCACGGGCTGCGGCCGTCGGAAAACAATGACCATGGTCTCTAACACCCAAAAATGGACTCCGCGCTTGATAGACATAAGGAAGAGAGATACGCCCTTTTGGTGCACACTTTTCAAGGTGTCACATGTCGGAGGAAAAGAAGCAGGCGAGAATAAAGCATTTTTCAGTGTTAATTGACTGTGAATAATACGAAGGATCGAGTTAAGTATGATTTTTTCCCTCTGTAACCATGTAACGCATGGACATTTCGCTAAACACTAGTTAACAAAGTTGTGTAGTAAGAGTTCAAGCCCAAGTAATTACAGTAACGTTCAACGCTGTAACGTGCTCGCACACAACGTTCGGGCAATCAGTTACACCACAGTTCCAATACGCCTCTGTATTTTCGTCTGAAACTTTGATGAGCGACCGCCACATTTTGCCCAAAATGTGGCTAGTCAAATCCCCCGAACCAACCCCTGAGACTTTAGATCAAAGAGCATTTCGATCATCACTTTAAACCCGTTCATATCCCAGGCTTTCACAATCATTGTTGAATTCCTTAGGCAATATAGCATTACCAGTTGGTGTAAAACACGCTGAGGGCATAATTATCGTGTCAATACTCTATCGTCGTGTATTCTCCTAGCGTTTTCTGCGATGGTTATGTTGTATTTGGCGCTTGGACAATGATGCCAGTGTTATCATAATTAGAACACCTACATATTAGTTAACAATTGCATTGAGCAAAACGTTCGACATGGAAATAACCTCCTTCCTTGAATACGAGGGTCAACGCAGTCATAAAAAAAACCTTAAAGGTCATCCACATTGAAAAATGAAACTTTGCACAAAATATCTACATACTAAATGAAGTCGCATGCCGAAAATCTTTTTTCCGAAAAATGCTTCTTGTTTTTTATATTGAATAAAATCTACTTCGGATAACCTTTTGCACCTGTGAAAACCGCGCCCACGTGATCATTTGCCTCGTGACGTCAGCGTATGTAGTCAACAATGGCGGCGCTTATCTCGGATAGTGTTAGTTCTGAACCAAAACGAAGAAAAACTTCCAATGGCCTATATTGTGCGGTTGGGCGATGCACAAATAAACAAGCCGATGGCTACACCTTGCACCGCTTCCCGAAAAAAAAAACAGTCCGTGATAGGTGGGTACGTGCAAGAGAAAAGAGTAAACTTTGGCCCAAAGTGTGGGACACCGACTTCGTCGTCTGCGATTTGCCATGAACATTTCGAAGGTGACTGCTACCTTCCACGTGAGGCATTGATGAGAAGTTTCGGAATTAAAACAATAAGGACTCTAAAGCCTGGTTCAGTCCCAACCATCCATCGGGGATGTCACACGCGAAACACACAGATGAAGCGCGGTGCGTGTTTTCACATAAATATCGGTCAGTGTCAGCTTGACCCGTCCAGCTATCGCCCTGTGTTTGGGTTTGTAAACAACACGGCTGGCAGTGCCCACTGGTACGGTCAGTGTCAGCTTGACCCGTCCCGCTCCCGAGCTGTGTTTGTGTTCTATTTGTCGCATTATTATTATATTTTTTAATTTATTTATTTTGTTGGTAAATCACTAATTCTTTTTAGTATTTTCGTTTTAAATAAATACATTCAGGTGTGCATTATTTGGCCAAGTGTGTGTGTGCTCGAATAATGTCAAATTTGTGACATACTATGATCAATACTTGAATGCTTAATGTGTGTGTACTTTGAGCAAGTCTTTACAAGAACTGACTTTCAGTGGTAAATTAACTGTTAGCTACACATAGCTTTGTGGACTAATGATTGTGCTTTTCGTTATCTGAGAGGATGGGTGAATGTGCCTGTGAATGTTTATGTGTTGGTTATTGTTTACTTGAGACAGGATGGAAAGTAAATTTAACTTGGAGAAAAGAGTAAGTTGTTGAGTTTATTGGAAAAGTAAGTTGTGTACCGTAGAATTTGTTGTTATGTTGACAAAACAGTTTAAAAAAGAGCAGACCTGACTCTGCAAGTGATAACTTATAACTACTTGTTTCAATGACTTTGAGGTATGAGTGAGGTGAGACACCACCACACAATCCACATGTGAAATATATCTGACCGCTTTCGCTATCTCATGGTGACACAAAAACAAAGGTGGATGTGACAATGGCAGTATTAACTTGTTTTTGTTAGTTAAATTCGTATACACATTTGAAAATCATAAAAAGCTGTGAACACTCCCCACCCACCCCCATGCTCCTTGCACACAAAAATATACCAACTACACTATGCATGTTACAAACTACATGATTTTACTGTTGCACTTCTGTATCTTAAATATAAATAAATAAACACACTTTTTCAAATCAATGTGTGGCACAAGCTGAACCAACTACAAACACACATCAAAATAGTTTTCTCGTCAATGTAATAATAATATTTATTTTCTCGTCAATGTAATAATAATATTTAATCACAATGACAATGTATTATCAATAAAATTGGAACACATAAGGATGCAAAAATGGGCTGATGCTGTCATATAATGTAATATTACTCTGGGTCCCTATAACCCACGTACTGCCCATCTGCACTAGGAAACTGTTCTCTAATTCTTGCAACCGCACAAGCTGGTAAGGTGACCCTGATGTCTCTCCCCAGCCATTTCCAGACCCACCGCACAAGCATGCGGTAAGCTACATACCGATACCGCCTGGAAAGAAAAACAAGCATACAGTATTAATGACAGTATCAATCAATCAATCAATATGAGGCTTATATCGCGCGTATTCCGTGGGTACAGTTCTAAGCGCAGGGATTTAAAAAAAAAAATTTATGCAATTTATATCGCGCACATATTCAAGGCGCAGGGATTTATTTATGCCGTGTGAGATGGAATTTTTTTTACACAATACATCACGCATTCACATCGGCCAGCAGATCGCAGCCATTTCGGCGCATATCCTACTTTTCACGGCCTATTATTCCAAGTCACACGGGTATTTTGGTGGACATTTTTATCTATGCCTATACAATTTTACCAGGAAAGACCCTTTTGTCAATCGTGGGATCTTTAACGTGCACACCCCAATGTAGTGTACACAAAGGGACCTCGGTTTTTCATCTCATCCGAAAGACATATAACGTGCGCCACACACAAGACCCTTTTGTCAATGGTGGGATCTTTAACGTGCACACCCCAATGTAGTGTACACGAAGGGACCTCGGTGTTTCGTCTGATCCGAAAGACTAGCACCCACCACCTAGGTTAGGAAAGGGGGGAGAAAATTGCTAACGCCCTGACCCAGGGTCGAACTCGCAACCTCTCGCTTCGGAGCGCAAGTGCGTTACCACTCGGCCACCCAGTCCACAGTACACAAAGTGTACAATCAGGATACTTGAAAACATTCCCCATATTGCTTTGCTCAGAATTAGCACATGCGAATAAATGAATTGTCTTGAAATAAAAATGAATATCTGACAATTAATTTTCATTTTTTTATTTTATTGTTATTTGTTTTTGCACATCTATGACATAAACCTATTTATAGTATCATGATTACAATTCTAAAAAAATAATAACTTACTCATTAGCATCCTGTATAGCCCTCCCATACTGCTGGTTGTACCAGTGATAGCATGTCTCCAAGACATAGTGGTCCAAGCACACTGATCTGAAGCCAGGGTGGTCAGTGATGCAGCCCACCCCTGTGCTTACTGTCAGTGATTCCATTTCTGGAATTTCTTGACAACAGCGGCATTCTCGGATTGAGCCCATGCCTGCACAGTTTGCGCACTGACACCTGCACACACAAAATTTGATACAAGTTTAGTTCAAATTCTCTGCAGTCTACAAACTCACACAAAAAAATTGATCTACTAAGGCAGTAAAACAACTGAAATGGACAAATTCACAACCAATGGTAGTGACCATTATGTCTAGACAAAACCATAATAAATTGTTATTCCATTGGAACATTGGTATATCCATACGTGTACTGATTTGGCTAGTTTTAGTTTTGGGGACTGCTACTAGCAATGATTGAGTGGGCATACTGACTACTCAGTAGGATGATGTTTTGACTAAAATTATAATCAGGAATGCGCATCACTTTCTGGCATGCATGAATTGCATCAAGGGTAAAAGAAGACATCGCACAAACTTTACAAATTACTGACTGCAAAACAAGCTCTACCAGAATCGATTCTATAATAGGAATATATACGAGGAAGAGTCTCACAATCACTGAATCAGTGGTAGTTTCTTACCAGTTGGTGGACATCAAACGATCGAGAGACTCGCTAAAATCGTCTCTGTCGGGTGTTTCCTCAACCTCAGCATCGGACAGCTCAGGTTCAAACTGGTATGGTTGAAGATCGTGTTCATTCAAAACCTCAAAATCACTACTGTAGCACGATAGTTCCAGTGAAGAAACGCTGCTTGTTTCACTGTTTTCTTCATTGTCTGCCATTGCCAATACAGCTGCTGACGTCACTGCGAGGGGAGATCAGCCATGGCTGCGTTTTAGATTCTTACTTCCCTTACCCTTAATTGCAGGTATGAAAACCCACTTTCATTGATCGATATCTATTAAACCAAAGGACTTTGCTTGCCAATATTTTGCATCTGGTACTATTTAGTAATGTTCTCTCAGCAGAATTTTTTTGACCGAGCAATGTGGTTGACCTTTAAAGGCCGAGGTCCAACAGGCCAGAAATCCCATGGGTATAGGCGGAGCCTCTTTCCTGGGATTGGTGGCTGAGTGGCAGGTCTCGCGTTACTCTCAACTGCCAGAGCTGTCTATTTTTGACCACAGCGGTCAGTAAGCGTGAGAAGATAACACAGCTGCGCTGCGCCCGCTCGTCAGCTGTGAAACCATACGCTACGGATAACGGGTTTTGGTGCTAGAACTGAAGATTTGTGAGTGTGTGTGTGACTGACGATTTTATTCATTCCTCGTAATAGTAGCAGTAGTAGTGTGTGTGTGTGTGTGTGTGTGTGTGCGTGCGTGTGCGTGCATCTAATTTATTAATCCATCTCTCACTCTCTCTCGCGATAAAACACACACACACACACACACACACACACACACACACAAACATACACTGACACACACATGCGCGCGCATGTTCTCACGTATACCTTCTTTCATTTCAATAACCTATAAATAAAGAGAAAAAAAAGAGTTTGAATCAGTGAGCTTGTAAACAAACTTTTAATCGTATTGTGTGTGCTCGTATGACGTTAAAAACATCCTGGCGGGAAATGCGGTACAACATCAAAGGTCAGTTCAAAATAATAGTAGGGTAAAAAAAAAGGTTGTTGGACACACACACTTCTCTCTCTCTCTCTCTCTCTCTCTCTCTCTCTCTCTCTCTCTCTCTCTCTCTCTCTCTCTCTCTCTCTCTCTCTCTCTCTCTCTCTCTCTCTCTCTCTGTTTTACGCGGAAAAAGCGTAACACTGATGCAGAACAGTAATACATGCCGGGGAGTGAATGTAAACGTAATAACATAGGTTAAAGTACAGCTATAATATTATTGCATCATGTACACTTGGGAGTGTATTATTGTTCTTCACACTGTGAGATTACTTCTGCAGTACACAACACTCTTCTCATGCAGGTCCCGTTATCTTGTTGACACAACTGTGTAACAGAAAGTGCCAGCAGATGCTTTGGCAGGGCTGGCATGCGTCTGGACCCCCTGAATTCAGTTACTGTTTACAGAGCTAAATCTGTTGACCAGACACATTTTACTAGGAAGTCCTTAGTCAAAAATTTGGCGCGAATATTTAACTCTATGTCATGTTGGTTGATCGTTTTCCGGCACTAAGGGTTATCCCATTGTGAAGGGTGGGGTAGAGCCTCTTACATTGGACATCCTTGCAAGTGCAATTCATGGTATGATGGAGATGCTTCTTTACCCATCCAAATTGGATTCTTCCAAACGGTCAGCTGGTCGACGAATCTTGCAGGCGAAGAGAAGAAAATTTGGAGGGAACCGTTATTCTAAGCCGTGAAGCAAGCGTTCGGTCATACAAAGGTTTTTCATCATGGCTAAGAAAAAAAGATTTGTTGTGACTGTGGAACTTTCGTCGGATGAATTAGACAGGTTGGAGGCATTTTTCCAGCAAAGTGATGTTGACTTTGATATTTCTGTTGATACTGATTCTGCGGGATCGACTAGTTATTCACAAATATCGGAATGTGCAGCCAACCCGGACCCGCCTTTTTATATTCCCGCGCTGGAGGGACGAGAAAGGTGTCCGTTTTGTTTTGCACAGCCCTGTGTGACGCATGAGGACTTTCGTCAAGGATGGTGGCCGATGGAAAATGTTGAACCACACCAGAAAAATCATCTGTACAGAAAAGACCTGTACAGAACATTCTGGACAATGCTTTACCACCGAGGAGTCTGGAATCTACCTGAATACATTGTGAAGAAAGAAAACGCATTGGAGCTCGACGCACACAGAAGGAAATTTGTATGGAGTAAAGATAGAGACAAACGCGACATCATGCCGAACTGTGTGATATCTCTTATACGGACATGGTTCCCAAATCCAGCTTGCACCGCCTACATGGGTCATTTGTGGGAATAGACAGAAGTCGTCAAGACCTGTAACGCTCGTGTGTTTTTTTTAATGCCTGCATTCCATTTATGTTTGCAAAAAGGTTGAACTGAATGTTCGTGTGTGTGTGTCTCGGTTGAGAAGTAGATCCTGATGTTTTCAAAACAATTTTAAATTTCCTTTTCATGGTCATCTCAACACGAAAATCATAACTTACAGGGCGTATAAAACAAAAAAAATATTATGTTCACAAATTAAAAATAAAAACGGACAAAAAGTAGCAGGAAGAATTCAGATGAACACTGGATATAAAAAGCGGTCAACTCTGTGCTTTCTCAGTGCTCAACGAACGTTGGTGTTAGGTATCAGCTCCAGCGGCAGTGACCGGAACGTTGGGGTCGTACGCCATCTGGATGACGTATTCCAGGTGGTGGGTGCTTACAGCAGGAACTATTTTTAGGATTCGGACGTTGCCTACGGCTATCATTGGCGCCGCCCACTTTGGTTGACTGACAGCCGTTTGATTTTGAATTCAAACTTGGTGAGTGAGAATTTTTTTTCTCAAAAAGCATGTTAGAAGGTTGTTTGTGATAAAATTTTGAACTGCATGTGTAGTGTTCATGCAGATGTAATCACTCGCACAATTTTGTGATTGTTGTTGTACTGCTGCCGTCGTACTTTACAAAAACTTGGTTCAAACGAGAGCTCGTTCCATCAAAGCACCCAATCACAAACTGGTCGTGGCACGCGCCAGTCTGCTTTTATACCCGCTGCTCGGTTAGCTGTAGTAGCAGGCGCTTGTGGGACATCAAGAGACGGTTTGGTCCTGCAAATGCATATTAGCTTACTCACGTTGTTAATAACAGTTTTTCAACTTCTACCACAACCTCTCCCATTTCCCGTTACAAGGAGTAGAACATATCGCAGGAACAATTCTGTTCAAACCTACAACTACTTTCACTACTCAGTGGACTTCCGATACAACCCTCAGGGCTGGACTTGGTGTATGAGAGGGAGGGGCTTCAAAATGAGGCAGGGGTACTTGGGCTGGTGAGGCAAGGGGGTCTGAATACTGTCGAAATGTAGCATTTGGAATGGGTACTTTGGGTCTCTCCTTTAGAACAAAAATGTACATCTGCCGGGTAAGCGGGGGGGTGGGAGGGGGGCGGGGCTTCCGGAACCAAGGACCCCCCACCCCTCCCCCTGTTCCAGCCCTGACTTTCATGAGATGCATCAAGCAAACAAAAAGATGCTTGGGGGTCGGCGTGAGCCACTTTTCGGTGCCATTTTGACTTCGACTTTTAATGTATGTTTCAGTGGTGAACTGTTTTGGTTCAGTTATGTTGTACAATGTCGCAGGGTGTTATTCTCTTGATATCAGCTATGCTTTCAAAAGGTCATTTAAAAGTGGTTTAATTGTAGACAGCCTGAGCATCAGTATTTGTATTTTGTTACTTATTTATTCATGTAGGTATTTATGTAAGCTTATTTATTTACCTAGAATTGACTGAATTTATATTAAAAAGAAATTTAAACAACTTACCCCTAACCCGTTGTTATTTGATGTATTTCTTTGGATTAAGCGTCCTAAATACGGACCAGAGTCAACTATCCTCGAAACTCAGAATGAGAATCCTCGACATATTGATATCGTCATTAAATAATTGCACGACAAGCTCTTTCATGGAGCCCTTGACCTTAAACTTGGCCCCAAAGGCATGGTGATACATGAAACATTGTAACCTCACAGCCGATCGCTCATAGGTCAAACTCTTCAGCAGACTCGACCTTCTGTCTTTTCAAACAAGTGTGCTCGGCGTAACTTCGATAACCAAATATGGATCTATGCCAAAATCATGCTATGCACAGGCTGATCGCACAACAGTTCGCTGAAGCAGAGAAAACAACATGAATATGTTGAGATTCCGACTATTAACGTTACGAAATCAAGAATTTCTTTTATTATAGAGAGGTAAGTTTACGAAACTTCGTTTAATTATGGACAAAATGTTGTGTTCGTCTATAGTTAATCAATCAATATCAACATGAGGCTTATATCGCGCGTATTCCGTGGGTACAGTTCTAAGCGCAGGTATTTTTTTAAATTTTTTTAAATTTTTTTTTTTATGCAATTTATATCGCGCACATATTCAAGGCGCAGGGATTTATTTATACCGTGTGAGATTGAATTTTTTTTACACAATACATCTGATCACGCATTCACATCGGCCAGCAGATCGCAGCCATTTCGGCGCATACCCTACTTTTCACGGCCTATTATTCCAAGTCACACGGGTATTTTGGTGGACATTTTTATCTATGCCTATACCATTTTGCCATGAAATACCCTTTTGTCAATCGTGGGATCTTTAACGTGCACACCCCAATGTAGTGTACACGAAGGGACCTCGGTTTTTCGTCTCATCCGAAAGACTAGCACTTGAACTCACCACCTAGGTTAGGAAAGGGGGGAGAAAATTGCTAACGCCCTGACCCAGGGTCGAACTCGCAACCTCTCGCTTCCGAGCGCAAGTGCGTTACCACTTGGCCCCCCAGTTAAACATTTTATAAACTTACCTCTCTTGTTTGTGTTTTTGTTTTGAATCTGTTACATAACCCATTCGTTGTGTTGTTCAGCAGGCAACAGGAATACTGCTCATTTGTCCTGGGACTTAGAGAAGTAAATCCGAATTCAATTTGGTTTTAGTGCTGGTTTTAGGTAAACAAAAATTAAATAAGTTTGCATTTCTTTTGAAGTGGGGGAGGGGGGAGAGGGAGCTATGTCTGTATGCCCTTCTCGCGAAATATCCCTGATTGAGACCGCATGTTTAGTAACAAGTCATTCATTAACTTAAACACCCCCCCCCCCCCCCCCCCCAACAACTGCTTGCCTACCACTCCGGCAAGAGGTCAGTGCAACAAGTAATCTTTTTACGTAAAACTCCTCGACAGGAAAGCCTGTTTGCCAACTAAAGCTACATCAGAAACAAAGTTAAGTGCTGAAAAAAAAGTTCATTCAGGACAACCAGTTACGTGGAGTAACTTGTGTTATGACTGTTGTGTCCTCTTTTCCACCGTCTGTCCAAAAAATGTTAGATATCCCCCCTCCCCCCCCCCCCCCCCCCCCCCCCCCCCAAGCACTATGAAAACAAAGAAGGAGGGTTAAAAACGGCAGTCGAAGGGGGAGTTAGGATCAAGGTGATGGAGAGCAGCAAGTCAATGAGGCAGAGAGTTCCACTGGGAGAGGCCAGCCAGGCTAGGCTGCTCGCTAAGTTTGCTTAATGCGGCGGGCGTCACTTCACTTATTGGAACGGCCTACTTTACTTCCTGTCACCCGGCCTCTGACCTTTTTTGCTCCTCGCCAGCAACGCCCCTGTCGCTTGTGTCACGGCGAGTAGGCTGATTAGAATTATTGATTGGATTATTTTATTAGTGTAAGAGGGGTGCGGGGTGTGTCGTGGTGCCACTGACTTGTTTCCATTTGGACTTGTTTTGAATGGAACATTTGTTTCGGCGTGTAGTGCCCTGTGTAGCTGTGGGGGTGGAGGCACACGGGCCGAATTCGTACCTATTACCCCATTATAGAATATCCCCAAACAAGCATCCCACGAAACCCGGTGTCGATCATTATCTCGTTTTTCTGACAGGAATTTAGTTCATTTCAAAGTCTCTTGGCAACTCAGTTCAGTCGAGTATAAGAGTCTGGAATGATTTTGATGAAGCGTACACTCTAAATTTTATGACACATTTTTGCACACTTTTTCTGATCACAATATGTATACAAGTGTTCAAACTAACATTTAGAGTGTCAACAATGTGTTCACCATGAGCAACGTTTGCTATCTGAACACTTCCAAACCCTTTTGTCAAACAGCGATGACATTTTTCAGCACAGTCCAGCGCAAGGTGAACACATGTGTGTTCAAAGAGTGTTCGCGTCAGTTTCATTCGACACTGTGTGTTCGGGGCTGTTTTTCATTGAATATTTTGATTGCAAACATTAATCATGATCATTAACACTTGAAAAATCGATTGCAGCCTGATGCAATTATGATTTCTTAGTATTTATATCGTTTATCTTTCCGTCCTGAACATAAGATTAGTGCCAGTGGCTGCGAAGCGCTTCAAAATGCAATTTAAAGCAGTTGATACACGTGGACCTGGCTATTTTTAGCAATCTAAAAAAATGTATCTTTTTCAAACAAATGCATTAAAAATCGTGCACAAAAAGGGAAAGTGTGTGTGCGCGCCTGTGTGTGTTTTTAACCTGAGACAAATGTCGCCAATGTTTTTACACGAGTGACGTCAAATAAACGATGTTATCATATATATATATTATCTGAACCAGATATTGTGGAATACTTTTGTCAATAAAAACGACTTTTTTTTGCTCGAAATCATGTGATTGAAAGTCCTTCTCAATTGTATGGCAGTGATAGTGAGAGTATTCTAAAAGTGTTCTGTGACTATGGTCTGAACACTTATGAGTGTTAAAAACTGGTTACAGCAGGGTAAACATTGTTTAGTGTTCATATGGTGAACCAGCTTTACATGTAACAGTGTGTTCACAAGTGGTTACACAAAGTGTGTTAAAAAGTGGAACACTTCGATTTTGAGTGTACATAAGCCTACGCGTGCAAACTATGACTCCGATCGAATAGGTTGACTTTAATTTTGTATTACAACTAGACTCTTTGTTATTTTGAAAAAGATGCGGCAAATGGTTATATCTAGGTCGATTTTCTGATAGATTGGTTGATACTTTGAAACTGTAGAAAGCCCGTTGTTTTATTGTGCATTAAGCATATTGCTTACAACGACAAAAACATAAACCATGAACACTTAAAAAAAAAGTGACTTTTGTTCCTTGTTTAATTTAGATAACGCAGTTATATATCGCGCTATCATTTTGCAAACCGGTATTTCTCACCCGGTACAAATGATGGCTCATCAGATTGAAACCAAATATTTTCTAAAGCGTGAAATTGTACCGTGAAAAAAGCAGATTTAAAAAAAAATGTTCTAATCATCATAGATTATTATCAGTCTAGAAAAAGCAAGTCAAACTAACCCAAACCAAAGCAACGAAAGCTGACACAATACACAAAGTAACCCGTAGACAGACAAGCAAACAGACGACTCGTAGTCAAACACAGACACACACGAGAGCAGTATATCCTCGTATTGCTGTGTACCAAATCACAGCTGACAGAAAATATAACATGAAATAAAATAGGATAAACGACTGTGGAACGTTGGTCTATTTTGCTCATGCAAAACCGATCCAGACAAACTGATTCGGGGCGTGCTGGAAATTCCAATTTCGCTTCGTTTGATTACGTTTTATGACCCTAAGACAATGGAATATCTACTCCCTTGCTTCTTTCGTTTCTCTGTCTGTCAAGCTCGTCGCATCTACGCAAATATGTCAGACTTAGTTTAAGGTACTGTCCGCAAACAATCATCGGTTTGTTGGGCAGGCAGTAACTGTGTAATCTTTGATGAGGGGAACAAACTTATAAATTGTCCTGTCAAAGTTCTTTGAAGAATGATTCGTCTTGGCGGAGTGATTTGCGATGTGGGACCAAACAGTCCAACAGGGTTAAGTGCGGGACAGCGGTGTGTATCTGGGCCAACTTATCCAGACGATACGCAATAGCGAAACAGTTAAAACTATTGGTGTCGGAGGGGGAAAATGTGAGCGGGTTGAAGATCTCTTGGGATCCATGTGAGGGTGTTTTTTGTTTGTTTGCTTAAGTTATTTGTCTGCCTGTCTGTTTATTTGTTTATTTGTCTATTGAATTGTGTGTGGGTAAAGTACCTCGTCGTTTAAAAGTATTTTCAGCGTGTACAAAAATCTGAATATGTGGTATGTTATCCCCGAGTACGCAGTACTAGGGTCCAACAGACTTTAATTGTGTGTGTGTGTGTGTGTGTGTGTGTGTGTGTGTGTGTGTGTGTGTCTGTCTGTCTCGACTTAACAGCTTATTGCTGGGAAACTACTGGGCGCAGTTCGTTCAAAAGTTGATACACTAACTTGATAATAGGTCCGATTGATCGTATTAAAACTTCATAATGTTACCTGGGACCTAAATGCCCCAAAAAACACAAAAGCCACTCTTAACGGTGGGAGTTTTTGCGGTGGGAGGCTGGTCGCTTTGCGAACAGCCTGAACTAAAGGGGAGACTTGAGCGGCAAACACGTCACGCAGTGCAAGCCAGACAACGGGTGAGGAAATGGTCTCGGCAAAGAAATTACAATGCAGGGTTTGGTCTCGGTGAAAGAGAGAGTCTATGGCCAAAATGATCCGGGTTCGATTCCCGGCATGGGCGTTCTATTTTTTTTAATTTTTTTAATTCTTGTTTACTATTGTTTATTATGAACGTTTTAATGTTTAATTTTACTCTAATAGTTTTTTTAATTGTGTAAAATAAATAAATATTTTTTTTTTTTAATTTATTTTTATTTTTTTAATCCAAATGACCCGGGTTCGATTCCCGGCATGGGCGCTCTATTTTTTTTTTAATTGTTTTTTTAATTCTTGTTTACTATTGTTTATTATGAACGTTTTAATGTTTTATTTAACTCTAATAATTTTTTTAATTGTGTAAAATAAATTAAAAACATTTTTTTTTTAAATCCACGTGCACAAGACAAAAACTTTCATACTGGGGGAGCGAGCCAGTCTGAAGAGTACTCGGGTCCAGCGCCAGCGTTTTTTATCCCCGAGTACGCAGTAAGAGGGTCCTGCAGACTTTAATTGTGTGTCTGTCTGTTCGTCTCGACTTAACAGCTTATTGCTGGGAAACTACTGGGCGCAGTTCGTTCAAAAGTTGATACACTAACTTGATAATAGGTCCGATTGATCGTATTAAAACTTCATAATGTTACCTGGGACCTAAATGCGAAATAAATCGCAAAAGCCACTCTTAACGGTGGGAGTTTTTGCGGTGGGAGGCTGGTCGCTTTGCGAACAGCCTGAACTAAAGGGCAGACTTGGGCGGCGAACACGTCACGCAGTGACGAGAAAAGCATGATTTCAGTGCAAGCCAGACAACGGGTGGGGAAAATGGTCTCGGCAAAGAAATTACAATGCAGGGTTTGGTCTCGGTGAAAGAGAGACAGAGAGCACGAGAGAGTCTATGGCCAAAGTGATCCGGGTTCGATTCATTTTGTGCACATGTGTTAGTGTTACTGTTTGTGTGTGTGTGTGTGTGTGTGTGTGTGTGTTTGTGTGTGTGTGTGTGTGTGTGTGTGTGTGTGCATGAGTCTGTACTCGTGTGTGTGTGTGTGTGTGTGTGTGTGTGTGTGTGTGTGTGTGTGTGTGTGTGTGTGTGTGTGTGTAAGAAAGAAAGAGAGAGAGGGAGGGAGTGAGGGAGAGAGTGTGTGCGTGTGTATGTGTGTGTGTGTGTGTGTGTGTGTGTGTGAATGTCGCGAGCGTTTTTTATCCCCGAGTACGCAGTACTAGGGTCCTGCAGACTTTAATTGTGTGTCTGTTCGTCTCGACTTAACAGCTTATTGCTGGGAAACTACTGGGCGCAGTTCGTTCAAAAGTTGATACACTAACTTGATAATAGGTCCGATTGATCGTATTAAAACTTCATAATGTTACCTGGGACCTAAATGCGAAATAAATCACAAAAGCCACTCTTAACGGCGGGCGCGATTCGCGGTGGGATAGAACAGCCGTTCGGCTGATAAACCGCCCAGCCAGCGACACCACACCAGGCTTTGCGTGCTTTGCGTGCGTGTACCACTGCGCGAGGACTATAGGCATTTGAGTTCACTGGCGATTGTCAGATTTGTTGGCTTGGAGGAAAGCGTTTCCGACTATGGCCAAAGAGATCCGGGTTCGATTCCCGGCATGGGCGGTCTATTTTTTTTTTTAAATTCTTGTTTACTATTGTTTATTATGAACGTTTTAATGTTTTATTTTACTGTAATAATTTTTTTAATTGTGTAAAATAAATAATTTTTTTTTAAATTTTTTTTTTTAATCCAAGTGATCCTGGTGGAAAGCGATTCGTCTATGGCCAAAGTGATCCGGGTTCGATTCCCGGCATGGGCGGTCTATTTTTTTTTTAATTCTTGTTTACTATTGTTTATTATGAACGTTTTAATGTTTTATTTCACTCTAATAATTTTTTTAATTGTGTAAAATAAATAAATAAAAAAATTTTTTTTTTTAAATCCAAGTGATCCGGGTTCGATTCCCGGCATGGGCGGTCTACTTTTTTTAAATTTTAATTCTTGTTTACTTTTGTTTATTATGAACGTTTTAATGTTTTATTTTACTCCAATAATTTTTTTAATTGTGTAAAATAAATAAAAAAATTTTTTGTTTTTGTTTAAATCCACGTGCACAAGACAAAAACTTTCATACTGGGGGAGCGAGCCAGTCTGAAGAGTACTCGGGTCCAGCGCCAGCGTTTTTTTATTAAATAATAAGACGGTGATACTTCATTCTTTATTTCTAGCTTTTGTTGCGAGAAAAAGAGACGAAAGAAAAACGCTCTTCTTACCTTTATTCTCTTCCTTCAAATGATCCAATAATGGGTGCCGTGTTCTTCATTCTTAAAACTTGCAAAGTGTCTGTTCTCAGGACGAAATGGTGAGTGCGCATTAAAGTTTGTGGACCGAGTTAGTGTTTTCCGCTGTATTCTTCAGCATATTCCAAAATGTTTTTGATTGATTTTAGGTCTTGACTTCATGTTGGCCAGTGTACACCAACATCAACACTGTCTTGCAGGCGACAAGTTACCTTCCTTCTCTCCCTCTTTACACGAAAGAGTAACATGAAAATGACATCGAATAAACGCTTCGGTGCAAGCGCACCAATAATCGAGGAGAAATCAAGTCGGTGGACGTACTCGTAATAAACAGTGCCATAACAGGGGGAAGAAGAATGATTTTGTCAGCAGTGTACACGAAAATCTAACATAGTTGCTCATCTTTAGAAACACCTGTGAACTGACAGAGAGACGGGCAGGCAAGACCGACAGGTAGACAGGCAAACATAAACAGACAGAAGTTCTCTCTAATTCTGTCTCTTTATCTCGCTGCCCCTGTCTGTCTGTCTCTCTAACTCTCAAACGCCATTTCTTCGCCTTAAAGACAAAGAATGCGTCTTATGTCTTAGCTTCTTTTCAGCGAAGACCCTGTTCTTTTGTAAAACATTCATACGTGCCGGATCGGGATCCTACTTTGTTTTCTTTACAATGGCCCGAAACAGTGTGAACGTTAGTGTTTTGATATTTTCATCAAAAAGCTGTCTGAGAGAGAATGACAATTATAAACAACCAAAACCCCGCTTGTCCATTAGATGTGTTGTATACTGACAGTCAGCTCAAAGGGTTTTTATTAAAATCATTTCTACAAGATCACCCATGAAAAGCAAACAGAAGAGCATAAAATCAGAGTGAATCTATGTCAAGACAGGAAACCAAGGCACTGAAAGAGGAAAAAGATGAGACGCAGAAAGAAGGAAGAAACTGGAGGAGAGGGTACCTAGCTAGTTCTATTTTGAGTGAAGTCAAAGTACATATTGATCTTTTACTGAAGTTAAGTCACGGTCCTTATTATGAAATGCTAAACTTGTCTGAGGGAGAAAAAGGCTAGTGTTGGTGTGACGGCCCTTCATCAGTAGAGACGTGATTGTGAACACAGGGATTGGCTTAGTTCATCCTCTGTCTTTCTGAAATGACACTGGCACCGTCGTGACTATCGTCTGTGTGACTTTGCTTTGACCTCGACCGTTAACGTTCAGATTGTAACACAAACATCAAAACAGTAATTTATATTTAGTCTTGAATGCTAACTGCTGATCAGTACACATGCCGTTAACGCGCACACGAACATATGCACACACAGGCACGCGTACACGCACTCTGGCACACACACACACACACACACACACACACACACACCATTTACCAACATGCAACAGGCATACGTTTGGACGAACACAGGCACATTCACACCCTCATCCAGGTATAGAGAAGAAAACTGTAGACCGTTCAAATGTTATGAGCTAAAGAATAAAAGAGGATGCAAAATGAAACTTGTGTAGAAAAGGATAGCAATGTCAAAAGGAACTCAGGATCATGCGCTAGCAAATACACGGCCTCGTTTAAGCACCAACAAACCCAAAAAGAAGCAGAACAGCGACTGTTCGTCCACATCAATCAATCAATCAATATGAGGCTTATATCGCGCGTATTCCGTGGGTACAGTTCTAAGCGCAGGTTTTTATCCCAGCGAAGCTGGAGTTATCCTATATACGTGAGAGAGACACCCGTGAGATAATAATCGTTCAAATCACACGTGTGTATATCATGTAAATGAGGTCATGTCAAGCAAGTCTGGCAGGGACCTGTTTTTCCACTGCTTATGATGCCAAAGTCACCGAGACAAACGTCATTATAGAAACACAAATTGCGCTCGCTAATTACCCTCGATGAATTTTTAGAACTAACACGTCACGCCACACTTTCAGAGTGACGTTTCTTTGCTTTGACGTAATAGATTGCACGAGGCTTTAGAAGAGATCGAGGTTCCAAAACAAGCGTCTTCAATTTAGCTGCCTCGAATGCAGGACATTTTCAGTAAAATACACGTAAGTACAGTATGTAGGATAAACAGAATACTACATGGTTTGCTGTTCCGTACCAGATTTACACTCGTTGCTTTTTCAAATAGTGAACAGCTCGCTTTCGCTCGCAGTTCAATATTTAAAAAAACCAACTCGTGTATATCTGGTACGACACAGCAAGCCATGTAGTATTCTCCATGTATCCCACGAACGCTATACTGTAATCGACTTGAGAAATTTTCATACCGATAATCTATATATATATACGACTTGTGTCTGTGTGTCTGTGTGTCTGTTCGGGATGCACGGCCAAAGTTCTCGATGGACCTGCTTCAAATTTGGTGGGCATATTCAGCTAGACCCCGGACACAACCTGGTCGATGAGAATTTTCAACACGTGCTCTCAGCGCGCGGCGCTGAACCGATTTTGGTTTTTCTGTTCATTTCACCATTCCCAGTAACTCTTCCTTATCTTCTCCAATGTTTTGCGTTTATCTCCCTTCCTTCGTGTGGCGTCAATCCATATTCCCGTTACTACGTTACTATTTTTAGAAGGTCACTGCACGTTACTATTTTTAGAAGGTCTCCAGTGTTTTGCGCGTTTATCTTCGTGCGCCGGCGAAGCCGGCGTACACCCGGGTCCCAGGCGCAGCCTGGTATTCGGCTCTACTTCTTCCCGGCGAAGCCGGTACCCGGCGAAGCGGGTAATCATCTAGTACATGATAAAGAAGGATTCTTTGTGCCCGGCTACGGGCTACAGTTGAAGATGGAAGTTCACCAAAAATTGGGACCATACTAACAAAAATACGGTGGGTGCAATAGGCGCCCCCATTTTTTGAGCAAACGCCACCCAAGGCCGCTTTGGACGGGTAGAAATTCTGTAGTTTCCAAGTTTATTTGTGTGTGGTTATCCAAGACTATGGATAAAGCTCGCGTAAGAAGATTACGTCACGGTCAAAAGTCTTTGACGTCAATTAATGCATCATGACGTCATGCCTCCCTGTAGTCTTTTTCTCTCGCGCGGTGTGTGTGTGTGTGTGTGTGTGTTCATTTTGTGCACATGTGTTAGTGTGTGTGTGTGTGTGTGTGTGTGTGTGTGTGTGTGTGTGTGTGTGCGCGTGCATGAGTCTGTACTCGTGTGTGTGTGTGTGTGTGTGTGTGTGTGTGTGTGTGTAAGAAAGACTGAGAGAGAGGGAGAAAGAGTGTGTGTGTGTGTGTGTGTGTGAATGTGTGTGTGCATGAGTTTGTGTGTATGTTTGTGTGTGTATGAGTGTGTATATGTGTTTGTTTGTAAAGGTGTGTGTGTCCGTCTGTCTATGTGCGTATTTGTTTGTTTGTTTGCCACGAAGGGCCATAATTATCAGGGCGGTGCTGCTTTGAGATATAACGTGCGCCACACACAAGGCAGAAGTCGCAGCACAGGCTTCATGTCTCACCCAGTCACATTATCATGACACCGGACCAACCAGTCCTAGCATGCACTAACCCCATAATGCCAGACACCAGGCGGAGCAGCCACTAGATTGCCAATTTTAAAGTCTTAGGTATGACCCGGCCTGGGTTCTAACCCACGATCTCCCGATCACGGGGCGGACGCCTTACCACTAGGCCAACCGTGTATGTGCGTATGAATGTGTGTTTTGTGTGCATGAGATTTGTGTGAGTCAATGTGTTTGTGTGTGTGTGTGTGTGTCTGTGGGTGTGTGCGTGCGTACATGCGTGCGTATGTAGCCTACATGTGTGTGTGTACGTGTGTGTGTGGGTGTGTGTGTGTGTGGGTGTGTGTCTGTTTCAGTATAAGAGAGAAAGAGAGAGAGAGAGAGAGAGAGAGAGAGAGTGGGTGGGTGGGTGTGTGTTTGTGCGTGTGCGTAAGTGTATTTATCCTACATACGTGAGAGAGACACCCGTGAGATAATAATCGTTCAAATCACACGTGTGTATATCATGTAAATGAGGTCATGTCAAGCAAGTCTGGCAGGGACCTGTTTTTCCACTGCTTATGATGCCAAAGTCACCGAGACAAACGTCATTATAGAAACACAAATTGCGCTCGCTAATTACCCTCGATGAATCTTTAGAACTAACACGTCACGCCACACTTTCAGAGTGACGTTTCTTTGCTTTGACGTAATAGATTGCACGAGGCTTTAGAAGAGATCGAGGTTCTAAAACAAGCGTCTTCAATTTAGCTGCCTCGAATGCAGGACATTTTCAGTAAAATACACGTAAGTACAGTATGTAGGATAAACAGAATACTACATGGCTTGCTGTTCCGTACCAGATTTACACTCGTTGCTTTTTCAAATAGTGAACAGCTCGCTTTCGCTCGCAGTTCAATATTTAAAAAAACAACTCGTGTAAATCTGGTACGACACAGCAAGCCATGTAGTATTCTCTATGTGTGTGTGTATGTGTGTTTGTTTGTAAAGGTGTGTATGTCCGTCTGTCTATATGTGCGTATGGGGGGGTGTTTTGTATGTATGAAGTGTGTGTGAGAGAGTGAGTGAGTGCGTGTGAGAGTGTGTATGTGTGTACGTGTGTAACTTGGGGTATGTGTGTGTGTGTGTTCGTGTGTGTGTTTGAGAGAGAGAGAGAGAGAGAGAGAGAGAGAGAGAGAGAGAGAGAGAGAGATTTGTCTTTCGCTGGGGTATGCAGTGCCTTGGCGTTGCACATCTACTTAATTTTTATTTTAATTTTTTATATTTTTTATGCAATTTATATCGCGCACATATTCAAGGCGCAGGGATTTATTTATGCCGTGTGAGATGGTTTTTATTTACACAATACATCACGCATTCACATCGGCCAGCAGATCGCAGCCATTTCGGCGCATATCCTACTTTTCACGGCCTATTATTCCAAGTCACACGGGTATTTTGGTGGACATTTTTATCTATGCCTATACAATTTTGCCAGGAAAGACCCTTTTGTCAATCGTGGGATCTTTAACGTGCACACCCCACATGCATAACAACAAATTCAATACAAATTAAGGAAACGCACAATTGACAAATCTTCTCTGAAAGCAAAGATGTATAAAAAGTGCTACGCGACTTTCAGCTTCAGAAGTGACGACAAGGCTTTTTATCAATTTTTTTCTGCTTCTTTTTTTCTTTTTGCGTAATCACACTGCCCTCTCATCTCGTCTGTTGGCCCTTCATTCCGTCGTCTGCTCGGGGCGTCCTCCGCTTGATTGCTTTTCTCCGCCGCTAATTATGATGCCATTGTCAACAAAAAGAACACCCCCGCCCCCGAGCCTCAACCTTCTTCGTACTGCCTGGTGGTGCTAGAAACGGGCGGTTCAAAGACAGAGGTTTTTAGTCATCAATTTCAGGTCAAAGGCGGTCGTCGATTTGCGCGGGAGGGTCCCGCCTTTTTTGTCCATCGAGGTAAGAATGGTGCCTGCCAAACAAAAAGAAAAAGGGGGTTGACAAATACTTGAGGGTATAGGGTATTGTCACGAACAGCTCGGGGGGGGGGGGGGGGGGGGGGGGGGGTCTTGCTGCGGCGATTCGCTTTTTGAGGGACAGATCATTGCGATCGAACATCATGAAAGGGATACTGTGTATTTCGAAGGCTTAAAATAGTGCGAAACAAAACTGCAACTTCTTAAATGATTAAAATCGACTTGCCTGTTCAGTTTGAAGCGCAGAGGAATAAGGAAAAAGTTGCATCTTACGAGGTGCAGGGCCGAGCAGGCTACAAATAAACGGTTCGTACTGCAAGAAGGCGGAACCCACTTAGATACTAGACATTCAGCTGGACTTGGAAGAAGGCGGAACCCACTTAGATACTAGACATTCAGCTGGACTTGGAATAAGGCAGAACCCACTTAAATACTAGACATTCAGCTGGACTTGGAAGAAGGCGGAACCCACTTAGATACTAGACATTCAGCTGGACTTGGAAGAAGGCGGAACCCACTTAGATACTAGACATTCAGCTGGACTTGGAAGAAGGCTGAATGCATTTAAATACTAGACATTCAGCTTGACTTGGAAGAAGGCAGA
The DNA here is from genome assembly GCF_037325665.1 of Littorina saxatilis. Classification (NCBI taxonomy): domain Eukaryota; kingdom Metazoa; phylum Mollusca; class Gastropoda; order Littorinimorpha; family Littorinidae; genus Littorina; species Littorina saxatilis. The sequence continues at coordinate 42,143,368 of NC_090246.1, forward strand.
ACTCACTTATACACTAGACATTCAGCTTGACTTGGAAGAAGGCGGAACGCACTTAAATACTAGACATTCAGCTGGACTTGGAAGAAGGCAGAACCCACTTAGATACTAGACATTCAGCTGGACTTGGAAGAATGCGGAACCCACTTAGATACTAGACATTCAGTTGGACTTGGAAGAAGGCGGAACGCATTTAAATACAAGACATGCATTCAGCTTGACTTGGAAGAAGGCGGAACTCACTTAAATACTGAACATTCAGCTTGACTTGGAAGAAGGCGGAACTCACTTATATACTGGACATTCAGCTTGACTTGGAAGAAGGCGGATCTCACTTATATACTGGACATTCAGCTTGACTTGGAAGAAGGCGGAACTCACTTATATACTGGACATTCAGCTTGACTTGGAAGAAGGCGGAACTCACTTATATACTGGACATTCAGCTTGACTTGGAAGAAGGCGGAACCAGCTTAGAAAATAGACATTCAGCTTGACTTCGAAGAAGGCGGAACCCACTTAAATACTAGACATTCAGCTGGACTTGGAAGAAGGGGTTGGGATCGGAGTGGGGTAGGTGATGCAGTAGAGGGAGGAGTAAGACTGGTGGGTGTTTTACACAAGAGAAAATCAGTTTTGAAAGGGGCTTTGTGTAGTGCTTCAGAAGGATGCAGTCAGCAGGACGGCAACTTTTTGCTTTTCTACCCACGTTTGCACGTGTGAACAGACAAGCTGCAGGAATTTCAACCTGCAGATACCAAAGGTACATAATGAGTTCTTCCTTTCAGGGTAATTCCCACCGCACTTGCGAGGATGGAGGGAGAACAAGTCGCGTAAGGCGAAAATACAACATTTAGTCAAGTAGCTGTTGAACTCACAGAATGAAACTGAACGCAATGCAACGCAGCAAGACCGTATACTCGTAGCATCGTCAGTCCACCGCTCACGGCATAGGCAGTGAAATTGACAAGAAGAGCGGGGTAGTAGTTGCGCTGGGAAGGATAGCACGCTTTTCTGTACCTCTCTTCGTTTTAACTTTCTGAGCGTGTTTTTAATCCAAACATATCATATCTATATGTTTTTGGAATCAGGAACCGACAAGGAATAAGATGAAAGTGTTTTTAAATTGATTTGGAAAATTTAATTTTGATAATAATTTTTATATATTTAATTTTCAGAGCTTGTTTTTAATCCGAATATAACATATTTATATGTTTTTGGAATCAGCAAATGATGGAGAATAAGATAAACGTAAATTTGGATCGTTTTATAAAAAACATATTTATTTTACAATTTTCAGATTTTTAATGACCAAAGTCATTTATTAATTTTTAAGCCACCACGCTGAAATGCAATACCGAAGTCCGGGCTTCGTCGAACATTACCCGACCAAAATTTCAACCACTTTGGTTGAAAAATGAGGGCGTGACAGTGCCGCCTCAACTTTCACGAAAAGCCGGATATGACGTCATCAAAGACATTTATCAAAAAAATGAAAAAAACGTTCGGGGATTTCATACCCAGGAACTCTCATGTCAAATTTCATAAAGATCGGTCCAGTAGTTTAGTCTGAATCGCTCTACACACACACACACAGACAGACACACACACACACACACGCACATACACCACGACCCTCGTCTCGATTCCCCCCTCTACGTTAAAACATTTAGTCAAAACTTGACTAAATGTAAAAAGGGAGGAAAATGGAGGGAGGGGAGAGTAGAAAAGGACTGTCTCAATTTTGAGGAGCATCTAGTATTGCATGACTTTGTTTAATTCTTTGTCTGTGTGTGTTGACGCTTTTGATAGCACCAGTTCAATAGTTGAATTGAAACAAGTCGCGTAAGGCGAAAATACAATATTTAGTCAAGTAGCTGTCGAACTCACAGAATGAAACTGAACCCAATGCCATTTTTCAGCAAGACCGTATACTCGTAGCATCGTCAGTCCACCGCTCATGGCAAAGGCAGTGAAATTGACAAGAAGAGCGGGGTAGTAGTTGCGCTAAGAAGGATAGCACGCTTTTCTGTACCTCTCTTTGTTTTAACTTTCTGAGCGTGTTTTTAATCCAAACATATCATATCTATATGTTTTTGGAATCAGTAAGCGACAAGGAATAAGATGAAAGTGTTTTTAAATTGATTTCGACAATTTAATTTTGATAATAATTTTTATATATTTAATTTTCAGAGCTTGTTTTTAATCCGAATATAACATATTTATATGTTTTTGGAATCAACAAATGATGGAGAATAAGATAAACGTAAATTTGGATCGTTTTATAAATTTTTATTTTTTTTTACAATTTTCAGATTTTTAATGACCAAAGTCATTAATTAATTTTTAAGCCACCAAGCTGAAATGCAATACCGAAGTCCGGGCTTCGTCGAAGATTACTTGACCAAAATTTCAACCAATTTGGTTGAAAAATGAGGGCGTGACAGTGCCGCCTCAACTTTCACGAAAAGCCGGATATGACGTCATCAAAGACATTTATCAAAAAAATAAAAAAAACGTTCGGGGATTTCATACCCAGGAACTCTCATGTCAAATTTCATAAAGATCGGTCCAGTAGTTTAGTCTGAATCGCTCTACACACACACACACAGACACACAGACACACGCACATACACCACGACCCTCGTTTCGATTCCCCCTCGATGTTAAAATATTTAGTCAAAACTTGACTAAATATAAAAAGAGAGACTTCTGATTAGTTTGTGCTTAGTGTGATGCGTCTCTGCAAATTCAACAGCGAGAAATTAGCTTTTCCTGCAGTTAAACATGATGCCTGCAGTTAGGCGATTGACACGCGTGTGTTCGTCAAATATGTGTGTGAGTGAGTGTGTGTGTGTGTGTGTGTGTGTGTGTGTGTGTGTGTGTGTGTGTGTGTTGGTGTGTGCGTGCGTGCGTGCGTTCGTGTGTGTGTGTGCGTGCGTGGGTTCGTGTGTGCTTGCTTGCGCGCGCGCGTGTGTGTGGGAAGTAGTATACAGGCTGTTTTCTTTGTGTTAGCCGGCCACGACGGGCGTGCCATCGTTGTGTATAAAAGTTAACAAACAAGTCGCGTAAGGCGAAAATACAATATTTAGTCAAGTAGCTGTCGAACTCACAGATTGAAACTGAACGCAATGCCATTTTTCAGCAAGACCGTATACTCGTAGCATCGTCAGTCCACCGCTCATGGCAAAGGCAGTGAAATTGACAAGAAGAGCGGGGTAGTAGTTGCGCTAAGAAGGATAGCACGCTTTTCTGTACCTCTCTTTGTTTTAACTTTCTGAGCGTGTTTTTAATCCAAACACATCATATCTATATGTTTTTGGAATCAGGAACCGACAAGAAATAAGATGAAAGTGTTTTTAAATTGATTTCGACAATTTAATTTTGATAATAATTTTTATATATTTAATTTTCAGAGCTTGTTTTTAATCCGAATATAACATATTTATATGTTTTTGGAATCAGCAAATGATGGAGAATAAGATAAACGTAAATTTGGATCGTTTTATAAATTTTTATTTTTTTTTACAATTTTCAGATTTTTAATGACCAAAGTCATTAATTAATTTTTAAGCCACCAAGCTGAAATGCAATACCGAAGTCCGGGCTTTGTCGAAGATTACTTGACCAAAATTTCAACCAATTTGGTTGAAAAATGAGGGCGTGACAGTGCCGCCTCAACTTTCACGAAAAACCGGATATGACGTCATCAAAGACATTTATCAAAAAAATGAAAAAAACGTTCGGGGATTTCATACCCAGGAACTCTCATGTCAAATTTCATAAAGATCGGTCCAGTAGTTTAGTCTGAATCGCTCTACACACACACACACACACAGACAGACACACACACACACACACGCACATACACCACGACCCTCGTTTCGATTCCCCCTCGATGTTAAAATATTTAGTCAAAACTTGACTAAATATAAAAAGAGAGAAAAATGATATTATGTTACCATAAGCATAACCCGAAAGGAAGTTTATTTATATTTTTTGGATTTTAACTGTATGTTATATCTCAGTCAGGATCTAATTTCCATAACTCCTGCTTTTTAGGTATGTAGTAACATTTTAAACGGGAAAGCATGCTACCGTTAAGTATGACACACTCACAAGTTCTCTGCTTTCCACTGATAAAATTAAGGGGGGTGGGGGTGGGGAGGGATGGCGGGGAACTGCCACTGAAAAGTTTAGACACAAAGACGAAAAGTGAAGAACACAAGAGTTGCCTTTGCAAAACTATAGACTGGGACAAACCCGACAGCAGGTTTTCAAGAAGTCAATTTGAATTACGCGAAAAACAGGATTACATCCCAAAGGAACCCCAGATGCACAAGGACATACAATTTTATCTGTCACAGTGGTGCTGTGTGGAAGACAACTCACAACTTTTTCCTTTTCGAATGTCTCTTATTGTTGTGCAAGGTGACACACTGTAACACTGACATTTTGCAAAAACAAAAGAAGAAAAGGAAGCTTATCTGCTTCAGATTGTCAAAAGCAAAAAGACCAGGGTTTCCTCGGACCCACGCAGTCACCGGTAGACATGCACGAAAAAGCAGTCGTAAGCACGCACTTGGTGAAATAACGTTAGTAGCAGGCTTAGTTTCGCAGAGCACGACGCTATATATATATTGCCTGGAACAGATATTAGAAATTGCATGCAAAGCATGCATTATTCTATATTGATACGCATCCAAGATCAGAGAATAGATGACGATCGGAAATAACTCCGTCGTGTGTGTATGGGTTGGAAAGAGTGAACATTCTTGCTTTTATTGAGGTCAACTTTCCCACGTGACAGTATAGGCCAGTCACTAGCAAGGGGTGTGTCTCCACACGTGAAGAAGTTTGCCTCAATACAAGCAAGAGTATTCACTCTTTCGCAAGCAATACAAACCAAGCAGAGTTAATTCCGGAATTCGCCAATTGCGTATGCATAACATACATCCCCTTTCTAACAGCAGTGCACTACAAAGATTGGACACCATACCCGCAGAACAGAAGCACTTTGAATTACTACTACATATACATGCACCGAGGGTTTGAACCATGGGTGAAACTGATCAGAATTGAAAATAAGGAAAATGAGGCCGGGGTCCAGGGGCCGCCCAGGCCCTGGTGGGATGCAGGGGCAACGCCCCGCTAGGGGGCCCAGGGTGGCTTTCCGGAAGAAAACGAAAAATCAGGCTTTTAAGGGTAAAAGTAGGCCTATCCTGGTATATCAAACACACAAATTTGCACATTAAACAATGTAACAAATGCCAAGCTGTAGTCCGATAATTCGCGCGCCCAGTGAAACAAAGACTCAGCGATGTCCGGTCACTGTTAGGAGAAATACGGATCGGATAGCCGGCAAAAATTTTGTTTTAAATTATTTTTTAAAGATTTTCAAAATAAGGAATTCCTTATTTAACCAATTTCATTTGGCGGATTTCCGCCCTGAGGCGGAAAAGTTTCACCCATGGGTTTCTGACCGCTCTGTGTATAGCCCAAAAATTGTTGCACGGCTTGAACTCACCGCTGAGAGAAACACTGAATTCACGACCAGGGTAAAGCACATTGTATACCAGTCTTATGCTTGTTTTACAGGAGCAGTACCAGCAAGCTAGAGACATCACATGACGATGCTTCGATCAGCAGCCATCATGGCCGTGTTCCTGGCCGCCCTGTGCATGGCGCACACCCTGTCCTTGGGGGGCGCGCGAGACGAGGACGAAGAACTGGGGACACCAGTCAAGCGTGACGGCAGGCGGATCACCAGGGATAGATACAGGATGGGATATATGTTTGGCAAGAGGTCAAACCTCCCGGATGCTCGTCTGCTCATCAAGACATTAACTGGGTAAGTTGTATCAAGAGTGTTTCTGATAGCGTATTAACAAAACCTGTCACCAGTCGTCACTGCTGCCGTTGACTGAACTATTTCATCATTTCCTCAAGAGCCAGATTCGCGCTAAGACAAGTGGCAAACACGTAGGGGAAGGGCTCCTAATATGGACCGGCTCCTAATATGGACCACCTCCTGTTCTGGCAAATTAACGATGCTAGGGCACTCAAAAAAATTCATTCGATGCATTTACCCTCTCTGGATAACTTACACATGTCAAAACGGCTGCAGGCGCACTAACCACAAAACCGTTAGACTTGTTCTCTTTTTTTGCACTTCTGTCAGCGTTCACTATAAATTTGATGCTTAAAAAGGACTCGTTTCTGTCCACAGACAAAGCTGTTATTACACAAACATTGCTTTCTATGACAGCTAAGACTGTCTTGGCCCGAATTTCCAGCTTAAACAAAAAATAATAGCAATTAAAATCTCAAAATATGTTTGCGTCCCCTAATATGTACCACCTTCAGCAAATGGAAGAAAAAAAGATAAGGATGGTTTCAGTCATTCATTAAAAAGCTTGCTGAAAATCGGTCGTTACAATGAGGGGTCGTAATATGGAGTTTTACTTTGTTAGGTCCATGTCGGGGTCAGTCAATGATACGGAATGATATTGGTGTTTTGCTTGATGCCGCCTGCAATGTGATCATGTTCTTCTTCCTTAAGTGACGATTGTGGTAACTAGTTGATCATCAAATTATGTACCCACACATATATTTTGCTTGTTTAACCTTCGCCCGACCGGGTTATTGACTACACACGGAAGACATCGTGGGGCCGTGCGGACCCATGCTTCTCAAAGAAGGAAAAATATGCATACCCTTCCGTAGACCCATGCTTTCCAAAGAAGCAAAAACGTACACCCCCTTCTGTAGACGCCGTGGTTAAATATCCGCGAGAAGTAATTAAATTAAATTATTAATGTAATTATTACCGTACGGACTCAAACTTCTCAAAAAAGGAAAAACGTGAATACCTTTCTGTAGACGTCGTGGGGCCGTGTGGACCCACATTGTTATGTATTAATTTCGCTCCACGCGACTTGCTTATTAACTCCAAAATTAAACAGATCGTAGAAAATGATGTTTAGAGCCAATACATGAAGGTTTGTGACTTCTCTCCCTAGTTTTTATGTAGGTTCCTTCAGTTTGAGAAACATGGGTCCGCACGATGTCTTCCGTGTGTAGTCTAAATTTGACCTTCGTTTTTTAATTACTTCTCGCTGAAATGTAATGATCTTTTAGGACATAAAAGCTTTTTAGGTGTCTGAGGCATTCTTAAAAGCTCATTAAAAAATTCCAACTGGTTTGAGATATTTGCAATTAAACACCCTTCTGGGTCCACACGGACCCAGGGTGGTGAATGTTTGGAAGAGACACACAGGGGTCACATACACATCGATGACGATACTGCCCAGTCTCATACGGGCAAAGTTTGTGTTAAAAACAAAAGAACAGATGCACAAGGATATACAAAACGGTGCCGAACGTATAACCTTTTGCAGACGTAAAGAGATGCGGCAGTGTGTTGAAACTGATGCACAATCGTAGCGAAAAGCGTCAATTTGACGCTGAACTTTGACTCGTTCAGAAAATGTTATTTTCATTTAAAGAGACGTAACGAAACTGTCGTACTCTTGAGTTGAGTAATTTAGGAGACTATACTACTCGACCTTTTTTACTTCACTGACGCGATTCTGCGGACAATTCATTGATTCACATGAATGCGTAGTCGCCTATCGCGGCACTCCATCATATGGATCGGGGGAAAAGAAAAACAGTTCCAGAATCCAAAAGGGGGCTTTTCACAGTGATACGTGAAGGCCTTTTCACTGACCAAATTAGGCGCCCAGGCTCCTAATAGGGACCAGTTGTGAAGTTTTCTGTATTTCATTTTTGCTAAATGTCTATCAAAGCTAATTCGCTCTAATTAAAGGCACAGTAAGCCTCCCGTAAACCATCACAGATACGGTCAGGCTTTTACACACAGTACAAACACCCTTTCATTTAAACACTCACCGATTGAGAACATCCTAGGTGCCCTCCGTAAAGAGCGAACAATTTTCAAAGAATTTATTTTTGCGTGGTTTATCTTACCCATGAGCCATCGTAAACCCGTGTGATCCAGTTTCCCTTTTTCACAATGTAGTCGTCAGTTAGTCATTTGAATGCGACTCGATGTGAGCTTATCTACAATAGCACGTTTTTATGCACGAAACAAACGGCTGTGGTTCACAAGAACTCTAGCGATGGCTTTTCACTGTTGAGAGGAACGGCGATGTGCCGCATAAACCGTCGTCTGCTACGACCCTTGCGTGACCCTGCTTCCGGGCTTTTCTTTTTTCAAACTTTCACAACTTCGAATTGCACTGATCTTGTCTTGCATTGATGAAAAAAGAATTCTTTTATGATCAAAGAATGTTTGTGTAACAAGCTGTCAATTTATTATTTAGATTTTAAAAGTTAGGTCTAGCGCAAAAACGCACCACGGTCCAAAAACATTCTGATAATCATCGATCCACGGCTATCGCCAGTTAAGGGAAGTAACTCATTTTTGACCTGAGTTCAGGATGGGTCCAAAAAGTGTTCGAGACAATCTGCAAAATTAATTCTTTAAAAATTGCTCGCTCTTTACGTAGGGCACCTAGGATGTTCCCGTTTGGTGAGCGTTCAAATGGAAGGGTGTTTGTACTGTGTGTAAAAGCCTGACAGTATCTGTGATGGTTTACGGGAGGCTTACTGTCCGGGCGTGATTTCTGGGATATTCATAACAGCCGTCCAGCACCAAAACGAGGCGCCATTGTTGTAAAGGGCCAAGTCCACGAAAATAAATTCTTTGAAAATGTCTCACGCTCGACAGAAAGCAGCCAGGATGTTCCCGTTCGGTGAGCGTTTAAATGGAAGTATGCTTGTACTGTATGTAGACGCTCGGGGAGCTCTGTGATGGTTTACGGGAGGCTTACTGTGCCTTTAAGCATAACGATTAACGGTTAACTAAAGAGAGAACAACTACCAAGCACAAAATGAAAATTCTTCTTCGCCAAGAAAACAAGTTATTTCTCAGCATGAAACAAAACTTGAGTGATCCATATTAGGGGCCCTTCCCTTAGTGTGGCTACAAACACCCGTAGCAGCAAATAGGTGTGTCGCTCTCACCCCCTACAACTAAACACTCAGCCTCTTGAAGTAACTCTCGCCACAACCTGTGTAAATACAACAAATCACGTCAATTAGTATTGCGCTCGCACACACGCGTGGGTGTGCGTGCGTGCATGCGTGTGTGTTATCGGACTGTGTTATATTTCACAATGGGTGTATGATTTCAGGAAGGCCATACCAGTGGAACAACTTAGCGTCGCGCTTCAGTCCGACCAGGACCTTGCCCGACGAGTTGCGCGACATCTGGACAGAAACGGTCAGAGTTTTTACGCTGTCTCTCACTTCTACAGTTTTTGGCGCACGTAGCAAGCACAGGACCACGCCATCTTGAACACGCGGCCAGTACAACTGGCTTGACACGGAACGATTCAAGGGGGGCAATCTCAAGTCATCTGAAAGAGGGAAATCCAAACACAATCCGCCTTGTTCGATTTTATGGGCTTGGACGATAGAGAAAAATAAGAAAAGCAAAAGCTGGAGTCCAGTCTGGACGAAACTGCTATCAAGAACGCAGAATTGATTTTTTCTGAGTTGTTTTTTTTTTAGCCGTAAGCGCCATTTCTCATTTCGAATTTCTCATAACTGCTGTTCACCGCAGTGAAACCAACAAAGGGGCCTCACTCTGGAAGAGTTTCCTGCTCCGATAAACATGGCGCTTACGGCTAAAAAAAACTCAGAAAAAATCAATTCTGCGTTCTTGATAGCAGTTTCGTCCAGACTGGACTCCAGCTTTTGCTTTTCTTATTTTTCTCTATCGTCCAAGCCCATAAAATCGAACAAGGCGGATTGCGTTTGGATTTCCCTCTTTCAGATGACTTAAGATTGCCCCCCTTGAATCATTCCGTGTCAAGGCCAGTTGTACTGGCCGCGTGTTCAAGATGAGGACCACGCCTGCACAACACACACACACACACATATCCCCCCCACACACACACATACACTTCATAACTTATTAGGGGATGGTTGCCTTATATGGACCACTGCCTAATATGGACCACCTCCTGTTCTGGCAAAATAACGGTGCTAGGGCGATCAAAACAATTTCATTCGCTGTATTCACACTCTCTGGATAACTTGCACATGTCAAAACAGTTGCAGAAACACAAACCTCAAAACCGTTAGGCTTTTTTCTCTTTTTTGCACTTTTGGCAGCGTTCATTCTAAATTTGACGCCTCAAACGGACTACTTTCTGTCCACAGCCAAAGCTGTTATTACACAAAAATTGCTTTATATGCCAGCTAAGAATGTATTTGTTACTGTTTAGCAGTGTTGACCCCGAGTTTCTACTGCAATCAAAAATATAATAGCAAAATCTCAAAGTACATGTGTGTCGCCTAATATGGACCACTTTTAACAAATCAAAGAAAATAAAAGCTAAAGGCTATTTTCATTAATTCATTAAGAAGCTTGCTGAAAATAACCTATAACTAGCCCTCGAGCTTTCAAAAAACAAGAGCTTTTCGTGGAAGTTGATAATTTCATTTAATTTCACTCTGTTTCTTTAGTTTTCTGTTGTGCTTCAAATAATGTTCTCATCAACCCAAAACAGATACATCTCAGGGGCGGACGAGGGGGGGGGGGGGTGTTTCTGGGGTTTCCGGAACCCCCCCCCCCCCCCAGCCAAAAATATTAAAAAAAAAAATTGGGGGGGGTTGTTGTTGTTGGGGATTTCTGATTCCAAACTGACCAAACACAAATCAAAACAAAACAAGTCGCGTAAGGCGAAATTACAACATTTAGTCAAGCTGTCGAACTAACAGAATGAAACTGAACTCACTGCATTTTTACAGCAAGAGCGTATACTCGTAGCATCGTCAGTCCACCGCTCGATGCAAAGGCAGTGAAATTGACAAGAAGAGCGGGGTAGTAGTTGCGCTGAGAAGGATAACACGCTTTTCTTCATCTCTATTCTTTTTTAACTTTCTGAGCGTGTTTTTAATCCAAACATATCACATCTATATGTTTTTGGAATCAGGAACCCACAAGGAATCAGGTGAAATTGTTTTTAAATCGATTTCGGAAATTTTCTTTTAATAATAATTTTTATATTTTTAATTTTTAGAACTTGTTTTTAATCCGAATATAACATATTTATATGTTTTTGGAATCAGAAAATGATGAAAAATAAGATGAACGTAAATTTGGATCGTTTTAAAAACAAATTATTTTTTTTACAATTTTCAGATTTTTAATGACCAAAGTCATTAATTAATTTTTAAGCCACCAATCTGAAATGCAATAATACCGAAGTCCGGCCTTGATCGAAGATTGCTTGGCCAAAATTTCAATCAATTTGATTGAAAAATGAGGGTGTGACAGTGCCGCCTCAACTTTTACAAAAAGCCGGATATGACGTCATCAAAGGTATTTATCGAAAAAAAGAAAAAAACGTCCGGGGATATCATTCCCAGGAACTCTCATATCAAATTTCATAAAGATCGGTCCAGTAGTTTGGTCTGAATCGCTCTACACACACACACGCACAGACAGACAGGCACACACACATACACCACGACCCTCGTCTCGATTCCCCCTCTACGTCAAAACATTTAGTCAAAACTTGACTAAATGTAAAAAGAGGGGGGGGGGGGGGGGGTCCACGCAAAGTGTCAGCAAAGACTATATGTTGAATGAGGTGTGCATTTCTTTATTTTACATTGAGTTTCAATTTTGGGGGTATTAATCAGTGACAAAATCTGCTGCCTGAAACTGGTAATGATCATCCTCAGAATGCACCAGATTGCACCATTTTGCATCCTTTTTTTCAAAATTTTCCGGGGGGGCATGCCCCCGGACCCCCCTAGCAAGCTAGGCGCTTCGCGCCGTCAGCTTGGCGCAAAGCGCCTTCACACCCATATCTTCACAATATACTTTTCGAAACCCCCCGCATAAAATGAACTGATCCGCCCCTGCATCTTAAGCATATTTGAATTAATCTGACTTGCACACTAAGTTGTATCATGTTATTTTGAAGTATAGGGGGCTTTTTACAGTGATTCGTGAAGGCCTCTTTGCTGGTCCATATTAGGCGCCCAGGCTCCTAATATGGACCATTTGTGAATTTGTTGGTATTTAGTTTTTGCTGAATGTCTATTAAAGCTAATTCACTCTTACTAAGCATAACAGTTAACCTAAGAGAGAAGGACTACGAAACACAAAATGAAACTTCTTCGCAAGAAAACAAGCTAGTTATCAGCAAGAAACAAAAAGTGGTCCATATTAGGCAATCTTCCCCTACAGCTGCAGTCTATCACGTAAGCTTAAGTTTCATGACCGTAAACTAATAAATGTCATTATTACGAAGAGGGGATCATGTGGGAGTTATTGGAAATAACTGCCTGGTTTGCTTTGCGATGTCAGCTACTTATCGGCTTTATCTCAGTCCCCAGCAGCAGAGGGTAATCACAGGCAATGGCTACTGAACTGAGTCTGAAAATAGACACTCATCAAAAAAATAAGCATGCAAGTGTTGTTTTTAGAATAGTGGGTACACAGACGCGTTGCTATTTATCATTACATAAATTATATTATACAAAATCTGTTTTAGTTTATGTCTGCATTCGTGGTGAATAGCATCATAATTTATTAAATATTTTGTTTCAGGTGATGGTTACGTCTCAGTCAGCGAATTGCTGTGACGTCATCTTTTCGACTGACGTGCCTTGTCTACTGCTGTCTACGTCACCGAGTTCGGAGCTCATCAGGAGAACAGAAAATGGGAGAAGGAGAGGAATAGTGTTCATCAGATGCAGAGGGAATGTTGTTCGTTTGAAGAATGTTTATGGAAATCTGAGCATAAAATACATAGTGTCCATTGTCTTTGTTCAACTTTGACTACAATCAAATAATAAAATGATATTATCGGTTTCTATTTTCTGGATGTTTGCATTTACGCTATACAGAAAAGAGACCTAACATAAACATGTCTAAAATTTTCAGTTCATACCAATTCAGCAATTCAACAAAAAGATACAAAGTCCAAACAAAGTAACGAACTAAACTTTACCGACCCATTACCCATTTTAACCCTCACGGATGGAGTGTGTCTCAGAGCACTGCTGAAGCAACGATTTGTCTTTGTGTCGCAGATGAGGATAAAAACAGTCAAAACATTCACCAATTATCCCACATGTCTTTAGTGTTGCCAGCCAAATGAAACTTGATGCGGTTTGTCAGTTCGCATCTCCCACCACTGAAAATGTGATTAACATTTCCGGTAATATGCTACGGGGCTACAGACTGTGCAGCATGCCAAAATAGAACCATGCACATACTAGGTCTTAACATTTTCTTACGTAATCACACACAATGTCTTGACAAAAACTACCCAAGATAGAAAGAACTCTCGAACTCATCAAAACTTCTAGAGTTCCATGTTGGCTTTAGACGTAATTAGTTGGGACATGCAGAACCAGACCGGGTACTTCCTCTTTATGCGTCTTATGCTAACCAGGATAATAAATAATTCGTCGCATAATTGCAGTGTTTGACGCCTTGCAAGAAAGTCAATAAAACTTGCTATTTTTTCTAAATGGATAGACGAGTGAAGCGTGGCTGAAAGCCTAAGGGGATCTGTCCAGGGAAACCTGAGGTGCACTCCATCTTTAAATAAAATAAAGTATCTAGACATTATAATGCGAAAAGGAAGTTATCTCTCTTTTGTGTGTGTGTGTGTGTGTGAATTATACATACTTCTATTTAGGGTAATCAGCCGATTCTTTTCACATTCAAAGAAAACGGTTGGTATTGAAGGTTTTTTTAATGTTTTTTTTAAATGTACACATTAACCAAAAGTTTGACAACAATTCTAGTTAGGAATATTGTTTGAGCTGTCAAGAAAGACGTATATTGATAGTCATAAAAACCTTTTTCCAGGTCAGAAAGTACAATGTAAATGTATTACCAAAATTGTCAAAATAATGATTTTGAAGAATGTAAAATGCAATGTTTGGTGGGATGCGTGCAGAGATCTGGAAAGTTTTGACAAAACAGGTGTAATCAGAATTAAAATATCACGTTGAAGGTTGACATTGTTGACTGACTTGCTAAAAAACCACTCTGTGTTTGAGCGTGATTGTGTTGTGTACAAGCAAGTCTCCAACATGGTGCCACTGCGCCATTTAACACACACACACCCACACATGTAGCCTGCGACTAATTTTCACTTAATTGAGAAAGGATGCAGATTCCAATTTTTGGATACTTATCTCATGGAACAATGAAATTCATTTTCAATTCATGTTTTATTACAATGCACATGTTATTAGCAAATTATCAATAGACATACAGACAGACACACACAGACACACACAGACACACACACACACACATATTTAAACTGACATACCTCCGCAGGAACAGACAGACAGACATGCACACACACACTCATTTTAAATAAGTACAGGTACATACACACATTTTAAACAGAGGCACCTGAATAACTGAAAAAACTTAATTACAAACACAGCAGAGGGAACAGTGACTAGAATCTGAACATTCAACAACACACACACACCATATAAACAGTGATGTCGTACAGTGAACGCCCTTTCGAGGAAGCAAATGCAAAATGTAAAACCAATGGCATTCATAAACTGACATTTTTTCAATTCACTGAGGAAAAAGAAATTATTGGGCAGCAAGCAACACCTCAATATCATGCTTTTGCTCTACATATATCAGCAATTTGACATTTTTCTCTTAAATCTAAAGCATACTTGCCAGGTTTAGGCATTTGGTCGGATGCACCTTTAGAATAAGACAGATACAATGTAATTACATAATTATGACGAGCTTACCTGAGTAAGTGAAGTCTAATTGTGGTTTTATTGACCACAATGTAGAGAGGAAAGGGATTACGTGAGATAGAACGCGGGAATACGTCACTGTTTAACGACGTGTAAATGGTGCAGAGAAAAGAGAAAGAGAGAGGAAAGGGATAGGGAGGGAAAACGGTTATCGGTATAACTCTGAAGACAACTTAGGGCGAGGCACTAATCCCTTTCCTCTCTACATTGTGGTCGATAAAACCACAATTAGACTTCACTTACTCAGGTAAGCTCGTCATAATTATGTAATTTTATCTCCCACAATTCCGAGAGGAATGGGTCACGTGAGACTTTAAAGTCTGCAGCATTTACACCCTATCACTGTCGATGAATTGAAATACATATAAACCTACCCCAATTCTTCATGACAGAACAGCCTGTCCAAAACTCCTCCCACTGTCCACTGGTTTCTTGTAAAAAGTTGTGAAGGTGTTAGCCCGACGCCAACCAACAGTCTTCAGAATGGTTGCCAGAGGAATTTTACTTGCAGCTTTACCAGATGCAGCGGAACGAGTTGAATGCGGCGTAAATATTGTCATGTCAATACCCGCTTTTTGTAATCCAATCTTTGTCCATCGACGGATAGTATCTCTCGACACCGCTTTGTGAGGGGCTGTCCAACTGATAAAGAGTCTCGTTTCCGTTCCTCTAAATGCACGAGTTCTTTTGACATATTGTTTCAAATAATGTACAACACAAATTGCCAAATCAGACGGAAAGGCACAAAATACCACTTCATTTTGATGTTGGTTTGGGCCAGAAGTTTTGAGCAAATCCCCAAACGTACATCGTACATCATCCTTTGTCCAACTCATGTTACGCAAGTCCATCAACCAAATCGCCTGTCCCCTTTGACTAGAGACCAACAAGCACAACAGCACAGTTTTAAGCGTCAATTGCGCCAGCGATAAAAATTTTGCCGGTGACCATTCTTTTAAAAATTTTAGCACTAGATTAGCGTCCCAGGTCACACAATTACGAGGCAAAGCTGGCCGTCTGTTGAAAGCTCCTTTCAAAAACTTCTTCACCAATGGATGACAACCCACTGAACAATTATCCTGAAGGGACAATGCGGAAACAGCGCTTCGTGCCATGTTCAAACTGCTGTATCCTTTGCCTTCTTGGAACAGTTTTGTTAAAAACCTTATCAACTCATGTGGAGAGGCACAAAAGGGATCTCTATCCCGTTCAAGGCAATGCTGAAGCCAGCGTTTGAAATATGACTCGTAGTTACGCTTCGTACCCTCTCTCCAGGCTGACATGATAATGTCTGTTGCTTCATCCTGAATTCCCTGTTTCTGAAGGGCTTTCCGGACAAGGAACATGCTACTAGTTTCATCTTCTTCAGTAGTGGGTGGTGCTCCCCTGTCAGTGGATGAATGAGTAAGTTTTCTTTTCGGGGCAACAGGACCGGCAGTTCTACTAGTAGACGCAACAGTTTCGTGAACCACACTTGCGTTGTCCATAATGGCACCACCAGCACACACTCCGCCTCTAAGACTTCTATCCTTTGGAGCACTCTTGAAATGAGACTGAAAGGCGGAAAACAGAACGCTTTGAACAATGACCAGTCTAAGGAAAATGCATCAATGGCAAATGCATCTGGGTCAGGTTTCCATGAAACCTACTTTGAAGCAAATAAGTCTACATCACAGAGACCAAACCGATTGATGACTTCTGCAAACACTTGTGTGTCCAAATGCCATTCAATGTTGTGTCTATCCACACGGGATTCTGCATCTGCCTCTATATTTAGGCAACCCGGTAAGTGTGTTGCTGTTACACAATTACTATGTGATAAGCACCACAACCAAATGTCTCTGGCAATGTCGTTGCACAAAACTTTTGTGCTGCCCATGTTATTAATACAAGCAACAGTGGTGCTATTGTCTGTAAGTAACTGAATGTAAGAGTGACATAATCCCCTGCAAAGGGATTTCAGGGCAAAGTAGGCTGCTTTAAGTTCCAAACAATTAATATGTTCAAAAGCTTCTTCCTTAGTCCACATTCCCCCTGTGGTGCTACCCTGACACTCCGCCCCCCACCCTGTTTTCAAAGCATCTGATTTTACTATTACAGTAGGTATGCCTCTGCTAACAGGGGAAGGATATTGCTTGACATTATCAATCCACCAGAGAAGGTCTGAACGAACTTGTTCTGAAACCACAAGTTCTGCATCAAAGTCACCTTTCCTAACAGCAAGGGCTTGATTTTTTGCGATCTCTAATCGTTTAAAAAAGAGAGGTGCAATCCAAACACCCGGTTGGGCAGCCACTAAATATCCGATAACTTCAGCCAACTGCCTAATTGTACACTTCGTTCTTCCAGCTAAATCAGCGCACTTAGTGCGAATTTTATCAACTGTCCGGGGGGTCAGAGAAACTAACATGTTCTGAGAATCAAGCTGAAACCCTAAAAACTCAATGCATTGAGTAGGTGTAAATACTGACTTCACAGGATGCACAGTAAAGCCCAAACGATCCAACAAAGCACATGTATCTAACACTGCTGCCTGGCATTCTTCAAAAGTGTCTCCTTGCAAAAGGGTATCATCAATGTATATCAGAAGGGTATGGCCAGATAAACGTAAGTGGGCCAATACAGGCTTCAGTAGTTTCGTGAAAATGCGGGGAGAATCACGATATCCCTGTGGAAGAGCCAGGAACTCAAAAGTTTTGCCATGAAACTGAAATCTGAAATATTTTCTGAACTTGTGAGCGATGCGTATGGAGAAATATGCATCTTTTAGATCAACTGAGGCAAAAAAGCAATCTTTTTTCATTAATGACACTGCGTTTTTTAATGTATCCATCTTGAAGTGAATTTTTTCAATTGTCTGATTCAAATTTTTTAGGTTTAAAATCACCCTTTGACTACCATCTTTTTTCTGACGCAAGAAAATACTTGATAAAAGTTGATCTGGCCGTTGATCCACCTCTTGAACAATCTGTTTCTCCACTAGCTTCGCTACTTCATTAGCCACTAGCTCATCCTCGGAAGAAGAAAATCTAATTTCTTTCCTGTCTGGAATGTGTTCACCAGTGATCATAAATTCAATTTCAATTCCTGCGACTTGCTGAAGGATCCATCTATCAGAAGTTAACTGTCTCCAACTATTTAAATGATCAGCAACTTTTCCACTATGAAAGTTCTCAGGAGTATTCACAAATTTTGAACTAACCTGTTCCCTTAAAATAGAAACAGCTGGCGCACAAATATCAGATTCTAATCCCGTTTTGTTTTCTTGGAGGGAATCCCGCTCTGTTGGGAGTGGAACTTGGGAGAGAATTTGTGTCCTGTCTGTCGGTTGGAGAAACCTCTTCTCTGCTGGTACTGTTGTCTCTGCTGAAACTGTTGTCGAGGCCGCCCTTGGTAGAACTGACGACTTCTGGTGGCGTTTTTTGAAAGGGACTGTGACAGTGTGGATGATAATTTTATGTTCTTTACTGCATCGTCGACCCTTTTCGCTAGATCCTCCCCAAACAAAAACTCGTTAGACGTCAGTTTGAAATTTAGCTGCGCATTGCATAAGGCCCTGCAGTCTTGGCTAAGTGTCGGCCGGAGTGCTTCGCGCCGCACTTGTGACAGGTCCTTGTGTGAAGCCATAAGAAGGCGAGCCGCATCAGCCAGTTTGCTAAAGCTGTCACGCTCACTCATCTTCCGACTTGCTGGTTTTTCTTTGAGGTCGGACATAAGCTGAGCGATAATTTTCAGCGCACAACCTACTTGTTCCTGAACAAAGGACAGGTTCGAGTCTCTTTTCTTTGCAAACTTGTCCAACAGTTTGCCATCTAATTCCTGATTTAGAGTCGGCGTTCGAAGCGACGTGACATTTTTGGGCCGCGGATAGTTCTGAAGAGTGTCTCGCACACGTGCCCGATCTGATGGAAGAAGAAGTCCTTCCTCAAAACGATCTGCCAGAGATGGATGAATCCCCTCGCCAACTGTATCCACTATACTATGCCTGCGTCAAAATCATTGTCCGAAGCAACATCCGTTTCTTCAGCCGAATCAAACTCATTTTCGAACTGCTCATGAGCAAATCTAACCGAAGCACCGTCTTTTCCATCCGCTTGCGACTCTTGCGCCGAACTGCTTTCGGTTCCATGTGACTCGGTTGCACGCGATGTTGAAGCAACAGGCGTCGCATTAAGCTTACCAACTTTCTTCAAATCAGATAGTCTGCCAGACAAGGCAGTCATTGTCTCAAAAATTTTGTCCATTTTCAGAGCAACTTCACAATCACGTGGGCCAGACGAGCTCTTCTCTATCGAAAGAGACTTATCAACTCCCGCCTTTTCTGACGGTATCACTTCAGAAGGTTGTGCCTTCGCCGATTTCTTGCCGGTTTTCTTCCCGCCAGCAGCACATTCACCACCTCCCGAGTCCGCCATATTACCGAACAAAAACCACACGAAAAAGTTATATTGATTCCTGCAGACGAACAAGCGCCCCCGTTGCAGTATGAAACATTTCAAAATCCACTCCAAAGATTTTCAAATCTTCAATGGACTAGTGCCCAGCCTTAGCACAGCGGGCCTTCTGTGGCCCATAGTTCGCCTTAGGCGATAGTAATATTGCTGTAATCGAGACAGCTGCTGAAAAAACAAAGAGGCTGCTTCAGCAAATCGTGACTGACTTTGTCAGCAAATCGTGACTGACTGTGTCAGCAAACCGTGTCCTACATTTCCGTAGCCAAAATAATATGTCATCCTACCAAAACAAGTACCGATCCCGACTGACCTTAGGTCACACCTGCAAAAACAAGTAACGAGCCGACTGACGCCAGTAACATTTCCATGCGAAGGTGCTGCCTTGGCAGCAGTCAAAGAAGACAAGCTAATAGAAGCAAAGTGTAGCGCACTTTTCCAGGAATTTATGGAGAAGGAGCTCATGACCAGGTTGACAAGCCTGAGGGAAGAATTTGTGAAGGGGGCCTCAGGGACTGCAAAGCCTGAGGGCGGGAAGAAGGGGGAGGAAGTAGTTAAGGGAAAGGCTGATAGGGGGAAAGGAGAGGATGATAGCGTCAAACCGTTGGCAGAAATGGCAGAGAGGGATAGAAGAAAGGCAAACTTGGTGTGGTTTGGTGTGCCAGTGAGCAATTCAGACGATGCACAAACCAGAAAATCAGATGACACTATTTTTGTGAAGAAGGCATGCTCGCAGGCCTTGGGGATAGAGGTAGAGATAGCCAGTTGTAAAAGGCTGCACTCGCAGTCGCAGGGGTCAGAGGGAAAGAACAAAAAACCTCTGTTGGTCACGTTGAAGGATGGCACCCAGGTGGATAGTGTTTTGAAGGAAGCCAGAAAACTGAAAGACAATGAAACTTTTAAAGGAGTTTTTATCAAGAAGGACTGTACCCCTTTAGAAAGGGCAGAGATGAAGAAGCTGGTAGAGGAAAGGGACCAGAAGAGGGAAGCGACAAGGGAAAAGAAGGGGACAGAAAAATGGGTCATCAGAAATGGAAGGGTGGTGAATGTGAACAGGAGAAACCAGTCAGTAGACAAACCAGTGACAGAGCAGGGGGTGGGGACAACAGTACTGGAAGAAAATGCGGAGAAGGGAAGAGAGTAAGAGGAAAGAAAGGAACTCTGGGAGGGAAGGGGAGTAAGACAGAGGATAAGAGCTCTAACTTGGGAGCAAACTGTACAAAGAAAAACCTTTTTTGTTTTTACACTAACAGTGATACTCTGCTTAACAAAAGGGCAGAGCTTTTACATGTGATTGAGTGTGATAGGCCTGACATCATTTGTGTAACTGAGATTTTACCAACATTTTTTAGATTTACTGTGGATTTGTGTGAAATAAAGATTGATGGCTACAGTTGTTTTACTAACATCCAGGGGGGTGTACAGGGGGCTAGGGGGGTGGTTATGTACGTACGTGAAGAGTATGGAGCGCAACAGATTGTTCTAGATGGCAACCATGCAAGAGTTTTAGAGTCTGTGTGGTGTGAGATACCACTTGTGGAGGGAGATAAGCTTTTACTGGAAACTGTATACAGGTCGCCAAACAGCTCTGTGGACAATAACAATGCACTGAACACTTTACTGAAAGAAATTACAACGAATAGAACTCATGTGCTAGTGACTGGAGACTTTAACTATCCTGAAGTGAACTGGAGCGAAGGCACGTCACCGTCTAACGCAGAACATAAGGCCACTGTGTTCTTGGACACGATCAGAGGCACTTTCTTGTATCAGCATGTTGTGGACCCTACTCATTGTCGAGGTGATCAGCAACCTACTCTTATTGACTTGGTGTTAACGAATGAGGAAGGCATGGTTGCGAATCTAAAACATCATGCGCCTTTAGGTAAAAGCCATCACCATTGTTTAATGTTTGAGTACATATGCTATGCCAGTAAGATAGACCATGGGTCTGAGGGGAAGTTCGCCTATGCCAGGGGGGACTATGACTCGATGAAAACTAAGTTTGCATCTCTCAACTTAGCGAACAAAATTGAAGGACTCAAAGCACAGGAGGCATGGGACATTTTGTCCAGCAATATAGAGACACTAGTGGGTGAATATGTTCCTCATGTTCGGAGCAATGGACCAAATAGGAAAAGAAAACCTCTGTGGATGAATGAAAAAGCATTGGCCAAAGTGAAAAAGAAACGTTCAGCATATCAGAGATATATGCAAACTAGGGAAGGGGCAGACTACTTATTGTATGCAAAGGCCAGAAACCAAGCTAAGAAGGCATGTAAAAATGCGGTAAAAGATCATGAGAAAGACATTGCTAGAGCTGCTAAGAGCAACCCCAAAGCATTCTACGCTTACGCCAAAAGCAAGATGGCCACCCGAGATGGTGTGCCCGATCTAACTGATAAGAGTGGTAAACAAGCAACGAAAGACAGTGAGAAAGCGGATATGCTTAATGACTTTTTCTGTAGTGTGTTCACGAAAGAAAATCTTGACTACGTCCCTGATTGTGAGGGAAGGAAGTTGAATAATGAATTGAATAACGTAGACATTGACACGAACGCAGTCCTGAAGTTGCTCAAGGCACTTGACGCCTCGAAGTCAACTGGACCTGATAATATGCATCCAAGAGTGTTGAAAGAATTGGCTGACGTTTTAGCTGAAGTTTTAGCGATTGTTTTTAGGGCATCGCTAGCTGAAGGAACAGTACCATATCAGTGGAAGCAGGCAAATGTAACACCCCTTTTCAAGAAGGGCTGTAAGAGCAGTCCAGGCAACTACCGCCCAGTGAGTTTAACAAGCATACCATGCAAACTGTTAGAAAAGTTGATAAGAACCAGTGTTTTCTCTCATTTGACAGCCAACGACTTGTTATCAGATTGCCAGCATGGTTTTGTGGCAAAACGATCATGCGTGACAAACTTAATTAGCGTCATTGACGACTGGACAGATAGCTTAGATGATGGAGTACCGGTTGACGCTGTGTACCTTGATTTTGCTAAGGCATTCGATTGTGTTCCGCATGTGCGGTTACTGAAAAAACTAGAAGCATATGGTATCCATGGACTTGTCAAAAACTGGATCGGTGATTTTCTAAGTGATAGAAAGCAAAGGGTGAAGGTCAATGGGTCTATGTCAGACTGGAAAGACGTCACAAGTGGAGTGCCCCAGGGCAGTGTGCTGGGCCCGGTTTTATTTGTTATATACATTAACGATCTCCCTGGAGTTGTGAGCAGTCTGTGCAGCATGTACGCTGATGATACAAAAGTGTACCGACAAATCAGAACTTGTGAAGATAGCAAGGAAATCCAGAGGGATTTGGACAGTTTGGTCGACTGGGCAGACAAGTGGCAGATGCGCTTTAATGCAGATAAGTGTAAGATATTACAGTTGGGTACAAAAAATCAGAAACTTGTGTATAATATGAGAAAACCTGGCAGCGTGGACAGGGTTGATCTGGAAAGCTCAAGTGCAGAAAAGGACCTTGGAGTCAATGTAGACAGTGAATTGAAATTCTCAAAGCACGTGGAAACACAAGTCAACAAAGCAAACAGAATCCTGGGTCTCATTAGACGGTCTTATGAGCATTTGGACGCAGAAACGCTAAGACTTCTCTTTGTTGCACTTGTACGGCCTCATCTGGAGTTTGCAAATGTGGTGTGGAGTCCCCGACTCGAGAAAGATAAAAATTTGATTGAAAGTGTATTAAGAAGAGCCACGAAGTGTATTCCAGGGTTGAAGACCTTGAGTTATGAAGAGCGTTTGAGAGTTTTGAAAGTTCCAAGCATGTACTATAGGCGTATCCGGGGAGACATGATTGAAGCATACAAATTCGTGCATGGATACTACGATTGCAAGAACCCACTGGAGCTGAATAGCCTTTGTAATACCCGTGGACATCAGTTCAAGCTCAAGAAGAAACAATGCAGAACAGCTCTCCGACAATCTTTCTTCACGAACAGAATCATAGACACGTGGAACTCCTTGGACAAGAATGTGGTAGAAGCGCCGACAATGAACAGTTTCAAAAATCGCTTGGACAATGCACTGAAAGATTATATGTATAGCCCAAATGTCAGTATGCCTCTCACTACACCAGCCAAGAAAAAGTTGATAGAATAGGCCACGGTCAAAAGATCGTGTAGGTTACCTAGCCCAAAGTTAGGCTAGGATAGCAACTGATCAAAAGATCAGACAAAGGCTGATCAGACAAAGGCTTAACAGCCTAAGTACCAGTCTGATAACATAACATAACATAACATAACATGTGTTAGCTTCGACGAATAAAATTCACACGCGAAACGACGCGTTCCCGGTTCAAAGACAAACAAACACCGAAAACTCCAAAGTGTTTCCTTACCTTGCAAGTTGACACAATGATAAACAATCAAATAGTCAATACACTTCAACTAACCTACAACTAAAGCTTGTACAGAGAAAGGTTAGAGAAAAATGAAAGCAAAGCAAAGAGAGACAGTGCACCAACACGTCTTCACAGGACGAAAACCATTCGTTCAGTGACGTATTCCCGCGTTCTATCTCACGTGACCCATTCCTCTCGGAATTGTGGGAGATAAAACTGTATGTATTGCGCTGGATTCTGGTTTTAATAGTCGGGTCCCCTGACATCCAGGAACGCATCAAGTGAGAATAACTTTTTACCTAGGTGAAAATCTCTATGGAAACTTCCACCCAAGGTGAAAGATGGGAGGTGGGAGGGAATCTGTGTAAAGTATGGTAAGTATGCTTATTAAAAGTAGATTTAAGAAAAAATCTCAGTTTCAATTGCACATACTATACCATACCTTACAATGACCTGACTTTAAAAAACAGGCGGAAGGGTTCGCTAGTGTTGAGGTGCTGCAGTAACATGGGTGGGAGCCCAAAATGTTGCCAGGGCTGAACATTTTGGAAGGCCGGGGTCCAGGGGCCGCTAAGGCTCCGGCGGGGTGCAGGGGCAGCGCCCTTGCTGGGGGGTCTAGGGGGGCAGCGCCCCCCATCCGAAAATGAATTTTAGCATTTTAGGGATGGTTTAGGTGGCCTCTCCTGACTTGTAAATTTTAGAACAAACAAGCTTTTTGGAGATGCATAATATATACATCTTGTAAACTTGAAGGTTTTTGTAACTGACCAGCTGAAAATTAATTTTAGCATTTCATGAGGGGGCTATTTGAGCCTCTGCTGGCTTTAAAACTGATAACAGCAAACAAACAACAACAAACGGGGGAGGGGGGTGGAGAATGCACAAAATCAAAAACCTCAATACTTGAAGATGTTTGGTTGTATCACTCTTGCTTTGGGGGTCTACAAAAACAAGTGGTAAACACATTTCAAGAAGGGTTTTTAGAAGCTCCTATAAGCTTAAACAGAATCTTAAAATTGGAGATGCACAAAAGTAAAAAATCTTGTAAACTTGAAGGTTTTTGTAACTAACCAGCTGAAAGTGAATTTTTAGCAATTCAAGAGTTGCTATTTGAGCCTCTCCTGGCTTTAAAACTGAAAACAGCACACTTTTTTGGGGGGGCGGGGAAGGGGGGGGGGGGGGGGGGGGGGGAGGAATGCACAAAATCAAAAACCTCTATACTTGAAGGTGTTTGGTTGCATCACTCTTGCTGGGGGGTCTACAAAAACAAGTGGTAAACAAATTTCAAGAAGGGTTTTACAAGCGGCTTAAACAAAAACTTAAAATTGGAGATGCACATAATTAAAAAATATTGTAAACTTGAAGGTATTTGATTTCATCACCTACTTTTGTCTTTGTTTAAAGCAAATGTTTACTGCATTAAAGGAAAATCGCCATGCAAACAAAGCAAACACAGAAAATAACAGTCACCTCCCTTGTACTACACATTTTTACTTGTAGCTTATGATTTTATCATTGCAGGTGGTATATTCTCAAATAATTGTTGAACCATAGCTTGAACCAAATGAGAAACAAGTTTCAAGTCTGTTTGTTTCAATTAAACACCTTCAACAGAAGAAGGTTTAGACAAGAACGGTTATATCCCTTGCTAATGCTATACACAGTCTTCTGATGCTGCTTTTCAATTCATCATTTCAGGAGTTATATTCTAAAATTATTGTTGAATCATAGCCTGAATTAAAAGAGAAATATGTTTAAATTAAGTGTGTTTCATTTGCAAACTTTCTAAAGGACTCAATGTATCAGAAGGTAAATACCACTGGTTCACAGAATAGGAATGCACATTTTTTCTACCACACCACAGAAGGTCTCTGAATCCCTGCAAGTTGTGGGTGAGCAGAGTTTTCAAATAGATAGCAACTAAGATGCCACATTCGCCAGGATGACATAGCTGCTCCCTACATGTCACTCAATTTGGTCAATTTGGTATTGGTGAAAGGTAGTTGCCAGGGATTAACAAAAAAAGTATATAAAAGAAATAATTCCAAAATTCTTCCTGGGACGGAAATCCGCCAGGGACGGAAATCCGTCAGGGACGGAAGAAATCCCACCCCTGCAGTAATCTGCTGTTGAGTGACCACTAGAAAGGCGATGCCAAAGGATCTGTCAACACGAAGTCTGCAAGTATCGCGGAGATGGAAGTTAAAAAAGGAATTTTTTGACCTCCAGAAAGCAAATTCCATGATGTCGCGGAATGGGGAGTTATGGATTAAGGCCAATGAGGTAGACCATGCCAACCTCACAGCTCGCTCAGAGGAGAGGACTTAAGGGGCCAGTGCCACCTAGGGGAGGGTGTACTTTTTGTTATTTGTCTAGCTGCCATTTTTCAGTCAAAATGTTTGAAACTTGGGCAAGACATCAATCATAGAGTATAGTTTTCTGCTATATGAGTATTTTGTTGTTTAAATAAAAAAATGTGAAGCAATTTGTCTAAATATGCTATTTTTATTACACAAAATATGGAGTTGGGTTTGACACAATATTTTCACACACACTCACTTTCCATACTTTTTTTCTATGGTTTATATGATTTGTTATCTGGATCCTTACAGACAGGCAAGTGGAAATATCCATTAGTCTATAAAGTGTGATAAGTCAAATAATCATATTTTAATATAACAATAAATATATGAAACGGAACAAAAATTGGGTTCTTTATTGGTTTCAGACATTTCCTTCTGTAAGGATCCAGATAATTACAAGACCAAACAGCATGCACAGTTTTAAAGCTCTATTAATAAAAAATAAAATAATTAGAGTGTAAAAAGGAGCTCATTCATGTATTTTTAAAACTATTCTTCACAATCTTCAAACAATTTGACTTATAAATGGCAGCTAGACAAAAATAACAAAAGTACACCCTCCCCTAGGTGGCACTGGCTCCTTAAGTCATATTCCTTTGGACTTGGCAGGCTGAAGAATTCTAGGGGAACTCATTTTTCTTCAAGAAAAGGAAAGATCTCACTGAAGTAAGGCGAAAACTCAATTAGGTAGGTGACCAGTTCCTTACGCACCCAGGTGAGAGAAATTCAAGTTTTACACCCTCACAGCAAAGCCATTAGGGGCATGCTCCTAGGTTTCACCCCGACTTAAGATGAGATACACAAGTGTATGCGTGTTTAGGTGGTATCAGCCATCTGCACTTTTGGCAGAATGACCTAGGTCTTTTACGAGCCACTGTGGTGACACGGGGGTGGGACATGGAAACCATCCCTGGGTCTGCATGTATAGTTAACCCGTGTCCGTCCCGGCCTGGATTCGAACCCGCGACCCTAGGATCACAAGTCCAGTGCTCTACCACCTGAGCTACCCGGGTCTCCCCACACACCCAGGTAAAGAAGTGATTCTTATTTGGTAAATTCCCGGATGTCAGGGGACCCGACTATTTACCACAATCCAGCGCAATACATACAGTTATATTTCTTATTTTAAGAAATCCGGCGCAATACGGACAGTTATCTTTTTTTATCTAAAAGGTGTGACTAACCTACCTCCCCAGGCTAAGCAATTATACAGTATGTGCAATTAAAACAGCATTTTCTGTTCACTCCACAGATAATTAGCTCTTCTGAACATTCATAGCTACATCGGTATATCTGTCACTGATTCCACAACACTCATGAACTATAGTACCAAATATTTTTTACTCATTCAAGGCGCGTCTAAATTTCCCGTGTTCCCTGCCAGAGCGCAATTTAGAGCCATTTTGAAAAAATTTTAAAAAATCAACAACACAAGATAACCTTACATACCTTTATATTTTTGCAAAGTTTGGAACTTATTTTAGAAAATATATGAAACATTTGAAAGTACATACCTTTTGTTGTCTTCATATCCAGGCAAAATATCCAATTTGAAAAAAAACAAAAAACTTTTTTGTTCTTGAATGAAACACCAGTAACTCACTGTTGCAGTACTTTTTCCTCACAAAATCAAGCTGATATGCACTGTTTCAAATGTCAAGAGTGTTGCTGGTGAATCAGAAACAAAAATGACTGTTAAATAGACTTGAACTGGTGAGTGTCAAACATAATCGAGGCGCGTCTAAATTGTGTTCCCTCAAATCGCACAATTTTGACCCATTTTTAAAAAAATAATAAAAATCAACAACACAAAATAACCTTACCTACCTTACATTTTTGCACAGTTTGAAACTTGCTCTTTTAGAAAATATATGAAACATTTGAAAGAACATACCTTTTGTTGTCTTCACATCCAGTCAAACTCAGACATGAGACCAGCAAATGTTCAAAAAGTAGGAAAGTAAGCCAGGGTCCAGGGGCCGCTTAGGCCCCTGGTGGGGTCCAGGGGCAACGCCCCGGTAGGGGGTTCAGGGAAAATGAATCTTAGAATTATAAAGGCCATTTTGGGGCCTCTCCTGATAGCAAAAAATTAGATCATGCCTTTTTAAAAAGCTATAAAAACCACAAGAATAATATGTTTTAGCATTTTAAACAAAAGTGTAATTTATAACAATCACACACACACACAAAACTTACTTGAAAACTTTCAGAAAAACACTCTTCCTGAGCCAACAGCACAACAAGGAACCACTCAAGTCTCACAAGCATTGTGAAGCAGGAGTATACAAGTTCTCAGAAGCATGAAGAGTGTCACCGTCAGGGCAAGTGTAAGCAATTCTAAAGAAGAAATTGATGTCTGCTTTATTTTAGTACTTCTAGTATGTGGTTCACAAACTCTTTTGGCAGGACAGAGAGAGAGAGAGAGAGAGAGAGAGAGAGAGAGAGAGAGAGAGAGAGAGAGAGAGAGAGAGAGAGAGAGAGAGAGAGAGAGAGAAAGAGAGAGGAAGATTCAGATTTATAAGAAAGCTTACCTCGGTTGCAGAAACATCGGAGGTTGTTGTCTGACGTGCTTCCAAGAGCCCTCTGTGCTTCTTGCTTTCAATGTGACGAACCAACACCTTTTTTCCACCAAGTAGCATGGGGCAACCATATTTTTCATTGGATTTTTTTCGAACTTTTTCGAACCCCCCCCCCCCCCCCCCACACACACACACACTTTTGCAAGACACAGTGTTGTGGGCTTTCTGTTGTGTTACCAGCCAGTGGTTTTTCTTACTTTTTTACCTCTTTAAACTCATGCATATATAGTTATGACCAAACAGAAGAAATTGACTGTTGTAATTTGTATTTGTAATAATTACAATACAACACAATGGGTAATTTTAATGATATGAAATATCAAAGTGATAAAATTACCATACCCAAAAAATCCTTTGAAGGGCATACAGAAACAGTTGTAACTTGATCCAATATCGTACCTGTTTCCCAATTTGACTGTGTTGTACTCTGTTCGTGTCAAAGTCAACACTGCCCCTCCCCCCCCCCCCCCCCCCATCCCATCACCACCACCACCACCACCACAACTGGTCAACATGCTTCACTTTCAATTCAAACTAAACTTCCATCCGCACAGTTTCTTTCGGTTGCCAGTTTGAGAAATATCAGCGCGAACGAATCAGCCTAATCATTTCAACACGCTATCCGACTCGCTGTATTCCGCCATGATGGCATCTTCTCACTTAAGGTTTCGCCAATGCATTCGAATCGTCGTCAGCCATTTCTTTTGTTGGATTCTGTACTTACCAAAGAACAGTTTCGGCGATTTAGACTTTCATCTTTCTGAAAAAAAGTATCCATACGCAGAATTGCTGTGTGAAGCGTCGGAAAAGCGCAGATGTGCCACATTGTCGGAACAACAAAATAGCAGACAGCCGCCAAAATTATACCTTCGGGTCACGTGACTCTCGCTCGGAAGCCTTCGGCATTCTCCGTAACTACTTGTCGAAGAGGGGGGTAGGTCGTTTCCTCCATTGAAATGGGAACCTTTACGGAACTTTCCCCTTATTTTTTCAGTTGCTAATGAAAGATGAAACACCCGAAAAGTTCGCTTGCATTTATTTTATAGAATTCTCGCGACCTGGCGAAAAAAATGTCGATGCACCTCTAGCCCTATGTATCTGCTAGAGGTACCGGTCAGTATCGTCCACAACCAACCACTCAAAACGACGTACTTTGCCGTAACCTGACCCTGGGGTCCGGAGCCAAATCGCCGACCGGATTTTTGAGTGGGCGTGGTTTGCAGCGAGAGTTATCTTTTCCTAGCTTGCCCCATGCATAGATGCTACACCAAGTCCGTATTTCACCACGCAGTGGCCGTTGTCGCACCACGTGCACACGGCCTGACCGGGAATGGTTATCTTGGCGATACTGTCGCCAATGAGCTGGCGCCTTTCTTTCTTGTTGATAGTGACAGTCACTTCTTCTGACAGCCAGTTGGCTTTCCACTTGTTTTTCACACTTTGGTCGTCGATCGTAAGGGCTTCCACAGCCGACAAAACAATACGGAATCCAGACGCCATGATGCTACCTTTTTCACCTTCGGCGTTAGGAGATCGGCAGCCAATCAAAACAACCTGCAAACCGCCATCGGTGAATAATTAAGCCCCGGCGATAATCGTCGGAGATCGACAGCCAATCAAACGCGACCCATGATACTGCTTTGGGTTCACGCGAGTGCTGGGGTGCGAATGCACTGACTTCAGACGCAGACAGCTTCAGCTGAACGGTTCATACCACCACCTATGGGTTCACGCGAGTGCTGGGGTGCGAATGCACTGACTTCAGACGCAGACAGCTTCAGCTGAACGGTTCATACCACCACCCCCCTCCCCCCTTTTTTCTCAACGAATTTGCATCGATCTCAAGAATGGTCTGTGAGCTAAGGAAAATATCGGAATTCCGATAAAAATCGGACTAGTCCCATGTCTGCAAACTACCTCTTTGAAGCAAAAAACAAACAAACTTTCTACGTCATGGGTTCATCATACACAATGTCATGATCGACACTTTCATTGTCCGAATCATCACCCAAATTATCGTCCATTGGCACAAACTTGTCACCAGAATCTAAAATATCATCTCCACTATCATCATCACTAAGGTCAAGATCAGAACCGTACTGAATAACAAGTTCTAGCACTCTTTTCAAGTTACTACGTCTTGTAGCAGAACGATCCGCCATCTTGGAAAAGTCAAAACACGTGGGTCGCACACCGTCAACAAAATCAAATTAATCCCAACAATTGAAGGGAAGGAACTGTTTACAGTGAATGGTTCCACTGTAGACAGATAGAAGGTTATTGCGGGGGTTGTTTCCCTTGGTCAGCAGGGCCGTTTACACTGTTAAAAATTCGTGATATCCGTCGGAACTAAACTACAGACATGCGGGCAACGCAAAACACAGGTGTCGGAATTCCAATTCCGATACACAGCGAATGAGTTAAAGACTGTTCTGCTAAATGTTTAGAATTAGGTACAGTGAGCTGACTGATCCAGAATGGCATTGCA
The DNA here is from genome assembly GCF_037325665.1 of Littorina saxatilis. NCBI lineage: Eukaryota > Metazoa > Mollusca > Gastropoda > Littorinimorpha > Littorinidae > Littorina > Littorina saxatilis. The sequence continues at coordinate 42,174,468 of NC_090246.1, forward strand.
TGATCTGTCAGTACAAATACAACAAATCACATCCAGCATTACAAAACAACTTCAATGTAACTGGTCATTCTTTCACTCACAAAACTATAATAGGCAGAAGTATATTCTTCTCAAAGATACTAAAAATGGTACCACAATGAACATGTTTTGCAACACGAAAACACACACACACACACACATCTCTAAACATACACAAAGGAGCATAGTAGACTCTGCCATTCACAAAAACATGTGTTTCTTGTTCTAACAAGAAGGGCAAAGCCCATACGACTCACATGCTTGACCTTGACCTTTACATGACCTTGACCTTCAGGGTCAAGGTCAAATAACTAAACCTAGCAATGACATCATACACTAAGAACTGCTTTACACATTTTTCCTACCAAAATACATGTGACCTTGACCCAAGGTCAAGGTCATCCAAGGTCATGCAACACAAAGCTGTTAATTCAAGACATAGGAAGTACAATGGTGCTTATTGGCTCTTTCTACCATGAGATATGGTCACTTTTAGTGGTTCACTACCTTATTTTGGTCATTTCATAAGGGTCAAAGTGACTTTGACCTTGATCATATGTGACCAAATGTGTCTCATGATGAAAGCATAACATGTGCCCCACATAATAAGTTTGAAACAGTTATCTTCCATAGTTCAGGGTCAAGGTCACTTCAAAATATGTATACAATCCAACTTTGAAGAGCTCCTGTGACCTTGACCTTGAAGCAAGGTAAACCAAACTGGTATCAAAAGATGGGGCTTACTTTGCCCTATATATCATATATAGGTGAGGTATTGAATCTCATTGTCTCATGCTGCAGTTTGTGGAGAAGGAGGTGTGAGTGGGGGGGGGGGGGGGGGGGGGGGGGGGGGGGGGGAGGGTGCTGCTGAGCCATCTAATGTATCTTCCAAGGTCCACTTTCTACAGGGCAAGCGACATTAATACGCGAACAGATATGGGCTGCTATGTTGAAGGAATGTAACTGGGCAAAGACGAGCAAACAAGAAAAGACTCCGAAATGCCAGTGGGAAGAAGCAGTCTGAAGACGTTTGACACCAGAACACACCATGTCACACAGGAGTCCGGTATGAGAGAGAAGATGGTTGGTTGGTTGGTTGGTTATTGTTTTTAATCATAGAGAAGACACGGCTGCAGTTAGCTTTGCCCCTTTGCGCCGTGTGCCTGGATCCAGGACAGGCACCACTTGAGGTTGGTCAGCATGAACTTGAGTGCTTTGGTCCACTGCTCCTCGCAGTTGAACTGAGTCCTGCAAATTTATGACACTTATCAAATCTTGGTACACTTTTACCCCGAATAAAACTGTTACAAATATATGATGCATCAGCAATTCTGAACCTCTTCAACTCTTGAAAGACAAAACTCTAATGGCCCAACCAAATCTGGAATAATCAACTTGACAAAGTTGGTTCTCCACAGTGACCTTTCCGCGAAATCAAGCTAGGCAGGTTATTTCAGAAAATTGCAATCTAATTTTAACAGAGCAGTCCATCCGGAGAAAACAACAAAACAAAGCAAAAAAACAATAAAAGCAACATCAACAAACAACACCACCAAAAGCTTACACACAAGAACAAAACATTTGAACACACACACACACACACACACCCACAAACACACACACATACACACACTTCTACTCACTTGACGGAGAAAGAATTGGAGGTTTCTCTGTCCTGCAAGCGATCACCACAGATGGCATAAGGCATGTTGTTGCCATCATTTATCTTCTCCCACAGCTGAAAATCAAAACAAAGAACATTTGAACTGCACTACTTTTTTAAAGTTATGTTTCTATCTAGTGCATCCTCCTTCAAAATAATGTATGTTCTTGAATGGTTGAAGATGCATGAGACAAAAAAGAAAAGACTGATGAGTGTCAAACAGACAGACAGACACACACACTTGTAATTGTATACAGAAAGGTGTAGGCGGTGGTCTTGCATGAATTTCACAGGAGGGGAAATAATATACTCTGTCAAATGCTGCAACACAGAAGTTAATGCCCCTTCCCTGCCAGTGCCCTACAGTTGCACATGTTGGCCCTTTTTTGCATCTCCCTTTGCCTGCCTCCCTGCCCTTCCCCTGCCTTTCACATACACACACCAATATTTAATCCATCTTCTATTACATTTTGTTTTACAGTTTACGTAATAAAAAGAAAATATTTCATAATGTAATTTGAGCATATTTCTCTCTACATTAAATATGCTTAAAAATCAAACACAGACAAGTACACATATAATACAAACAAACACCTACAAATAAAAACACAAAAACAAACCTACTGGTTTAATCAGCAATGTCATGATTAATAAATGAAAACAACTTCTCTGTGTCTATTACTCACCTGTTCTAGACAGTTCAAGAATGCAGCCATGCCCATGTCAAACCTGCAATGACTACAACATTTAGAGATGGAATACCAGCCTGGTTGATTCTTTTTTTCACATTCACTAAAGCATACAAGTTGCTTTCTCTTAGCTTGCTGGAGCTCGTAATTCACAGAACAAATACAGAAGGGAAATAATAACAACTCCTGTGCATCATTTGACCTTGACCATTGAAAATGATGACAGTGATGGCATTATTATTATTAACAATGTCAATACACTGATGAAGATGATGATCATGCTCACAAAGCATTTAATGATTTTAGTGTAGATGATGCATTTCCATTAAATACCATTTACATAGAATAACAGAATGTTCTCTATAAAAGGCTAAACCTCTACTCTGACTCGTATGAGCTCAATACATATCTATTAATCAATTATGAAAAATATACTCATATATATGCACACATGCTCACTGACTTTGTGTCCCAGAAGAACTTGAACCCTCCAGAACCAAACAGACTCAGCTCCTTGGGCTCTTCCTTCTTCTTTTTGTCCCACTCCAAATTCTCAATGTAGGAAAAGCTTCCATAGGGCACAAGTCTGTATCTGGACACAACAAAAGGATTGAAATGAAAAAAACCGCAAACGAGTACATACGAGGGGTGTTCTGGAAGTGCTTAGACTCCCAGCTCCTGGCAATGCCTCATGATACTTACAATGTCGTTTGCATACTGCAGTCTTTCATCCGCGATGAAACAAAATTTCATGATTGTATCTCGAAGTTTCCTCTGCAAAGAAAACAGCTCTTAAAGAACACTACCCGTCCATGTTTACTTGTCTGTCATCGAGCTAAAAAAGAGAGAGTTTAGAGCCATGATGTATAAACATCTCATGAAGGATTGTTATGTTTCTCACACTTTCTACAAATTGTAGGAATCTTTTGGGAAGAAAGCACCTGTGCACCCACCCAGACCGACAGTTGAATGTTGTTACTGCAACAAACGTTGCTGCCGTTGAAAAGTTGACGAGAGATGATGCACGAATCACAGACATGGACGTAAAGGACACATAGAGAATTAAATCGGTACCCGTAAATGTGATCTGGCACAAGCATCAAGGGGTATGCAATCGTTGCAGACAGCGGGTGCCTGTTCTCTTTCTAACGTACAAAAGGGGGCAAGTCTTTCTGGCACAAGCATCAAGGGGTATGCAATCGTTGCAGACAGCGGGTGCCTGTTCTCTTTCTAGCGAACAAAAGGGGGTAGGTCTCGAATGGTGCATACAAATGCTCATCGAATGTCACTATAAAGAGTGTAAGGCTTCTGGGAAGGTTATCACGGGCAATTGGGACTTGTGTCTATCAATTTTACCACCCCCGGTCAATACATCAATCAGCCATTTGGATGTTCCTAAACGGCTCCACCCCTATCAACTATTGATGATCTCGGAACACTGTCAAGAAAAAGGTGGTCTCATTTTTTTAAATTAAGGACATATTGCCCCATTTCTACCTCAGGAGCAACGTATGGTTACCTTAGAGCAGTTTGTGCATCATTTCCTGCCCGTTGTGTTTAAAGCCTTGCGCCATAAACGGGTACTCAAAGGTTGATGTTCACCACGGCAACATCCCGTTTTCCACAGCTTCCAAATCAATCGAATTCCTGATAGCTTAGGGTGTCTGCCTGATGTGCCGTTCACTTTATTTTCCTGAATTGGCCCCTTACAACGTTTTCCCGTATTAACATGTAAAGAAAAAGCTCTGAGGAACCCGTTACGAGAACCCGGATGCTGCTGTCTGAGAGTTAGCAATTAACGATAAGCTGTGCAATAATATGAGATTCTAAGGACTTTCAAAACACCCTAAGTGGCTAATAGCAAATTTCCAATCAATCCTGCTAGATCTACCTGCACACACACACACCCATATAAACACAACAGAAATACGACCAAATAAAAGTGAACAGCACACAAACGCACACACGCACACACACACACACACCAACGAAGCAAAACACAATAAAACAAAGACAACTAAGGCGTAAGTACATGGTCACCTAATCGAAGTGCATACTCGCCTGTGGAGGGCAAAAGAGCAGTGAGTGATTGCCAAATATGCTGTGTGTAAACTGTTTATGCTCTTTTCCCACCTTGTGACTATCTCTTTTGTCTGCACGGCTTCGGCATGTACCCTTACCCGCCAGACCTTTGTTTGTTTGTTTGTTTGCTTAACGCCCAGCCGACCACGAAGGGCCGTATCAGGGCGGTGCTGCTTTGACATATAACGTGCGCCACACACAAGACAGAAGTCGCAGCACAGGCTTCATGTCTCACCCAGTCACATTATTCTGACACCGGACCAACCAGTCCTAGCACTAACCCCATAATGCCAGACGCCAGGCGGAGCAGCCACTAGATTGCCAATTTTAAAGTCTTAGGTATGACCCGGCCGGGGTTCGAACCCACGACCTCCCGATCACGGGGCGGACGCCTTACCACTAGGCCAACCGTGCCGGTAAGAAGAACAGATTGTCTTTTCAATTCCATATATATAAAGATGTATTACAAATTTTTTTTTTTTAGTGCAATCATGCTCTGCCGATCCCGCCAGACCTCCACTTGGCACTAAAGAATCCCCACTAGACTATGCAAACCACACACCTCAATTCCCATGTAAGCATTAACAGCCTGATAATCACACGCTTTGGGAATCAAACATCATACTTTTTGAAGGTCAGGTTGACTTTGCGGGCCAGTGAGTGCAGAAGCAGAGCAGCCTGGCCCCACGCTGCGTTGATCTCCGCCCACTCCACTTGAATGTTGGGAAGTCGACCCAGTCGGAATCCATTGATTGTGCCAAAGTGACCATTGTGCCTGAATATGCAAAACATTGTCAGTGCTGTTTACTCTGATTTCGCAGCCAGAATCAAACACCGTAAAACACATTGGTAAGGCAGGAAAACTGAACTTGTTAACTTGATACATGTACTATACATTGGCAAAGCCATTTTGCTGTTACTGCGGGGTCCTTTACTATTAATGTTGTATTGTGTGCATGCAATGCTCCCTTACACAACCATGCAAATGACAGTCAGTTGTAATTTGTCTACTTCTGGACAACAAAATAAAAATATTAGTCCTAATAAGGGCAGAACAGTGGTACTCCAACATCTTCAAATTCCATGTAATCTATATCTATATACGGCTTGTGCGTGTGTGTGTCTGTCTGTCTGTCTTTCTGTCTGTTCGCTATGCACGGCCAAAGTTCTCGATGGATCTGCTTCAAATTTGGTGGGCATATTCAGGTAGACCCCGGACACAATCTGGTCGATGAAAATTTTTAACATGTGCTCTCAGCGCGCAGCGCTGAACCGATTTTGGTTTTTATGGTTTTTCTGTACATCCATTCCCAGTAACTCTTCCTTATCTTCTCCAGTGTTTTGCGCGTTTATCTCCCTTCCTTCGTGTGGCGTCAATCGCGTACGGTGCGCCACTCACCCGGCAAAGCCGGGTACCCGGCGAAGCCGGTGTACGGTGCGCCACTCACCCGGCGAAGCCGGGTATTCGGCTCTACTTCTTCCCGGCGAAGCTGGGTATCCCGGCGAAGCCGGTACCCGGCGAAGCGGGTAATCATCAAGTATAAAATATATCAGTTGAGTAGAAGTTTACCAGATACGCTTCAGACCAGTGTTCGAGCCAAGGTGTTTTGTAAACCAGTATTGCCCAAAAGGCAAACAAATATATACCACAAAAACTGGTTGCTTGGTCAGAGCAACCAGTCAACAGAAGTAAATCACAGCAGTACCTTTTTGATATTTGACATGAATGACTATCAAATACATGGTATAGGACTGAACAGTTGAATATTTCTTTTCCAGTATTTTCAAATTAAATACATGTATGAAAATCTTACCAAATATGAAAGGTGGAGTTGAAAACGTTGACCTGCTTCAGTTTGTTGAGTTGTCCATTAGCAAATTGCAGTTGATTTTCAACACTGAAACATAAACATTTTAAAATCACATTCATATTTAACAAATTGCTGGCTCATTCAAACATGATTCAGTAAATTTCACACACACAAAAACATGATAACATTTGCCATTTCGGACTATATAGAGATAATTTCTTTGATTCTGTTTTTTTTTCTTCCCAGTCAGTCTTTTATGATCAACGCCCTCAGTGTACCGCTCCACTGACCTCAGTTTAATTTTAAAAAACGTCCTTATATACAAATCCACCCAAAAAGACTTAGTTCCCACTTCCCCTGCTCAAATTTCCCCTTGACAGCCTCTGTCATTGTCAACTTAAAAATAGCCTCAAACAAGCAGAGGAGTCTGCACTACGTACAAGATTCCCAAATTCAGTTATTTTTGCATCCAAAATATTCCGTTATCTGTTCTTTCCAACCAAGAACATAGCATGTCTACTAAAGAAATCACACCATGCCCTCAATTTACCTAGCCAGTTACTGTGAGTGTGCATTACGGGCAGGATAAAAGGGCTGTACCTCATATGGTCATCCTCCAGGTCCATTCTCAGTCTCTTTAGTTCCGCATAGTCCCGGTAGTATCTGTAAAAAAACAACAACAATGAAATTTGAAAGTCACCCAACTTCACCAATTGAAAAATATCCATATTCTGTTATTCCACCCTTAGAGCAAGAGCAAGGAAGAAAGATAGAAAACCGAAAGTAAAAAAAAGGAAACTGAAGGTACAAATAAACAACAACAACAACAAAAGAAAGAAAAACAAAGAAAGGTGAAAAGAAAGAACACAGACCTGCCAACCCTTGTGAATCCTCAAGTGTACCAATTTACATTTCTTTTGAATTTCAGCACAGCAAAGTTTTTTTTCAAGTGTAGCAGTGCCCAAATATATATTCGCACATCCGCATTGAGGCTATTTTGTGCATTTTGGCCATTAGAGAGCGTCTGCAGTGCCACTCGTCAGTGTGTCAGTGTATGACACAAATTCTGACCGCGACACAGAGTGAGAAGCAGAAATGAGTACCAGGACTCACAAGAAAGTGCACGCTTGTGATTATTTGTTTGACCGTAGCAATTCTGAGCTTGGCATAACAGCGTAGAAATTTGTCTTAGCATGCTACGCTGAGAGTGTAACAGTTGGCAGCTCTGAACACGTGAAAAAAAGAAATACAATGGTAGCACCGCACAAGAGACTGTAAGCTACACTGGAACCTGCAATAAAACTTGAAAGAACATATTTTGGACCAGCCAAAAGTGTCCCTACACTGCTGTCATGACAGGTATATCATTTGGTCAATTGAAAAAGAACAGGTGTCCTTCCTTGGGATATGTCCTCATGTGGAAGGGGCCTGACATGACAGGTAGCACTGTACATTAGCACGGTGACTCACTTTGCCTCGGACTCCTCCAGCTTGGAGGCTTCTTCCCTCTCCTGCGCGATGAGGTCCTCCACCTTCTGCTGCTCTGACTCCACCTTCTCCAGCTCCTGCATCAGCTTCTCTTCTTCCCCGCGCAGCTGAAAGCCACCATGGGGGAGGAAATCAGCCGACTGTATGGCGTCAACAACTTACATTTTGTGTGTGTGCATGATTGCACAACAAACACACACATAGACACACAAACAAAAATCTGTGCCCACACACAGAATGCGTTACAGCAGTCCCTCTCATGAATGGACACCCTTGGGACATAGCAAAACTGTCCGTACATTGCAGGTGTCCGGTCACGGGAGGGGTGACCACACCACCCCCTCCCCCATACACTCACACAGAGACACACAAACAACAGGATTGAGTCTATGCTAATCACTTCTTGTGGCTACTAAACAATAACAATAAACTCCTAATACTTCTTTAAACGTTCTGTAAAAATGATTTGTATGAAAAATGTTGAAAAGAAGAGATAAAATAAATCCTCAAGGCAGTGAACACACTCACCATGCGCTGACATACGAAAGCAGCCACACAAACACAGCACAGAGGAGCGTGTGCAGATGCTTTGCAAGAATAAGCTTGAAAACCAGTTTGAATAAATAGCAGCAGATAGAGCTGCATGTCATAAGCATATAATTTATTTTCTTCTTGTGTGGCCGCCTTTATTGACTGCATGCCGATCATGTGGCATGGCAGTGACTTTTCACTCTTCAGTCGGAAATACACTGTACATAACACAGCTCCCACTCTCCCTCACTAATGCCTATACCCCAAGCCGTGACAACTGATGCTTGGAAATTGTGTGGAAGAGTACACCTCTCTATTTCTCTCCAATGCTCTTCCTGCTGACATGCAGTGACACCGGACACCCCACAGAGTTTAGCCAGCTACCCCTCCACCCCCCCTCCCTTTCTCTCACTCCCTCCAGCCATGTACTGTTTGGGGCTGTTCACTCAGAGCAAAACCAGTTGACTGTGTCGTAACTTTTGACAAAGCAAGACAACTGAAGGGTTCACAGATTAGGCAACCGACTCACTGGTCAAGGCTGAGGGGAAACAAGAGTATCTTGTCAATCAGTGAAAGAGGTTACACACAGACACACGATGCTGAGAACTGTGGCCGGTTTTTCACTCTCTTTCGCTCAGGACCTTCATCGACTGTGGTTTCTGTTGTTTACGTCCAACAGACAAGAATAAAGAGCACAGTGCAGTTTCATGTTGGCATCTTCGCATGTACTCCACTCCTGACCAAAACTACCCCCCCTCCTGATGGGTACAGGTGCACTCAAGTTACCAGTGACTGTCGTCACGCCATTGCGGCTGTGATCTTTGTACCAAGAGCCGGACTGCTCTGTTATCGATTTTGTTGTGGTGAAAATTTGACGATGGTCTGTCCGTACATTGGAGGTATGACCTGCTGTTGGGACCGAAAATGAGTGTCCGCGTCCACGTTTTGCATGTGTCCGTTTAAGGGGGGGCAAATATAGAAGGAAAACACTCCGTGCCGAGCAAATGTGTCCGTACATGTCAGGTGTCCGCTCACGCCGGGGGCCGTACATTGCAGGGACTGCTGTACATCAAAAATACTACTAATGAGGGTCATGTTAGAAGTAAGCCTTCGCATCAGAAAACTGTTGCAGATGCGGGCTATATTCAGAGTGCATATATCCTTTTGTTTCTTTTATCTTACCATGAGCACTCTGCCTCATTTGGTCAAGATTCTCAGAAAAGATATCAAAACAGATAAAAGGACAAACAAAATCAGAGTGTTAACTTGTGCTGTAAGTGTAATTGCTTATGAGCATACCTGTTCCAGCTCTTTGTCCAAAGCAGCTTCATCAACTGTTTCATCTGATGAGTTCAGTTTTTCCAGGAATTCTCTGGAGAAAAAAACCCACCCAAACCATGACAATGAGTTTAGCACAGTAAATAGTATTTGACCACAGACTGAACCTCATTCAATGCAGTGAAACTTCATGTATTTCTTGTTCCCAAAGACATACTGATGGACAAATGGATAGACAGAGGAACAGAAAGACACTCCCACACACCATTACTGCCGTGTGCTGACAAAACCGAGTAAGTCCATTTTTTCTTTCTTCAAAAAATGATATTTTTTGTTCATCAAAAAGAAGAAATCAATGCGCATCTTTTGTGTTAATTTCTACTTTTTAGAGTGCTTAGATAAGCAGATATGAACAAGTAAGTCCACAATCAAAAACAACTTTTTAAGTGTGCATGAATGTTTTGACAAAACCAAGTAAGTCCAGACCGGCACGGTTGGCCTAGTGGTAAGGCGTCCGCCCCGTGATCGGGAGGTCGTGGGTTCGAACCCCGGCCGGGTCATACCTAAGACTTTAAAATTGGCAATCTAGTGGCTGCTCCGCCTGGCGTCTGGCATTATGGGGTTAGTGCTAGGACTGGTTGGTCCGGTGTCAGAATAATGTGACTGGGTGAGACATGAAGCCTGTGCTACGACTTCTGTCTTGTGTGTGGCGCACGTTAAATGTCAAAGCAGCACCGCCCTGATATGGCCCTTCGTGGTCGGCTGGGCGTTAAGCAAACAAACAAACAAACAAAAAGTAAGTCCAAGGGTTTCCTAATTTTCGTATAATGGTAGTTACAAAATTCTTGTCAGACGACTCATACAGAAAAGACGTCATTTTAAATTTAGAACTCACAAATGACGTCATTTAAAGTCTGGAACACACAAATGACGTCATTCGATAAGGCGAGACATAATGACGTCACCTTTTGACGTTTTATTTACAACATTTTTCTTCTCTATATGATTCTCCTGACGATCCTTGTCTCCCTCTCTCCCTCCCTCCCTCTCTCTTTCTATCCCTCCCTACCTCTCTCGCTATCTCTCTCCCTCTTCCTCCCTCTCTTTATTTCCCTCCCTCCATCATTCTCTCTATCCCTCCTTCCCTTTCGCTCTCTCCTCCTCCCTCTCTTCCGTCATCCCTCTCTCCCTACCGCCAACAATCGACTTTTCTCTACCTCCCTCCTTCCCTCTCCTCTGTCCCTCCATCCCACTCTCTTTCTCTCCCTCCCCCCCCCCCTCTCTCCCTCTTACTCTCTTCCTTCCTCCCTATCTCCCTCCCCCCTCTCTCACTCCCTCCCTCCTCTCCCTCCATCCCACTATCTCTTTCCCTCCCTCCCTCCCCTCTCTTTTCTCTCTCCCTACCTCCATCCCTCACACACTTCCCTCTCTTCTTCCTCCCTCCCTATCTCCCTCCCTCCCCTTCTCTTACTCCCTCCCTCCTCTCTCTCTCCCTCCATCCCACTATTTCTTTCCCTCCCTCCCTCTCTCTCTCCCTCCCTCTCTCCCTTCCTCCCTCCCTCAATCCCACTAAGTCTCTCCCTCCCTCTCTCTTCCTTCCTCTCTCCCTCCCTCCTTTCCTTCCTCTCTCGCCCTCCCTCTCACTCAATCCCTCAATCCATCCTCCCCCCTCCCTCTCTCTCACTCAGTCCATTCCTATATCTCTCTCTTCCTCCCCATTTATCTCTCCCTCCATAGCTCTCTCTCTCTCTCCCCACCCTCCCTCTCACCTTCCCTCTCCTTCTCCCACTCTCCACCCCTCTTTCCATCTCTATCTCCCTCCATCCCTCCCTCCCCCCCCTGCTTTCTCTCCTCTCTCTCTCTCCCTGTCTAGTCTCTCCCTCTCTCTCTCTCTCTCTCTTTCCATCTTGTGCAAATTCGTAGTGTTATTTTCACTGTTTTGTCATTTCTCTTGACAATACTTCTTCTTCCAAATATTCTGGTAAAACCAAGTAAGTCCGCTTGCTTAGATCTGCCCATGTTTTGTTAGATCTGATATTGGGGGGAAAAGTGGTAAAACCAAGTAAGTCCACTGTTAGAAAACGCTACCGTTGCTGAGCTTTGGTTCAGTTTTGTGTGTTGCATGTAGTTGACTTATTTTTACTTTGTGGGAAAGTACCGATATTATATTTTGTAAACACAATATTTATGCTTGGACGAGAATGCAGGTGAACTTTCTAGTCCCGTCAAAACAAGTTGTTTACCATGCTGTTCTTAGTGTGAGTTCGTGGCGTTCGTTCGGATTAAGTGCGTCGGCCCTTTTGATGTACGTCATAAGAGAATGTCGCTAGTTTAGTCCATGCACGGCTCGTATAATGTAGTTGTATCGTGTTCGGTCTGGAATATTCTCGAGATTGAGTATTTACTATATATGCCAGCGCGATTTGAATGTTAAAAAGCTTCTATTTGAGTTCTGCTACGTTGTGCAGTTGTATGTATTGAATGCTGAATAAATCCTCGAACTCAATTTGACGAGTTGTTTTCTGTTGCTGCGAAGACGGGCGACGTAGAATAAAAGAACACAACTATACGACGTTTGAGAACTTGTGGCAATCTCAAGTGTCGTGTAACAATTGGGGGCCAAGCCAAGGATCTACGTTTAACGCCAAGGGTTTTCCAGCAGCAAGGACCAGTGTCAAGACAGTCACAGGAGGTAGCCATCAATCGGGTGTATCCTGAGGGATCAGTATTGAGACTACGGAACCGTGGATTCGGTGTGACTGGTGAAGAGTTTGGTAATCGCCGCAGCTCGGTACGGTGAGCGACGCCGGAGTGTATCGGGATTACAGAGGTTAGCTGCCGTTTGGACGAGACGGACTTCGTCGCGGAGCTAGTGCATTAATACTACGAAATACGACTGAGGTACGTCGTGTACGTATCGGGAGCAGAGTGCGCCGTCACGTTAGACGAGGAGGGTGGCAGCCTGCGTCTACGAAGGTGACCAGCGACGAGAGAAGCATCGGAGGTGCAGTAGAGACTGTGTTCTTTTAGAAGACTACATTCGTCTACGTTCGGGGCTGTGAAAGAATACAGACGAACGCACCGGAAAAGACCAGAATGGCTGAGTTCTGGGGAAAAGGAATTGAACTGGGACTAAAAGGCAAGCAGTTGACGGAGTTCGTCGAGTCCCAGACACGACTGCTGGCGCAGCGTGAAGAAAGACAAGCGCAGCGTGAGCGTGAAGAAAGACAAGCGCAGCGTGAAGATAAAGAAAGACAAGCGCAGCGTGAGCGTGAAGAAAGAGAAGCACAGCGTGAAGAAAGACAAGCGCAGCGTGAAGAAAAGCAAATGGAGCTGAAACGCTTAGAGCTCCAGATAGAAATGGAGACCAAGCGCTTAGAGCTTCAGACAGAAATGGTGCGTGTTCAAACTGAGCACGAGGCACCACGCCAAAGAGATAACCAGCAGCAAATGCTACACAGGGCACCGAAACTTCCAGCATTCGCTGACGGGAAGGACCAGATCGACTGCTACCTTGCAAGATTCGAGAGGTTCGCTGAGAGTGCTAGATGGCAGCGCGACGACTGGGCGATTCAACTCAGCGCACATTTGACTGGGGCAGCACTTGAGGTCTACACTAGACTCTCAAATGATGACGCCAGAGACTATGATGTACTGAAGGAAGCTCTGTTGCGTTGCTACAATTTCACTGAAAGGGGCTACCGTCAACGCTTCCGCGAATGCCAGCCATTGTCTGGAGAGACACCGAGCCAGTTTGTGGAGCGCCTGTCGTCATACCTGCAGAAGTGGGTGGAGTTATCAGGTGAAGAGCAGTCATACGAGAGTCTGCGGGACTTGATCGTGAAGGAGCAGTTCCTTAATGCATGCCCGAAGGACCTGGCGACCCGCTTGGAAGAGCAAAAACTGCGGGGTTTGAAGGACATTACTGATGCTGCTGAGCGTTATCTCATTGCTCATGGAAGGACCCTGGGGACGTCAAAGTCATCGAAACCTTTCCAGAAGAGCGGGAACCAGGGAAACCAACCTGCCAAGGGACAAACTGAGTCCGCACCATCATCCAATGAAGGGCAGAACATAACGTGTTTCCTTTGCAATGCCAAGGGCCACCGAGTCGCCAACTGTCCCCAAAAGAAAAATAACGGACATGTCAATGACAAAGCGCAAGAACATCGACGGAGATATTACGACAACAAGAGGCAAACGAGTGGCTCGAACCAACAAGTATGTGCGAGCAGCGTCATACTACCAAGGGCTGCCGAGCAAGTGGATACACCATCGGACGTGGAAGAATGTCTTTCTGATGGCCAGCTTCTACTCGCCAATGGCAAGTCCATCTCTGTCGTCGCCAGCGCAGCTGTGTCAGTGTCGAACATGCCCGTGTCGAAGGGATTTGTTGAGAAGCAGGAAGTGACTGTTCTCAGAGATTCGGGCTGCAATGGAGTCATTGTCAAAGAGGATCTGGTGCCAACAGAGAAGTTCACTGGTGACTTCAAGTGGACGCTCATGGCTGACAGCAAATGCGTGAAGGCACCAGTGGTAAAAATCCAGATCGATACTCCATACTTCACCGGAGAAGTTGAGGCCGTCTGCCTGAAGAAGCCCTTGTACGATCTACTAATTGGGAACATTGGGGGTGCGAGACGTCCTGATGACCCTGATGTCGAATGGAGAATGGGCGCAGCTCAGCCTGCTGTTGAGGAGGAAGACCCACTGCCATTCGCGAATGAAGATATCAGCGAACTGTTACGAGATGACAGAGCAACTGTGCATCGCCGCGACCAGCCGCAGGTTGTAAACGCTGTGACGACCAGAGCCCAGGCGAAGAAGGACAAAACAACTACGCCACTCAGGGTCACCAACAGTTCTGCAACTGCTGTCGTGGACAGGGATCAGCTGATTCAGCTACAGGAAGCTGATTCGACCTTAACAAAGTACAGGAGTCGTCCTGTCAAGGAGATGACCAAGGGCGAAGGCACTGTGCAATTTGAAGTAAAGGCCAAGATCCTGTACAGAGTGTTCCAGCACGCGAGAGTCAACGGTGGGAAGCCATTACGTCAAGTTCTGGTGCCTCAACCACTTAGGCGCCAGGTGATGGAGGTGGCCCACGACTCTATAATGGGAGGTCACCTGGGTGTCAAGAAGACATCGGACAGAATCCAGGCTGCGTTTTACTGGCCAGGACTGCATGCAGATGTGACTCGATTCTGCCGATCGTGCGATATTTGCCAGAAAACCATACCGCGAGGAAGGGTCCCGAAAGTGCCGTTGCAGAAGATGCCTTTGATCGACCGACCTTTCAAGAGGGTGGCCATTGACCTCATCGGCGAGATAAAACCGCCAAGTGAAGCGGGTCATCGTTGGGTACTGACCCTGGTAGACTATGCAACCAGGTACCCAGAAGCCGTGCCTCTGAAGAAAATTGACACAGAGACTGTTGCCGAGGCACTTGTGGACATTTTCAGCAGAATTGGGGTTCCTGAAGAGATCCTCACAGACCTGGGGACACAGTTTGTCTCTGAATGCATGGAAGAGGTCAACAGGCTGCTGAGCATTCGTCACTTGACTACGACACCCTATCACCCGATGTGCAATGGGCTGGTAGAAAAATTCAATGCGACGCTGAAGTCCACGCTGAAGAAACTATGCAGTGAGCAGCCAAGGCAGTGGCATCGCTACATCAATGCCTTGCTGTTTGCATACAGGGAGGTGCCACAAGAGTCCACTGGATTCTCCCCGTTCGAGCTGATGTACGGGCGGACCGTGAGAGGCCCGATGCAGATACTAAAGGAATTGTGGACGAAAGATGTGGACACACCTGAAGTGAAGAACAGTTACCAGTACGTGTTCGAGTTGCGAGAGAAACTGGAGGAGACTCTCGAGATTGCGAGAGAAAACTTGAGAAAGTCTCAGGATAGTGGAAAGCACTACTACGACCGCAAAGCCGTAAACAGGAAGTTTACACCAGGTAACAAAGTGCTGATACTGCTCCCCACTGATCACAACAAACTACTGATGCAGTGGAAAGGCCCATACGAGGTTGAGGCCGTGGTAGGGATCAACGACTACAAGGTGAATGTCGGCAAGAAGTCCAAGATCTACCACGCTAACCTCCTGAAACTGTATGTGGAGAGACCTCCGGAAGCAGTACAGGTCGCAGCAAGTGCGGAAGAACCAGCCGAACTAGACGAGTTCGACGGCGAGGAACTACTGGAGTTGGGAGACCTCCACAAGAAAGAGGGAGTGGATGACGTCAAGCTAGGACCTGACCTGACAGAAGATCAGCAGAAGGAGCTGCATGATTTTATGGGCGACTTCACCCATAGGTTCTCTGATGTTCCAGGCTCTACGTCCTTGGTCGAACATGAAGTCCACCTCACATCTAACGTTCCCGTTCGCTCAAAACCATACCCTATCCCGTTTCAGGCTCGGGAATCCTTGAAGAAGGACATCGACAACATGTTGAAGATGGGGGTCATCCGTGAGTCATCATCCCCTTACTCATCTCCCGTTGTTGTTGTCAAGAAGAAAGACGGTACAAACAGGGTATGCATTGACTTCAGGAAAGTGAATAAGATCACCGTGTTTGACCCTGAACCAATGCCGACGGCGGCTGATCTGTTCCGAAGGTTGACTGGCAGTAAGATCTTCTCAAAGATCGATCTCAGCAAGGGATATTGGCAGATTCCTGTGCGCGAAGAGGACATACCAAAGACTGCCTTTGCAACTCCAGACGGAACGTATGAGTGCCTGCGGATGCCTTTTGGCATGGTGAACAGTGGTGCTACCCTTACGAGGGGAATGCGAAAAATGCTCAAAGGAATGAAGAATGTTGTGTACTACTGGGATGATCTGCTAGTCCACACGGAGACCTTTGCGGAGCATCTGGAGACTTTGAGGGAACTGTTTTCCCGCCTGACAAAAGCCAATCTGACCGTGAGACCCAGCAAGTGCATTTTGGGGACCGACAACGTTGACTTCATAGGTCATTCACTGAAGGAAGGTCAAAAGGGGCTTTTGTTGGAAAACGTCACCAAGATCCTCAATGCGCCACGTCCTGAAACCAAGAAGCAGGTGCGATCCTTCCTTGGATTGGCTGGGTACTAGAGAGAGTTCATTCCAAACTTCGCCGCCATAACGGCGCCTTTGTCGGACATGACCCGAAAAGGATGCCCCAACCGAATACTCTGGGGACCAGCTCAGGAGAAGGCATACCAGACCGTGCGCGACCTGATGTCACGAGACCCGGTGCTACGCCTTCCTGATACTGCCAAAGAGTTCATCTTGCGTACAGACGCATCGGACGAAGGGATCGGCGCCATGCTGATGCAAGAGCATGGAGGTAAACCGTTTCCGGTCAGCTATGCCAGCAAGAAGCTGTCAGGAGCCGAGAAGAACTACTCGACCATGGAGAAAGAGTGTTTAGCCATCGTGTGGGGAATCAAGAAATTTGAACTCTACCTCCAAGGGGTGAAATTCGTGCTTCAGACTGATCACAAACCCCTCACCTACCTGAACTCTGCGAAGTTTGTGAATAATCGCATCATGAGGTGGGTGATGTACTTGCAGAACTTTGATATGCGAGTGGAATCGATCAAAGGTTCAGACAATGTTGGAGCAGATTTTCTCAGCCGAGTATGTGAGTAAAACTGTGTTCATTCTCCAACAGACTAATGTACATACCTGGATTTCAATCTGTTATGTATACATAATATGTGTACAAGTAGCGTTTCAATGATTGAAAGAAATTAGGTAAATTTCTTCTGGTGTTGGGGGTAATGTTAGGAAACGCTACCGTTGCTGAGCTTTGGTTCAGTTTTGTGTGTTGCATGTAGTTGACTTATTTTTACTTTGTGGGAAAGTACCGATATTATATTTTGTAAACACAATATTTATGCTTGGACGAGAATGCAGGTGAACTTTCTAGTCCCGTCAAAACAAGTTGTTTACCATGCTGTTCTTAGTGTGAGTTCGTGGCGTTCGTTCGGATTAAGTGCGTCGGCCCTTTTGATGTACGTCATAAGAGAATGTCGCTAGTTTAGTCCATGCACGGCTCGTATAATGTAGTTGTATCGTGTTCGGTCTGGAATATTCTCGAGATTGAGTATTTACTATATATGCCAGCGCGATTTGAATGTTAAAAAGCTTCTATTTGAGTTCTGCTACGTTGTGCAGTTGTATGTATTGAATGCTGAATAAATCCTCGAACTCAATTTGACGAGTTGTTTTCTGTTGCTGCGAAGACGGGCGACGTAGAATAAAAGAACACAACTATACGACGTTTGAGAACTTGTGGCAATCTCAAGTGTCGTGTAACATCCACAAAATGCCCAACAAAACCAAAACCATCCATCAGATTATTATGAAAATCGGGTTTTAAACGTAAATTAATGCTATTTATGTTATTATCTCGGTAGTTTGATCTAGATAATCATCACTTTTGAGACATTTTATCAAACAGTAAAAGTCGTTTTTCTCGGAAGTAGCTTCAGTGGACTTACTCGGTTTTGTCAACACATGGCAGATTAACTCTTGCTCTCTCGCTCATGCACTGACACACACAAGCATTATGCTAGTGCTGACCTGTAATCTCTGCATTCATCCTCAGTTTGTTTCAGCTGCTGGTCCAGTTTGTCAAGCAGCGTGTCTGTGCATTCCTGCAAACAATGTTGAAATAAATTATGCTGCCAAGAGGAATTCACACTTAAAGTGAAGGGCGGGAAAATAGCTCAGTCAGCGGCGCTGGCTTCAAAACCAGTTGTTGCTATCGGCGTGGGTTCGATCCCTACGTTCGGCGAGGAATTTAATTCCCAGAGTCAACTTTGTGCAGACTCTCCTCGCTGTCCAAACACCCCCGTGTGCACGCATAAAGAACCCAAGTTTTCAGCGAAAGTCTCAGGGCTTGGAAACATGAATACACGCATGCAGGAAAGAAAAAGAAAAAATGGGCAGCGCTGTATACTGTATTGGCAGCTCACTTTACCCAGGGAAAAAGCAGCCCGAATTTCCATGAGGGTAACCTCACAGGACTATAATTATGAATCTTATCCTTAATGTAAGCTTTGATCAACTGTACCAGCAGTGTTCAGTCTCTTATTTGTACCAATAACCATATTATATGCATACATTTACGTGTACAGGGGCATATCCTTATGTCAAATCAGTCCCCCTTCTTTCAATAGACTGTAAATAATAAGCAAATACAAACGCAAAAAAAAACACACACAAAAACACCACATAAAAAAACAAGAAATTTAACTTCTCATACAACTCACCTTCCTCAACAATAATATGATACAGAAACAAATTATCTGCTGCTCAGGCTCCATAGACTGTCAGGCATGAGACCAAGGGTAAGGTGGATGGTGGCGAGAGAGCTAGGTGTAGGGACGGGGAATGTTTGCAGTGCAGTGTGCCGGGCTGTGAGCAGTGCCTGCCAATGTTTAGCTCAGGCACCATCGTGGCAGACACGACTTAGTTCTATGCAAGATAATGCACCGCGATATTCTGGCCATCTGGCCAACTGTCGTCCTCATCTCTAAGGCAGACTGATACCAAGAGGTGTAAGTTACACCCGCCTTCAGGCTCAGGCATTTTCAAATGCTCGACTCAAGACTATATATAAGACTACTTTCTGACCGAACTAGACCCTACTGTGACCTTTAATTATAACCAGGATCAACCAGACAAATTGAGTCATGTCCAGAAGTCATCAAACCCTAAAAGTGGGAAGTTTAAAGAACCAAACCAAGAGTGGCCTTGAAACTTTAGGCATATCAACCAGACTTGGGTTATGTTTGGAGGCCATCAAACCATGGGAGCATGAGAAGTTTCAAGGTTCTTGCTTTAAAACCGTTGAGCTTGAAGAACTTAGTGATTTTCATTTTTTTTACGCGCACATTACCCTGCTCTGAACCTGGAATTTGACAAGAGTCCTGATCTGGGTCATGTTAGGAGGTCATCAAACCCTAGAAGTAGAAGTGTATAAAGTTTTAAAGCTCTAAACTTCTTCTTCTTCTTCTTCAGCGTTCGACGATGGACTAAACTTCAAAAACATCTGTGAAAACCTCAATTTTAAGCTTTTTGTTCACTAATACTTCAGATGTGCGTCCAACGATCCATAGAGACAAACACTACTCAATACTACTGCTATGACTAACAGATTACTCAGATTTAAGCCAAACATCATGACACAACCGACAAGTTATACAGACATTTCCTCACTTTTAAGGTCAAATAATGCATGATCATGTTTTGTACATGAACCACTAAACGACATGCACACTGACCTCACACAATGGGTGGTCGACTTCTGATTGTCCTGACATGAAGTCAAACAGCACACTGGATACCTGAGAAATAGTTAATTGTGCAAAAGATAAATATTTTGAACACATTGAAGAGTATAGCACTGGAAAGATGCACACTGGCACTTTCTCCATTGTGTATACGACTACGAGAGAGAGAGAGACAGAGAGAGAGAGAGACAGAGAGAGAGAGAGAGAGAGAGAGAGAGAGACAGAGAGAGAGAGAGAGAGAGAGAGAGAGAGAGAGAGAGAGAGAGAGAGAGAGAGAGAGAGAGAGAGAGAGAGAAAGAGACAGACAGACAGACAGAGAGTGTGTGTGGATCTTGCCCACTTTTGGAGCTCTACATTTTCCTTGCAAATCTGTTAGTGCTAGATGTGCATGATTTTGTTTTGTTGCATTTTGATATGTTAATACAAATACTGTTTTGCACTATCTACCCACTCCCAAAGACTACTGCCACCACTTGTACATGGCTCAAACATTTGGATGAATTTCCAACAGCTGTCCCCGACATGTGTGTTTTTCAGGCTACATCCTTAACAATTATAAGCTATGTTTGAGACACATACACATAAAAACACACACACAAAGTGAAAGAAAGAAACACACAAAGACCTGCAACTGTTAGTGTGTTACAAACAAAAGTCACATCTGGTTAAGAAAAACTGGGTTAGTGAAACTGTGAGGCCTTCAATATGAGTCTGGTCACACAAGCAATTAATACGAAGGAGGAGAGGTGGAAACCAGTGGGTCAAAAACACATTTTAAGGTCATTACAGGGGGATGGGGGGAGATTTCAAATGATCAAAAATCAAACTAACCTCTATAACTGATGAACTAAGTCAATTTAACTTTTGATTTTGTATTCTACATGAAGCTATTTATAAATACAATGCATGTGTGTTTTGACTTCCCTCATTCCTCAAGACTGGGTGAAAGCTTTAAAAAAAACAAACAAAAAAAACACACACACAAAAAACATACACTGTACCACAACTTAATTGAATAAATGTAAATTAAGTCTTCTAGATCTATACAATGAATGTTTTTCAACAATACAGGCCATAACTGTACTGCGTAATTCAGTTAAGCTCATAATGCAGACCAATGGAGACTACATGAAACTGACAAAGTTAACCCTTCACGATTTTTACATTTAGTCAAGTTTTGACTAAATGTTTTAACATATAGAGGGGGAATCGAGACGAGGGTCGTGGTGTATGTGTGACTGTGTGTTTGTGTGTGTGTGTATGTGTGTCTAGAGCGATTCAGAGTAAACTATTGGACCGATCTTTATGAAATTTTACATGAGAGTTCCTTGGAATGATATCCCTAGACGTTTTTTTCGATACATATCTTTGATGTCATATCCGGCTTTTTGTAAAAGTTGAGGCGACACTGTCACACCCTCATTTTTGAATAAAACTGATTGAAATTTTGGTATAGCAGACTTCGACAAAGGCCGGACTTTGGTATTGCATTTCAGCTTGGAGGCTTAAAATTTAATGGATGACTTTGGTCATTAAAAATCTGAAAATTGCAATTAAAATTATTTTTTTTATAAAAATGATCCAAAAACAATTTCATCTTATTTTTCATCATTTTCTGATTCCAAAAACATATAAATATGTTATATTCGGATTAAAAACAAGCTCTGAAAATTAAACATATATAAGAATTATGAATAAAATTAAATTTCCGAAATGGATTTAAAAATAATTTCATCTTATTCCTTGTCGGTTTCTGGTTCCAAAAACATATAGATATGATATGTTTGGATTAAAAACAAGCTCAGAAAGTTCAAAAGAATAGAGATAAAGAAAAACGTGCTGTCCTGCTCAGCGCAACCACCACCGCGCTTTTCTGGATTGTCAATTTCACCGCCTTTGCCATGAGCGGTGGACTGGCGATGCTACGAGTATACTGTCTTGTTGAAAAAAATGCAGTGCGTTCAGTTTCATTAAATAAGTTCGACAGCTTGACTAAATGTTGTATTTTCGCCTTACGCGACTTGTTTTTTCTTCTATTCATCAAACGACTCCTTCGTTGTATACACTTCAATTGAACAAAGTAGCAAGCAAGGAAAAAGAAGGCAAATGATGAAAACATCATGCTGGGTGGATATCAGGATTGAAAGTGGACTTAGCATTCTCTGATTCCAATGTAGTGTACCTTGTGAATATCAAACTTCTGCACTTTTATTTGCAGCTGCCCCTACACAATCAAAACACTGAATCAATTAGACAGTGACTCACAACAACCAACAATGCTGGTAAAATGATAGAGGTTTGGGCACTGAGAAAAACAAGAAATAAAGTCTGAGCTACCAACAAAACAAAAACATACATTTCAGGAGCACAATTAAAGTAAACAAAGTACATGTACATGTACCGTACCTGTTTTACACAATATCCCGGGGCCCCTCTTTCTAACTTAAGATCTAAAAGTTCAAAAGAATGTTTACAGCTTTGCATTGCATAAGAACACATTTATACTGAAAATGCTGTGTACATGCACATGTTAAAAACGAATGTGTATGCACATGCATTTTTGTAAGTGTATGAATGTATGCTGCCTGTGCACATACTCATACATCTGTTGTCTTGTCTAGGCACTCGTGTATGGGTGTGTGTGTGTGTGTGTGTGTGTGTGTGTGTGTGTGTGTGTGTGTGTGTGTGTGTGTGTGTGTGTGAGTAAGTATGTGTGTGTGTGTGTATTTGTGTGTATTTTTACGCGAAATTCCTTGTGCTTTAAATGTTTTTTAATGTCACTTGGCTCAATAAATACTGTATTCTGTCTGTGTGCGTGTATGCATGGGTGTGTGCATGTGTCTTACCTTCAGTCTATGACTGAGGTTTCCCATGTTGCCAGACTCGGTTTCTCCCAGTAAAGTGAAATCACAGCTCACATCCATTTCTGTCCTGAAGTGTAACAACTAACATCGATAAAACAAATTAATGATACTTATGCTAGATACAAAATGTTTTGCGCAAGATGGTATGTCACAATGTGGTTTCCTGTTTAATCCTCTCCAAAGTGATCAGTTTGTTGAAAATCGAGTCTGAACCAAAAGTTAAAAATGATAGACTCATGGAGACATTCTTAATGTGTAATTCGCCTGATGAGAGACATGTCAAAACATTCAACCTTTACAAAACTTAAAATACAGTAAAACCTCCCACTAACTATATCTTGAAAATGTCTAGAAAATGGAGGGGTCTTTATTGGGAATTTGCTGGTCCAGTTTCATTGTAAAGGAGGCAACTGCTTGGCAGTTCACTCGTGGTTTCTCTTTTACTGCCTCTTTATATCACTACAGTGGTACCTGTGATGAAAGGACACCCTTGTGACCAGCCAAAAGTGTCCCTATATTGCAGGTGGCCTTTCATGACAGGTATACTTTGGCAGAAATATAAAAAGGGACAAGAGAAGGTGTCCTTTTAAGTGAGGTGTCCTCTCATGGGAGGGTCCATACATAGCAGGTACTGCTGTATATGACTTTAACTCGATCTTCGAGCGTCAAAAGTTTGTTTTCAGTTTTGTTGGTGTCGTCATGTTAAGACTACCTCTCAATAATTGCATATGAAGTTGAACTAATACAGAGTTCCCAAACTCATCTTGAGTCAAGAGAGGTATTGTATTGTACATGTTTATTCATAATTCATCCACTCTGTTGGTGAATATGCACTCATACTCATAGAATATGTTCACAAACAAACGCGCCCAAAAAACTGCAAGCAGGTTTGTGGTTTCATTATTGAGTGTTTTTTTTTTTAACTGTGCCTACCCTCTCACTCTTACCCCTCTGAGGCTCTCTGCCTCCCCTTTAACTGCAAAAGCAAAAGGTGAGACAGCTGTCAGCCGAAAGCCACTAGAGTTTGCAATTTCAAATGCAATTGACACAACCAATGCGCATGCCATAATATGACCTGCAAGGGAGATGTTAAAGGCACAGTAAGCCTCCCGTAAACCATCACAGATACGATCAGGCTTTTACACACAGTACAAACACCCTTTCATTTAAACACTCACCGCTTGAGAACATCCTAGGTGCCCTCCGTAAAGAGCGAACAATTTTCAAAGAATTTATTTTTGCGTGGTTTATCTTACTGTGCCATCGTGAACTCGTGTGATCCAGTTTCCCTTTTTCACAATGTAGTCGTCAGTTAGTAATTTGAATGCGACTCGATGTGAGCTTATCTGCAATAGCATGTTTATATGCACGAAACAAACGGCTGTGGTTCACAAGAACTCTAGCGATGGCTTTTGACTGTTGAGAGGAACTGGCGATATGCATAAACCGTCGTCTGCTACGACCCTTGCGTGACCCTGCTTCCGGGCTTTTCTTTTTTTAAACTTTCACAACTTCGAATTGTACTGATCTTGTCTTGATGAAAAAAGAATTCTTTTATGATTAAAGACTTTCACAACTTCGAATTGTACTGATCTTGTCTTGATGAAAAAAGAATTCTTTTATGATTAAAGAATGTTTGTGTAACAAGCTGTCAATTTATTATTTAGATTTTAAAAGTTAGGTCTAGCGCAAAAACGCACCACGGTCCAAAAACATTCTGATAATCATCGGTCCACGGCTATCGCCAGTTTAGAATGAGACCCGAAGGGAAGTAACTCATTTTTGACCTGAGTTCAGAATGGGTCCAAAAAGTGCAGGAGACAATCTGCAAAATTAATTCTTTAAAAATTGCTCGCTCTTTACGTAGGGCACCTAGGATGTTCCCGTTTGGTGAGCGTTCAAATGGAAGGGTGTTTGTACTGTGTGTAAAAGCCTGACAGTATCTGTGATGGTTTACGGGAAGCTTACTGTGCCTTTAAGCAATTAGATACCAGCTGCCCAAACTTACTTTACATGTACAGTACTACTGACTAACGCCTGTAATGGGCTGTTCATGATGCAAGACTAATGAGGGGCATGTGCTGGGTAATTGCGAACTTTGACACTAACTGGTGAAAAAGTGAAAGTCGTTATTGTTGGTAGGTCGGTCATCGGAAAAAAGGTGATCATTTACAGTGTGAAAGGCATCCGTGTCCAGAAAATCAGTTGGCAAATGGGGGGTGTCGCTATTAGGAGGGTTTGTGATGGAAGGTTCTATCAATGCTAATAAATCGTTTTTATAATGAAATAAAACAGTCTATTATTCTTACCTTGCTGGAACTTTCAATTTAATAACATTTGGATCTTCTTCATATTGGGCCAACTGAAAAGAAAACAGTGACATTAATTTAACAAATAATATCTCAAATGTTAATACCAACAGTGGAGTGTGCTTATACAAGGCTAAGTTAAATGTTCATGAATGCAGATATTAATTATTATGAACATCAGTAGACAGATTATGGAGAGAATGGCAACAATGCATGGTTTAAATTAAAGAATTCTCAGATTTCACTTCATCATGCGAAAGCTAAATATATTTTAAAGTAATACCGATAGCTGTTGAAATGGTCGTGTGATGCTGTCCCTGCCATCTTCGCTGATGCTCGTCAAAGGCGCTGCACACAGCACAACACAGTCAGGCATGGGAATTGAAAAAAGTAAAAAAGGCTGAAAATTTGTAAGTAATGGCAAAGTTGACGGCGCGAAGCGCCTAGCCCATGCCCCCCGGAATTTTTTTTCTCCAAAGAACCCAAATGGTGCAATTTGGTGTCATCTAAGCTCAAAGTTTGCCATTAAATTCAGTTTTTAGAACCATTTTTGCCTCCCCCATTTATTTTTTCGGCGGAACAAAAAAAAAAATTCGGCGGAAATTTGCCTTTCGGCGGACAATTCCCATGCCTGACAGTGGACATTACAATTTATATACATTGTATATATATATATAGCAATTCATGCTTTTTTTGTAGATTAAGTTCCTTCTTTCAGTTTCACAGATGAACAGAGCACCTGGACTGAAAATATGTATAGGTCCAAATGTCCTGGCTACACAAACAAATTGTGCAGTCAGAAAAGCTCCTACATTTCAAAACAATCGGACAGTCGACTGGCCAGGGGTCAGAACAATGCGTCAGATCAAAATAAAATGTGTCAATGGCCGAAGACCAAGGCCTACAGTACATGAGAAGAACACTGCAAGGTACACTGTTCTGTAACTGAAATGCTGTCTCAGAAAGTGTTCAGAGAATTCAAGATTGTGTTTAGAATCTTGGGTAATTTTGTTCTCCCTGCTTTGTGAAGTTAGTTTTCTCCTGCTAAGTGTGAACGCAGGTTGAAGTAGTTTCACTTCATGTTTCCGCTAACTTTTTTGATTTTATTATTATTTATTTTTTTCTTTTCTTTGATTTTGTGTAGTATCAGTGCACAGGCCGAAGCGGGCTGGCTCACATTCATGATCAGTCACAGTAATGCATTTATGATCAGTCACAGTAATGCTGATCCCTGCTTTTTAAAACCTGATTTTCTAAGATTTGTGGAGGTCTTAAAAGGGGAGTTCCACTGTAGAATAGGCAAAGGCCTATAGGAACGTATACACTCTGACAATGAAAGCTCTGTTACAACTCTAGGCCAATGAAATGCGCCTTTACAACTATAAGTAGCCAATGAAAATCAATCTGATGTATTGACCTCCGCCATATCTTTTTCGGCACTCACATAGTATACAACCACATAGATATATCGATACACACTCCAAGTGTGCTCCAAACTCCGTCAATAACCTTCCGTGTTGCATCAGTTTTGTGTGTGTGTGTTTGTTTTTGTGTGTGTTTATCCCTAGTGTACTTAGATACTATGAATCAGAAGTGATGTGATCCTTCGCAAAATGGCGTCGAATGACACAAGTGTTGATGCGGTTCTCTGATCTTTTATGTACAATCCGAGAATTTAATCTACATTTCAGTGAACAGCGCTGAAAGTCCACAAAATTGGGCACTAGCCTTTGGCTAGTACTTCTCATAATTTACTAGCCAGTGAGCAAATTTTAGTCTTTTTACTCGCCAAACCAACCATTTGTTTCAGCAACTTTACTCGCATTTGGTGAGTAGATTAACATTTCTACTCGCCATTTACATGTTTCTACTAGCCATGGCGAGTAAAATACTCGCCACTTTCTGGCCTCGTGAAGGCCGAGCAGCATCAGATTGTTTTTGTTTTTTGTAATCTCTCATAATTAACTGCTCTGCGTTCCTATTCTATCGCAAAGTGGCGTCGAATGGCAAATTCGCTTCCCGACCAGAAGTTATCGTCGGAGTGTACACAGGGGGCAGAATCTTGTGTACACTCGGAGTGCATGTAGCCAGTACAATATGAATATAGTATGATTTAGACTATATTTAGATTGATGATCAGTAAAACTAAAAGATCCAAATGCATTGGCATTGCTGTTAAATTACTGCTGAAAGAATCTTATTTTTTACCACTAAGTTCCGAAACAAGAGACTGGGAAAGAGTGTTGAAGGTGTGGTCCAGCTTCAGAGGCTGTCGACATTTCTGACACACAAAACTGACGTGCGTTGTAGCTGTTGACAACTTTCCAGATGTATCAATGCGAGAAGTGGCCATTTTGACTTCGCACAAGATGTCTTTCGTCTGAAGACTCAACACACAATGCCCGTAAAGTTTTAACTTCAGAAGTTGAAATTACGATGAAGGGAAAACATGAGAACATGTCATCGTAGTTAGATCGTCGAACTATCGATCTTCGCAGAGATATGAGTAAATAACTACGCCCACTGCTTGCTTGTTTTGTTTTCGTCGATAACTTCTTCCGGAAGTACGTTTTATGGTAGGCTGCAATGATAGCTTCGCATACCACTTCATAAAAATTGCCCCTCATTCTATTAAGCTTACAACTGTTTTTAGCATTGTTATTAATCTATTCTGGAAAGAAAATATTGTTTTTCAAGGTAGTTTATGTCCTTGATATATAAGTCATTTTACGACATAACTCTGGCTATTTAGTTAAAATAGTGGATTGGTCGAAAGAATTGCTTGAATCTCTTGACAGTCGAATTCACTAATAAAAAAATTTAAAAAACTTTTAAAAAACCTTAAAATAGATGAATAAATAAATTCATTAAAAAACGAGTAAATAAATAAGGTTGAAACCACACGAGGTGAGAGGAGGATGATTGTGTTATGACAGTTTTACTGAAATACTTCCATAAAGTCGGAGAGGCATTCATTAAAAAAAGAAAGAAAGAAAAAACATGATTACAGTGCAGTGCTTTCTTAATCATTAATCGGGAATGTTATTGTTGAGTTTCCTGTTTCTGACTCAGTGCACGTGACAAGCAACACCCCCCCCCCCCCCCCCCCCCCCCCCCCCCCCCTTTGCGGCTTCAGGCTTGTCTCAATGCTTTCCGAACTGCTCATCTCAGCGTGCTGACTAAGGTGCCAAGAGATTGGCCCGTTCCGCATAACTCTCATCTTGTTACACATGGCGTATGCATTAGCTTCCACATTTTTGCCCATTTCGCGTATTCACGAGTCAAAGTGCTCCCCATATTGTGAAATCGGCAGTATTTTTCCAACAATGCATAAAGGCTTCTAAAACTTGCTCATTTCGCAAAATCGGCAGCCAATTCTGGGTTAAATAGTTCTCTAATGCCTTGTCACAGTCATGTCACCGTGCAACACGAAGATTGTAGAATTGATAGATATCGCAATAATTGATCAGTTATGGCAAGTTTTTTCTCGTGCATTTATGGAGCCAAGTTA
Source organism: Littorina saxatilis (assembly GCF_037325665.1). NCBI lineage: Eukaryota > Metazoa > Mollusca > Gastropoda > Littorinimorpha > Littorinidae > Littorina > Littorina saxatilis. The sequence goes on from NC_090246.1 coordinate 42,203,007, forward strand.
TGCCCGACACTGTGACAAACCTGGCCGACACAGACCATGCAAACCCTAATGAGGGAGCTATTTAGTATGGCAATGCAAACGCAGTTTTGATGACTCAAAAGTTACTGTTGGAATGGCTGCTGACTTTCGCAAGTTTTTGAAGCCCAAGCATTTTCGGCAAAATGCTGCCGATTTTGCGAAATTGGCATGCAGCGTTTTGCCAATTCCGACCGCAAAATGAAAATGTTGCTGATTCTACGAATTCGGCAATTCTGTGAACTGATTTGGCACGACAAATAAACTGAAAGAAGATCAACATAAGCATATTCCATGGAATGCTTGTGTTAACCTTCTTTTTATTTGTTGTGGATCCATATTCTCGTAAATTTAAATTTATTTTATCTTATCTTAGAGTCCGTTCACATATGTCTGCCCCCCCCCCCCCCCCCCCCCCCCCATCCACACTAGATTCCCCGGCCTCTCCAGACCCATCCCCCCTCTCATCCCTCCCGACCTATGCGACATTAGTAGTAATATAAATGTATTAGAATTAATCTATCGCTCTTGCTCCATATTGTCCGTCCTGCTTGTACTGTTTCGTCGGGGCCAAGTCAGTGCAGCGCCAGTTGCTGCCACCCCTGTTTTTATTTCCATAGGTACACACTATCCACTTTATCTTTCACGCTAGGGACCTTATGCGCACCAACCAATGAGGATAATTGCTCTGTATAGGGATTCCCTCAATATGAAGAAGAAGAAGAAGAAGAGGAAGAAGACATATTTTTACAAAAAATTAGGTAACAGGTTCAGCCTCGTAAGCGGCACCAAACCATGGATTATCTCAAATCAAATCAAATCAAATCAAATTTTATTTTTCGAGGGTTGTGGCGTAAGCAATACAACGAGCTTTTTTTCAACCAGCCCTCGCCCAGAGAGGGGACTAATCTAATCACATATTTACACGGATATTAACGTAGAAAAAAAGGTAGAGAAAAACAACAACATATGAATATTTACACATTACATATTATACACAAATATAAAGCGTCGTATATGTAACGTAGTGAAAACAATGCTGAATACACATGCATGAGTAAATGTGTTATTAATTTGAGTGTTTTTGTGTGGATATAATGAACACTGATGCTTTGGACAAATGAAAATATAACCAAACGAAGTCTTCCATCACTGTGATTTTTCGTAATTTAACATTAAATACAGTGAAAGGTGTTTTTTGAAAGTATTGAGACTCATTGGGACTCTCACAAATTCCGGGAGAGAATTCCACAGGACGCTACCAGAATAGGCTAAGCTTGATTTGAAGAGATCTATCCTTGGAATTGGGACGTTAAACTTTCGGTTTGGTTTCACTTTAAAGTTTGCAACGAAAGTTCGTGGTGCACGGCCGGAAAGTATTTTGTGAAGGAGCACGCCTTCATTTAATTTAAATCTTTGTTTTAGTGGGAGAATCTTAAGTTTCTTATAATCATCAAATACAAGACTGGATTGTTTCAGTAAAATTAGTTTCAGCGCTCGCCTATGTAAACTATACAATGGTTTTAAAATATTAGCACTGGCAGAGTCCCAGATGGTTGAACAATAATCTGTGATGGTTTGTATATATGCGTTAAAGTATAATAACCTTGAGTGCTGATCTAGAAAGTGTTTAATTCTATTTAACTGATATATTTTTCTGGACATTGTTTTACATACCGACCGAACATGATGGGCCCAAGACAAATTATTATCGATATTTACTCCCAAAACTTTATGATCTCCTACCTCCTCTATTGCGTCGTTACCAATTAATATGGAATGAGGATTGTTTCGTATGTTTTGTCTCTTTTGTCTTGTTGTTATTAACATGTATTTGGTCTTTTTAGGGTGAAGACTCATGTGGTTATACTCCGTCCAATGAATGAGATCATCTACACTGTTCTGCAACGATGAATAAACTTTGTCTAATTTTTTATAAGTAGTGTGTAGGGTCGTTTCGTCAGCAAAGAGTTCGCAGTCATCATTAATACTAAGAGGAAGATCATTAATATACAGGGAAAAGAGTAGTGGTCCAAGGACAGAGCCCTGGGGAACCCCGTATAACACAGGTCTTTTGCTGGATACGGTTGAATTAACGCAGACAGACTGCTCTCGCCCAGCTAAGAAAGAGGAGAGCAGGCATAAGGTTTGGGGTGACATTCTATATTCAACTAATTTTCTTAATAGTAATTCATGATTAATAACGTCGAAAGCTTTAGCAAAATCGACGAATAAGACACCACAGAGTTGATTATTATTAATGCTACTAAGCCAACTTTCAAGAAGGTTTGTTAATGCTGTGTGGCACGAATGATTTTCTCTAAAACCTGACTGGTTGGAATGTATAAGATCGTATTTCTTCAAATGAGTGGTCAAGTGTGTAAATATGTGTTTTTCAAGTGGTTTTGATAAAACAGGAAGAATTGAGATTGGTCTGTAATTGGCGGGGTCAGAAGAACTACCTGATTTAAATAGCGGGATTACTTTCGCCTCCTTTAATTTGGTGGGAAAGTAGGATTTGTCAAGGCACAAATTATAAACATATGTAAGGGATTCTGCGATAAAAGGGGCAGACAACTTCAGAATTTTCCCATCAAGATTATCCAAACCACGAGTACCTGTTTGTTTTAAGCACAACAGATAATGGAAGACTTCGCTAACAGATAGCAGAGGAATGTCTAAATTATGGGTAATATTTTTTGAATCACAAAACTGTTTCAACTTATCCAGATTATTCTGTTTCGATCTATCAGTTGTAATTATTTTGTCAACAATAGAAGTAAAATGAATGTTCAGATCATCAGCAGGTATATCAATAACCGTGAAGATTTTACTGTATCTTTACGAGATAATTGGTTGATCACCTTCCAGATGGCTTTTGAGTTTTGTTTTGAACTGGATGCAGCGAGCTCACGGTAATACTTTCTACGAGCTGCACGTTTCATGGACGTTACTTTGTTTCTCTGTTTTCTGTATTCTTCTTCTTTTCCCTTCCGTTTAAGAAAATCGCGGTAATCAATCGCATGTTGAATGTCGTCTGTAAGGCCAAAAAAAAAATAGGTGTGGTTACGGTAACATAGCCAAAAAAATAGGGTAGGTAGGTAGGCAATCACTTTTTTTTTTTTTTAAACTTTTTTTTCTAATGTGTACAAATTAAACCTACCGTACTTTCCGGGTGACAAGGCGCTTTGTTATCTAAGACGCACCCCCTTCTTTTAAAAAAAAAATTGTAATCCAGTCACCCATTGGACGCAGGGGGCCAATAGGGCGCACCAAAATGACCCAGTTTTTGCCATGAGAGGTGGTTCCCCTGTCATATCTGAGAGAGGAAACACTTCCTGCATCGGGGTCAGTGACCGGTCAGTGACCAAAGGCATTGTGATAGCTGGGTGGCCTTGTTAAAAGACACGACCTTCTTCCCAGGGGTCAATGACCCAGTTTTTGCCATGAGAGGTGGTTCCCCTGTCATATCTGAGAGAGGAAACACTTCCTGCATCGGGGTCAGTGACCGGTCAGTGACCGAGTTTAACAGAGTGGAAATCTGTGTGTGCGGCCAGATCAAAGGCAGGGCAGTACCTAGTAGCTGAAACATGCATTATCACAAGTTGTTTGACTGGTACTCAAGCGGTCTCTTTGATTTTTTTCGTATTTCATACACGGATTAGGCGCTTCGTTATACAAGACGCAGGGGTCGAACTCGAAGAAAAAAGTCGCGCCTTATGACCCGGAAAGTACGGTACTTGACAGGGAAATAAGTGTGCGACACGGGCGCTTTCGCTTTCATTGCGTTTTTTGCACTCGTTTTTTTTTTTGTGTTTTTGTTGACAAATGTAATAAAAAGTTATAGGATCGGCCCCTAAAAATAGGGTAGGTCGGGTTACCGTAACCACACCTATTTTTTTTTTTAGGCCTAAGCCACTTAGGTTTGGGATGTTGCTGCACACGAGAGGTTCGAAATGGTGCATGTTTATCATATACTTTTATAAACAAGTTGTACCATAAATCAAATGCTTCGTCGGGGTCAGTATAATTATAGATCATTGCAGAATCTGTACAACTGAGTTCAAGCCTGGCAAGCAAGGTATCTCGTTGAGACGATTGTTGTTGTTGTTGTTGTTGTTAAGTTAAGTTAATCAACGTCAGGTCGTGTTGATACGCTCATAACAGAGCATAATCTCTGCTCTTGGCTTACAGAACAGGAAGCGTCATTTAAATGCGCGCGGCATCACGTTTCAGGTCCACTTCCAAGACCACAATCATTGTGCTACATGTGGCCAAAAGTGCTAGCAACAACTCCCACTGTTTGAATGTTGTCGATGACAATCTCGGCGAGCCGTGTGCTGTCGCGGCTCAGGATAGGTAACTGCTCTTTCCTTGTTTCCCTTTAGTGCATCACAGCCACGTGAGTAATTATTTTTAAAGTGTATAGGGGGTACTCTTCGACAGCCTTCGTGATGTAGAAGGTTGTCTTATTCATCATATAGGCCAAAAATTCAACCAAAAATTCATACAAGTGTTACACGCTAACACAGTTATGAGTCAAGACGTGTCACTGTCACCAAACAGTGAGAGGAGCGGAGGTGTTCGCCACGCATCAGCAACTCCGAAGAAAAGCTTATTTTCCTGCACATAGTCCGGGGCTGTAATTGGGGCGGCATAGATAGATTTGATCTTATTAATAGTGTAATATGAGCTAAGTAGAGATACAGCTTTAGACTCTAGAGTACGTGTTATCGATTTATGATAAGATCTGTGTCTGTTTTAGTGTTTGGTGCTCGTCAAGTTTGTTTAGGCCGTGTATTACCTAATGAACATTGAATACCTTATTCACTTGTGGGATTAGCCTGAAATCTTTCCTGTTAGTTACTAGTGCTACCTTGTTACACTAACAGTAGTATGTGTTGAAGCTAATATGCATACATGTAGTAATTACATTATTAATTTAAAATACTAGTTGTATTAGATTCCGATTTGAGCAGGAGACTCATTTATCATTAAAACAAAATCAAAAAAATCTTGAACAAGTTGAAGGACTATAATCAAAAATTAATTATCAATGCACACACAGAGAATAAGAAAGTAAGAAATTAATGCTAATTACTGGCTATAATAAAAAAAAAGCTCAGTTAGATAAGTTTTTCAGTTACCAAAATGATGCTCACTGGTAAATTGATCTCTCTACATCAAGACATAAGCGAGAAGACATTTTTTAACAACTTTATTATTTTGAATCTCACAGGACCTTGGGACCATTGTTCACAGTTCTTATATAGTCTGGGAATTTAGCTGACAAGTGACGAACCAGAGGCATAGCCCGGGGCATGAACAGTTCCGTGCATATATAAGTAATTTAAAGCCATATGTACTCGATGACTATACACGCTAATTGCTTTACCAACAGCTGGAGACATGCTAAATTAAGTTCCCTGCAAGATATTGTGGTCTAGGACCCCTTAAATGTTGAGATATTTGAATTTTTATTTTGATCTAGATCGTCCTATTTATAGATTTGCCAACAGAGGGAACGTTGACGCAAGGGAAATAACTCCGCGTCTTTGTTGACATCCTCACTTTTTCAGAGGCTAGAACAAGCTGTAATGCATGCATGTATATGGTCCGCGCATGGCGACATATCGTCATTACATGGTCTTATGGTGCGTTTGACATCGATTATGGGCAAACTACACTTTGTAAACACGGGAGCGCGTACATATGCCTTTAATACATGTACTAATGCTAATAGTACATGTACTTGTTTATCTTGAACTTGTTGTAACTTCAGTATAACTGTAAGCAGCACTAAAAGTAAAACCTGTCAAGTTTCAGAGGTCATAATCTTGTCCCTGCTTAAATCAGCTGACCTAAAACTTGAAAGTTACAGAATTTCCATGCCTGAAAGTCCAACAAAAATTACTAGCAAGAGAGCAAATTTTTACTCGCCACTTATATGTTTCTACTCGCCATTTTACTTGCCACTTTCAGGGCTGATTTTTGATCGGTCTGTTAGTGTTATAACTGAACATGAGCAGCAAGCAAACAATACACAGTGCGCAGACACATGGCCTGCATGTGCATGCATGTACCTTTGCGAGTGCAAATGCACCTACACACACACACACACAATACACAGTGCGCAGACACGTGGCCTGCATGTAATTTCTTTATCATTTCCTGAGTCCAAAAACATATAGGAGGAAGGTCTTTGACCAAAAATTTGGGTAGCCATCTTATCTTGTTTGTTTGTTTTTACTGTTCAACTTATCTTGTTTGTTTGTTTTTACTGTTCAACTAATGTTTGCTATAATATATATGGGTCATTCTCAGAGTCATGGTCCAAAAGCGTGACATAGACATTGAATAATAAAGTTAAAAGAAAATCGTTCAAAACTAGATATATGTAACAGAATAGGCCATTATAGGGTGTGGCAAAACTATAAATTATGAAAAAAAAGTTAAAAAGAAACTTCTTCTTTTTTCTCCTTTTTATTGACTCACATGCGAAGCAAAAGTGAGTCTATGTACTCACCCGAGTCGTCCGTCCGTCCGTCCCCCCCGTCCGTCCGTCCGGAAAACTTTAACGTTGGATATTTCTTGGACACTATTCAGTCTATCAGTACCAAATTTGGCAAGATGGTGTATGATGACAAGGCCCCAAAAAACATACATAGCATCTTGACCTTGCTTCAAGGTCAAGGTCGCAGGGGCCATAAATGTTGTCTAAAAAACCAGCTATTTTTCACATTTTTCCCATTTTCTCTGAAGTTTTTGAGATTGAATACCTCACCTATATATGATATATAGGGCAAAGTAAGCCCCATCTTTTGATACCAGTTTGGTTTACCTTGCTTCAAGGTCAAGGTCACAGGAGCTCTTCAAAGTTGGATTGTATACATATTTTGAAGTGACCTTGACCCTGAACTATGGAAGATAACTGTTTCAAACTTAAAAATTATGTGGGGCACATGTTATGCTTTCATCATGAGACACATTTGGTCACATATGATCAAGGTCAAGGTCACTTTGACCCTTATGAAATGTGACCAAAATAAGGTAGTGAACCACTAAAAGTGACCATATCTCATGGTAGAAAGAGCCAATAAGCACCATTGTACTTCCTATGTCTTGAATTAACAGCTTTGTGTTGCATGACCTTGGATGACCTTGACCTTGGGCATGTATTTTGGTAGGAAAAATGTGTAAAGCAGTTCTTAGTGTATGATGTCATTGCTAGGTTTAGTTATTTGAGGTCAAGGTCATGTAAAGGTCAAGGTCAAGCATGTGAGTCGTATGGGCTTTGCCCTTCTTGTTTAATAATATTTTGGTTAATATTTATTTATTTATTTAAAAAAAAATTTTTACCTACAAAAAGACCATCAAACGTTAATTTAAATAATAAAGAGTTTGGATGTTGCTGTATTATAACAAAGAAACGTTCGGTCGAGGCATAAAATGTGTGACACCAAATCGAGAAAGCCAAGCTGTGTTTGTGTCGCAGTCATGTGTACGAATAAAATGTCACTGCAAGGTAGGTCGAACACATTGTCAGTATGTACCTAAATGGAGTCGTTTTCTGTGCCGGGTACTTTTGTAACACGATTCCCCGACCGAACAGCATTTTGGACCTGGTTGAATTGCTCAATAAGACAACGATTTTTAAACAAACTGATATTGTGATCATAAACATGTGCAGATTCAACCTCTTTGCACCTGTACACTTTGTTTGCACTCTTCACTTTTAGTTAACTGAAGATAAACGTCTGTTTTTCGTCAGGAGAGGATTAATGTCACAAAATGGCCGCTTTCAATCAGCTGATTTTCAGCAAATTATAAGGTCAAACAGATAAACAAGGAAACAGTAGTCAAATATTGTTTGAAAACATATAGATTTATTGCCCGAGACACACAACAGAAACAGCATATTCTTGATTTGATGGCAAATGCTGGTTGTACTTTTTTCATGAAGTTGGTCACCCCCCTCTGGGACATGACTGAGAATGACCCATATATATATATATATATATATATATATATAAAACATCAGAAATATATATATATATATATTATATACACACAATCAAAGTTGTGAAAGAAACAACTGAAAGTCAGCAGAGACTTACTTCCGAGATTTAAAAAATCTCTTAGCAGAGCAAAGGAGAGAGAAAAGTGTCCCTATACCTATTATAAGGGAAGGTTACAACACGAGTGGTTTTTTATATGGCTTGTATTTCAGTCAAGACCGAGCGGATGAATATCAAGGGACTCACGAGCCTCTGGCGAGTGAGTCCCTTTGATATTCCCGCTGGGTCTTGACTGAAATACAAGCCATATAAAAAATCACGAGTGTTGTAACCTGTATATCCCATGAAGATCTAAAAGACAAAGTGTGACGGAAACATCAAGCTTTAGTTGTCTGTTCAGATGAGGCACCTCTGCACATACTTTATTCTAAAGGCATGTCTGTTGATCTATGTCAAATCGGTGCATAATGGTGGCTTGGTTGTCCCTGTGAAAGCCTCTTACACGGATTTGACTGAATACCTAGTGGTTACACACGCATCTCCTGAGATCTTGGACACCTTCATCGTCTATAGGGCCTACTGCACCGCAGAAAAGCTAGAAATACTCGCAAAATGCATTAAACAGCTTGTCCAGAGAACACTCGTTGTCGATGATGTACTGATAAGGGCGTGTGTACCGGGCACGCTGTAACTTTACATGAGCATAGTCTGAACATAGCAGTGCTGGTCGGACGGACTGGGTTTTTAACGATTGCTAGTTTGACTTTTGTTTTAGTTGAGAGCACAAGCACACACACTCAAACACATACGGCTTAATGTCATGTTGATCACAAGAGAGAAATAGAACAGCGAATAGAAGGAAACATAACAGATTATGTCCCCTTAATTATGACGCGATGGACGACAGACGTCATGAAATCTATGACGCTACGATGATAGTCTCGGCAAGTCGAGACTAAAACTCAGCTATAACACTGAACGACTCTCGCGCAAGTTCTCAAAAGCGTGGTTACCCCTTGCACATCCGGTCTATAGACCTCTACATGTGCATTTTGGAATGTCAAGGACGACAGAAAGTAGAGCCTGCAGCTATAATGTATTTCGTGCACCCTTATTTATCCTCTATTTTATGTGTTATAAGAGTGCAATAGTTACATCATAGATGTAACAAGAGAACAATGGAAATACAAGAAATATACCTCTAGAGAGTACATTTACAGAGACAAAGAACGGAGGTCATGGGATATATGTTATATGTTATGTTTGGATTGTAAACAAGCTCAGAAAGTTAAAAAGAATAAAGAAAAGCGAGCTTTCCTGTTGTGCAAGCACACTGCGCAATACTGGCTGTTACTTCAAAGCCGAGTCTGCAGGCCGCTTTGAATGTGTCAGCATTTTCTTCTATCAACAAACCTATTGTCTTGGTGAAAAAAATTGCTTTACTTTCAGTTTTATTCTGTTAGTATAACAGTTTAGACTCAATGTATTAATTTCGCTTTACACAACTTGTGTAAAATTAAATTATTTTAGTGTATGATTGTTGTGTAGACATTATTATTATCAAATATGCAACACTTTATTCTTCACTTTTACTGTGTTAATTCAATGTGCTTTAACTGTAGGAGATGCATTTCACAGTTCTGTAAACCTATGAAATAATTTGATGGCAGGATCAATTTTTACAAGTAGGTTATTATTCTCTGCAGAATATTGATCAATACCACGTTGATCTACAGATCTACATAGCAAGGAAATGCTGCAATTGTACACTTTTTATTCAGTGCATTGCTACTGACCAGTGCTTGAGTGTTGAAGATTATTTCATGTTTCAAGTTCAACTTGAATAAAAAGGAAGCAAAGTTTTAAGTATACATTAAGAGTTTTATTGAGTCACTTGAGAAAAAGTGACTCTATGTAATCGGTCAGTGTTAGTCTGGCCGGATGGCCCCGGCCGGCCGGCCGGCCGTCCGTAGACACCACCTTAACGTTGGACTTTTCTCGGAAACTATCAAAGCGATCGGGCTCATATTTTGTTTAGTCGTGACCTCCAATGACCTCTACACTTTAACGATGGTTTCGTTGACCTTTGACCTTTTTCAAGGTCACAGGTCAGCGTCAAAGGAAAAATTAGACATTTTATATCTTTGACAAAGTTCATCGGATGTGATTGAAACTTTGTAGGATTATTCTTTACATCAAAGTATTTACATCTGTAGCCTTTTACGAACGTTATCAGAAAAACAAGGGAGATAACTAGCCTTTTCTGTTCGGCAACACACAACTTAACGTTGGGCTTTTCTCGGAAACTATAAAAGTGACCGGGCTCAAATTTTATGTGAACGTGACTCATTGTGTTGTGAATAGCAATTTCTTCCTGTCCATCTGATGCCTCATATAATATTCAGAACTGCGAAAGTGACTCGATCGAGCGTTTGCTCTTCTTGTTGGATAAATAATTGTTACCTTGGCAACAAGGGAGTCTTGCGAAAGAATCACAGTGTGAAGGATTGTGATTCCTGGGCCAAGAGGATTTTACTCCTCAGCAGTAATTGCTGTGTGGTCGGCTCTCTCTCTCTCTCTCTCTCTCTCTCTCTCTCTCTCTCTCTCTCTCTCTCTCTCTCTCTCCCTCTCTCTCTCTCTCTCTCTCTCTCTCTCTCTCTCTCTCTCTCTCTCTCTCTCTCTCTCTCTCTCTCTCCTGCACATTCAAAGTCTTTGTCAAAATAGAAGTCAAGCCAAGGGACTTTGTTGCATTAATTGTTACATGGTCAGCTGCACAAAATTATGCCAGCTGCACAAAATTACACCATTATCAGATTATGATCTTTGTGTTGCTTGCAGACTGACTAATGCTTCGGCACAAATTGTTTGCTAAAGTATCCATTTTTGTAATATTAATGACAACAGGGGGGAAAAGGAAATAAAAAATAAAAGAAAAAAAAGAGGAGCAGAGGAAAATTGACCATCAGACTCAAGAGTCCCACCCACTTCTGCCTGACTGAAGAAAGATAGAAAATTGGGTAAAGCAGAGAAGAAAAGGTAGCTTGAAGTTGACAACTGATCTTTGTATCGGCATTGTGATTTGTACCTTGTCAACCAGGAAGTCATATCACTTAATTAGTGGAAGTGCTCCGCTGCCATTTGTCTGAATCTCTGATAAAGGGCCTTTGAAGTGCATCCTCGTTCATTGATCCTACGCTCTCATTGTCCCATGCACACGCATTGACCATTTCTTGCTTGCTGAAAGAGCATCCTGACATTTTCTTGTGCTGAGCTAGTTGTAGAGTTTCTTTTGCTGATGAGATCATGTGTAAAAACGGGGCAGTTGCCTCCTGGTAATGACTATCCTAGTTTTAGAGTGGCAAGATCCCCTTGAATTTGAAGCCTACAAATCTATCTTTATGCATCCCATAAAATAAAATTGAAAAAAATAATTGAAGAAAACCCAGTTATTTGCTTTCAGTGTACATTTTCATAAAATGTAGATCTGTTCATGAATACAAATAAAAATTAGGCCTTTTTTTTGTAAAAAGAATTTGTTACAATTTAAATTAAAAAAAATGCACATTGATCGACTCTTGTTCTGCCATTCGTTTTATGTTGCCTACATATATATATACATTTAACCATCTCACTTTTTTGGCAGAAGTTTGTTGGTTTTGAGAACATTGATACGAGGGCTGTTCTGCAAGTCCTTAGAATCTCATATTATCGCAGAGCTCACGGTTAATTTGACCACGCCATTTTCTCGAAGGATCTTTCCACAGCTGCAACACACTTTAACATTCTGTAGAAATACCTTTCAAACATGTCGGCGCAAGTGTTTTTGCTGATACCCTCAATGACCCTCGTTAACTCTCGGACAGCAGTAGTCAGCCGCTCTCGTAACGGTTTCCTCGGAGCATTTTCTTTAAATGTAAAAACAGGAAAACGTCGAAAGGGGCCAATTCAGGAAAATATAGTGAGCGGAACCCCTCGCGGGTTAGGGGGAGTCCCATATTGGTTGGGCCGAGAAAGAATTTACCCGATGCTCCCCAGCATGTCGTATTAGAGGCGACTAACGGATTCTGTTTCTCCTTTTACCCTTGTTAAGTGTTTCTTGTATAGAATATACTCAATTTTTGTAAAGATTTTAGTCAAGCAGTATGTAAGAAATGTTAAGTCCTTTGTACTGGAAACTTGCATTCTCCCAGTAAGGTTACAAGATCTCAAAAAACATGTGCGGCAACTTGACCTCACTTCAAGTTCAAGGTCACAGGGGCCGTAATTGTTGTCTTAAAAACGACCATTTTTCACATTTTCGCATTTTTTCTGAAGTTATCGAGAATGGCAACCTTAGCTATGTATGCTATACAGGGCAATGTAAGCCCTATCTTTGGACACCAGTTTGGTTGACCTTGCTTCAAGGTCAAGGTCGCAAGGGTCCTTTAAAGTTGGATTGTATACATATTTTGAAGTGACCTTGACCCTGAACTATGGAAGATAACTGTTTCAAACTTAAAAATTATGTGGGGCACATGTTATGCTTTCATCATGAGACACATTTGGTCACATATGATCAAGGTCAAGGTCACTTTGACCCTTATGAAATGTGACCAAAATAAGGTAGTGAACCACTATAAGTGACCATATCTCATGGTAGAAAGAGCCAATAAGCACCATTGTACTTCCTATGTCTTGAATTAACAGCTTTGTGTTGCATGACCTTGGATGACCTTGACCTTGGGTCAAGGTCACATGTATTTTGGTAGGAAAAATGTGTAAAGCAGTTCTTAGTGTATGATGTCATTGCTAGGTTTAGTTATTTGACCTTGACCCTGAAGGTCAAGGTCATGTAAAGGTCAAGGTCAAGCATGTGAGTCGTATGGGCTTTGCCCTTCTTGTTAAAAAAATGGAACCACCCCCTCTTGCCAGTGTTCCGAGATTAACAATACTTGATAGGGGTGGAGCCGTTTAGGAACATCAAAACGGCTGATTGATGTGTTGCCCGGGGTCAGATTGATAGACCCAAATCTCCATCGCCTGTGACAACCTTCACAAAATCTGTACATTCTCTATAGTGACAATTGGAGACTATATTTATGCACATTGCGAGACATAACCCTTTTTGTACACCAACAAGAGCATGGGCACCCACTGTCTGCAACGCTTGTGTACCCATTAAAGGCTTATGCCAGATCACATCGATGGATGCCGATTAAGTTATCTATGTGTCCTTTATACCTCCGTGTGTGTGATTCGTGCATCATCTCTCTTTAACTTTTGAACGGCAGCAACGTTTGTTGCAGTAACAGCATTCAACTGTCGGTCTGGGCGGGTGTCATCTTTGAAGACGTGTCTACCCGATTTAAATACATTGTACCAGTTATAAGTACTCGTTTTGGAAGGAGCGTTCTTCCCCCCAAATTCCTACAATATGCAGTAGGCGTGAGAAACATAACGATCCTTTCAGATATGTTAATTAATACATCATTGTTGTAAACTCCCTTTTTTGGAGCTCCATGACAGGGAAGCAAACATGGACGGGTAGTGTTCTTTAAGAGCTGTTTTCTTGGCAGAGGAAACTTTGAAATACATGAAAATTTGTGTCATCGCTGATGAAAGATTGCAGTATGCATACGTCATTCATGTAAATATCATGAGGCGTTGCCAGGAGCTTGGAGTCAAAGGACTTCCAGAACTCCCTACGTACATGTAGAACCTGACACCATTGGAACAATTTAAGGTTATTAACCAATGACATACGGACGGACACATATAAATCCTAATACTCAACAATTATTCAGGTGAGTCAAAAATGGATACTGTTGCAAATAATTTGTGCTGAAGCATTCGTCAGTCTGCAAGGGACAAAGATCATAATCTGATAATGGTGTATTTTTGTGCAGCTGGCATAATTTTGTGCTGCTGGCCTGAATTGTAACAATTAATGCATCAAATTCCCTTGGCTTGACTTCTATTTTGACGATGACTTTGGTTTTCATTTGACTGCAAATTGACAACACAAAGAATGTGCAGGAAAGAGAGAGTGATAGAGAGAGAGAGAGAGAGAGAGAGAGAGAGAGAGAGAGAGAGAGAGAGAGAGAGTGATAGAGAGAGAGAGATCGAGTGCCGACCACACAGCAATTACTGCTGAGGAGTAAAATCCTCTTGGCCCAGGAATCACAATCCTTCACACTGTGATTCTTTCCCAAGACTCCCTTGTTGCCAAAGTAACAATTATTTATCCAATAATGCTCTTAATGTATACTTAAAACCTTGCTTCCTTTTTTATTTAAGTTGAACTTAAACCAATAACAGTAACAAAAGCCTAGATAAACTCTATGCATGGGGAGGGGGGGGGGGGGGGGGAGAAGGAGAGCTTTTTATGTGTTAATGACTGAGAAATAATTGATTAGAATAATATCATTGCCTTGAGGTATTGCAGTTATTAGAAAATAGAATGATTTAGCTTACATTGCACTTCAAGTTTTTCTTCTTCTCACTTATCTTCTGTTGAAAACCTTGAAACTTGTTCTTCAAGTTATGACTACTGGAAGACATGCAGCCCTGACTAGCTGAGGTTGCCAGTTCCTTCTTTGCAGAAATTTGTTGTGAGAAACCATATAATTTAGTGCCCAGTAAGGGATGAACCTAATACTGCACAGAGCTGAGCCATTAACAAGCAGGGGAGAATGGTTTGATCAGCAGGCCAGTCTGACAGTCCTGCAGCTAAGAGAGAGGGGAGGAGAGAGGAGGAAATCAATACAACTTTTACATCCCTATACTCAGTCCCTGTGTGTGAGCTGTTGGAGACAGGTCGTGGAAAAAGGTGAAGGGAAATATCCCTTGGTCTTGCCTACAGTAACTGAGAATTAAGATTTAAGACTTAGGGAGCCGAGGAAGAGAACGGGCAGGAAATAGGATTATACTCCTTAGCTGACAGCAGGACATTACTCCTGTGGTGGTTTGACAGTAACTTGAGTAAGCACTGTAGAAAACTCCAATATTGAAGTTGAAATTGTTGTAAAATGTAAAGGTTGTTTAGCTTTTGTTATTTTTGATTCATTTTCAATTTCATAAAATTTGAAAGTTGAGCTGACTATTTCTTTCAATTTCATTTTTGTTTGCAAAGAATGCTGTTCGTGAGAGCTGTGTAAAACTGTTAACTTTTAAGGAATTGCAAATAATGATCGAGAGCCACAAAAAGTTACCTCAGTGAAAGCAACCAATCAGACTAAGTTCAATCAATAATGACTATAGTTAAAAAACAATTTGGAATACATTTGATGTATGGTAGAACCACCAGATGCATGAATTCACAGTTGGAAGGGCTGAGTGGTTTAACTGATTTTCTTCCGGAATATTAAAATATCAAATCGTAAAATATGGAATATTTCTGAATAATGTGAGCTCTGGTTACCAGTATTGTTGTATTTTGATGTTGCAGGCAGGCTTGGAGCAGTAACATTAAAGTCTACCATGGCCAATCTTGTTAGGCCAGTTGTGGTCAGTGGACCGTCAGGCAGCGGCAAGAGCACCCTGCTTACTCGACTCTTCAAGGACTACCCTGATTGCTTTGCTTTTAGTGTTTCACGTAAGTACAAGTACTCATTCACTGCAGCGGAAGATGAACAATAAAAGCAACATCACAAACAAACAAGAAAAGAAAATATATGCAAGAACAAGAATCATAATTAAAAGCCAGAATTTGAACAGCAAAATAATTTTTTTTTTATAAGCCAGTGTTTGAAGAGTACAAAAAACAAAACAAAAACGAGAAAGAATAAAAGAATGAATTTTTAATTCAGAGGAAACGATCTTAGATCACCATTAATTTACAGCTTAAAAAGAAACTGTTCGGACCACTGACACTGTTTGTGTAAATGGAATTATTTTTTGTCTGCACAGTCCATTCAAATAATGAGAAAGCCACATTTTCCAGATGCAGAAATCTGAGCATAGCTATGCGTTCTTTTTGCATGATATTGTGTGTGTATGGGTTTTTTGAGTGTGTAAAGCTGTGCATTTTAAACCAACTTACTTTTAAAACTGAGAGAAAACGTGTGAGTATGTAATCAAAAAGCAATAAACTTATAAAGATTACAATTTTGGAACGTTTGATTTTTCTCAAAACGAGACATTCTCAAAGTAAACTTGTCTTAAAACATGCATACTGTGTCACAGTGTCAGTCTGTTGTTTCACGCTGTTGAACAATATCCTTTATTGGTTTAGTGACATTATTGTAGCCATAACTCGCTCAGAATAGCTAGGCACTGAGTGTATAAAACCAGAATCTCAACGCAAGTTATGTTACAGCATCATGGCAGCAAACAGCACTTTGGGGCATTTCAGAAATGGCCATAAAATGACAGAGCAACTGCGACAGAACCATTCAATCATTAATGGCTGTGTTGTGTAAGTTGTGATAGCGTGGGACTATTGACATTAGCTGTCGCATTTATTGATTCCCATCTTTGGCAGCAGAAGGAAAATTGTGGGCTCTGGGGACAAGAACTGGAATCCTCTTATTTTGACACAAATTTCAGGTTGGCAAAAATAACACACTACCAGAAAGGTGTGATTTTGATAAACACCTAGTCCAAGCTAGCAGAGGTATAGATTTCTTGTTGTAGGTTCACTCAGGTTAAGTAAGCAAAAAAGAGTGGCTTTTTCTTGACATTTCCTAGCTCCTTCAATCTCTCGCACAAAAGATTTGTTTTAATAATAATAATAATAATATGGGAGATTTATAGAGCGCTTGACGTTCTCTAAGCACTTTACAATGAATTGGTGAGAGGTCAAGCAGGGATGTTGTTACAAATTCACACCTATAGGACAAAAATGACCTGAGCTCTTCAGAATCAATAGGACATTTGACCGCTTTCAGAAATTCCAATAGGACATCATAATTTTGTGCAAAACATTGTCCTTGGAATGGCTCCAAAATCATGTGCACATACACATGCTTTAACACTCACACATATATATATAGTATAATTATATACACCGAACATTGTTGCATACATTGTTTTATTAATTTAGTTCCAAATAGGACACAGACAAAAAGAAACAAACATCTAAAAAGCAACCAAAACCTTCGGCACTCTTTTTTTAATTGTCTCACAAACTGCATGATTTGACTAGAAAATGAAATACTGAGAAGAAAAAAAAAAGAGTCCGTTTCTACACAGATTCGACAAAGCAGTATACGTCTCTTCAGTCATGAATAGTTAAAAGACCATTTCTGCGAATTTCCTGCTGTGCCGACACCATGTCCTGTACAAAAGACAAAATTTCTCTTTTCGTGGTTGTGTCAGTTTCAGCGGCGACACTGTCATTGGCACTGTCATCTTCAAGAATGACGCTCGCCGCGTTTTCAGCTGTTTTTGACCCAAACGTAGCACAGGATGCCGTTGGAAAACCAAAGGTCTTCAGCGTTTTGTTGATCTGTGGTAGGCCTACATTTTATTTCGGTGGCATAATTCAATGCGCTTCGTCAAAATGTCTCAAACTGAAACCAAAAGCAGACGCAAGACTTAATATAGTCAGTTGGAGTTGTCTCCCGTACTCCTAACTTCAGTGTGCTGCAGACGGGTGTATGCAAACGGCTCATATCGCAAACGGTTTGGAATTCCCGAAAACGCAAGATGACCTTGAGAGCTTCAGTCAACGCTTGAATTTTGCAGTGGTAACATCTGGTTTGCTCTCTCAGAGCTGAGCATATTTGTCAAGAAGGATCGAGCAGAAAAAATAAACGACTTGGCAGGGATTCGAACTCGAAGGCCTCGGATCCTCGAAATGTCGGGGCCGATGTCTTAACCGCTAGGCCACTTCACCAGTGTTGTCAAAGATAAAAAAAAAAGATAATTTTATATCATTCTACACTTGAATTACCATTCATGCGTTGCAAAAACGTCAAAATTGCCATTAAAATTTGCCTTTATTTGCAATTTGCCTTTATTTGCAAACATGTTTCACGGAATCGCAGTACATGTTTACACCTTCATGCTACACGACATTCGCGCCATGCAAATAGCTGCGATATCTCTATTTACAACATGCAACAAAAATGACAAGAACAGTAATTGAATCTCTCCAAAGCTCTGTGCAGTTGAAAACAGACATCTAAAAAATAGTTATACATGTATTCACTTCTGAACAATGGGCGGATAGAGATATAAATCATGCTGCTTCAAGAATAACATAACATGAATTTATATCAATGTTTTTCCTTCTTTTTCTCAATTGGCGCAGTAGCCTAGTGGTTAGGACATGAGACTCGAGGTCGAGAGTTCGAATCTTCGCCGGGGCGTTTATTTTTTCCCCTTGATCTCTCTTGAAGATAAAATATGATCAGTCTTGAGAGAGCAAACCGGATGTTATCCCTGCAAAATTCAAGCGTTGACTGAAGCTCTCAAGGTCATACACGCCGTATAGGTGGAGTTTCGGGTAGTGTTTGCTGTACAGAATTCTGTACATGATTGTATCCCTATTTTTCAACCTCGTAGCCCCGGAAAGTCATAAATAGACCACAGCTTTAAAGCAAAAGGCAACTAATACTGCAAGTGCTGTCCATATGTGTTTTATCTGCCACTCATGGAAACAAAGTGCACCTCACCAGGCTTTCTGTCAAATACCTGCAATATAAAGTTTATAGTATCAATCTTTGGATTGTATTATTACTGTCCAAATATATAAACAAATTAACTTGCAATTCTATTCTATACGCACGCACACAGATACACATTTCGAAAACACACGCATGCAGGTGTTAACATTTCACGCACGCACGTGCAAACAGACACATATATACTGTTCAAGAAAAGAAACGCATAGCTTGTAATATTTGGTTAATTTAGTTATATGGCTACAAGGATATCCACCAAACTGCAGAAAATGTTTATCTGGTCGTCGACCTTTCGTCCATTGCCACAAGTGAGCTCTGCACGTGACGCATGCGTTATCAGTGGCTACAATGTCAAAATTGCTCATTTGGCATGACCACTCGTCATGCTTCAGTGTAATCTCGTGAAACTCGGGGAATATTGAGCTCTCACCATGTCTTCCAAAACCCATAAAAGCGGATTGTTCGCCACAAAGAAATCAGACGACAATTCAGCGACGAAAGATGGCCCGATTGAGCAGAGAAGACCGCCAAATTGCATTGGGTCGTTTACAAGCAGGCCAAAGTCAAAGTGCAATCGCCAGGCACTTCCACGTGTCCCAGAGCACCTTCAGTAGACTATGGGTCAGGTTTCAAGCCACTGGCTCCGTTGCTGACTTGCCACGAGCGGGAAGACCAAGGGCGACAACTGCTGCTCACGACCGCTTCATACGGCTCCGCCACCTCCGGAATCGTTTCCTGTCGGCCTCATCTTCTGTCCAGGCTCTCCCCGGGCCACACCGATTATCGGACCAGACCGTGCGGAACCGCCTGCATGAAGCTGGTTTGAGAGCTCGCAGACCTCACAGAGGAGCTGTCCTCACCCGCCGCCATCGCCAGAACCGAGTGCAGTGGGGCAACCAGCACCTTCGCTGGACCGTCCGGAATCACTGGAGACACGTGTGGTTCAGCGACGAGTCCTACTTCCTGCTCCAGCGACATGATGGTCGGAGGAGGGTCTACCGTAGAGTAAACGAACGTTACGCGCCCAACTGTGTGGATGAGGCACCCGTTCATGGTGGTGGAGGCGTCATGGTGTGGGGGGCGATCAATACCGCTGGAAGGAGCACCCTGGTGCACGTCCAAGGGCGCATAACTGCCCAGCGATACGTGGAGGAAATTCTGCGCCCACACGCCCTTCCTCTTCTGGCTGACCAGGATGCCATATTCCAGCAGGACAACGCTCGCCCGCACACAGCACGACTCACCACCCAGTTCCTCACCGACCACCATGTCCAGGTGCTTCCCTGGCCATCCATGTCGCCAGACATGAACCCGATAGAACACCTCTGGGATGAATTGGACAGACGTGTGCGCAGGCGAGAAGAAGCGCCGGCAAATCACCGCGATCTATTGCAGGCACTTCAGGAGGAGTGGGACACCATCCCACAGCAAGATATCCGGCATCTGATCCAGTAGATGCCCAGAAGGTGCCGGGCAGTTGTTGCTGCTCAAGGCAGTCACACCCCCTACTGACTTGACAGCCTCGGCACCCAATCGTATTGATTGACTGATTGATTTGAAGATGCAAATGAACTGTGTGTGCATTCAACTGTGTCCATACCAAATTTCAAACAAATAATCTAAATATTGGATTTTCTGTTAATTTTTTCGAAAAATAAAACAAATTTGGCAAGTAGCAACTATGCGTTTCTTTTTTTGAACAGTATATGACCAAGAATCTGTGAAGGAGTCCAAAAAGTGTTACAATTTTTAGACTTTTTTAAACCTCCTTAAATTTACATGAATAAACATCTCGGTATTCCTGTCCTTCAATTGCAGCATTTTATTTTCCAGTCAAGTGTTCGGTTTATCAAATATTTGCAGATAAAGCACAAATGACTATGTTACATTTACACCATAACATAATTTCAAGGTGCTGTCATTTTCTTAGGTTCAGCTTTAGGTAACTGTTTCACTATCCAATGGCTTGATGGCTGAATGTAGAGTTGATCTGTACTAAAGCAACACTTGAAAAAAGTTTCTCCTGTCTCAATATAAGCAAAATCATTTATCCGTTAGTTACTTTACACCAAAGCCCAGAATCAAAGTTACAATTCAACATTTACCTATTTACACTGTTTTTAAAACAATGAAATTCTCTATGGAAGTGCAGAAAAGGTTCCAGTAAATATTCATGTCATTTGTTTTGCAAACCTTAACCTCAATCATCAGGTTATTACTTAATTTGAAAAAAGCACGGTCAGCTGTGTAGAAATTATTATCAAATCACCCTCTTTAAATATTTTTACACTATTTTGGTCTGCAGTTTTTTGAGTTACAAACAAGAAATCATAACAAATCCTTTTCACGATAGAATAGTCAGGTTGGTACTCCACTACGGTACCAAATGTTAATTTTACCCATGATCTGTACGTTACTTTACACCAAACAGCAAGTACAAGGTACTGAATTTACATTTAATGGGCTATGCTCACATCAGTTAAACAGTATTTCTAACTTGTTTGTTCTAAGCTACCTGTCTCAAGTCAAAATAAAGGGTTAAATTAATGGTTGTGCCTTTTTGGTTGTGTGTACATCTTTACACAAAAGGATGGTGTAAAGTAACATACAGAAGGCTCCGAAGATCTGCAGGTCCATTTGAAGGGTAATTAAATTACATATTCTTACTCCGAATCACATTAGCATTGAGTCCACTTGAGATGCTAAGTACTGAAAAACGCTAACCTGTCTAAGGGAAGCAACCCCATCACCAAAACGAAAGCGAAAGTAGCTTTGGTAATGAACAGTACACTGGGAGTTACCTCCCATATTGGTGTGTACCACGTCACCTCCTATAACTCCACGTGGCTACCCTCATACGATTTTTTCACCTCTGAGTGAACGGTCACTGAATTTTTCGCTCCTATGGTCTGCTCTTGTGTTTCTTGACACCTGCCGGCCATGTTACCTGTCTGTCTGCTCGTCACTACTACTGTTTGGTGAGCTCGTTCCTGTATTGTGTTCTCTTTCTCGCTTTTGTTGCTGAACTTTCGTCCGTGTTCGGACTTGTTTGTCAGTGACTTGTTGCGTTGTCGCCATTGTTATTGTTTTGAGTTAGCTTGCTAACTTCCATAATAATGGTACTTAGCCGTGCGGGCCTCCTTTGGGTTCGGCAAGCATGGTTATTTTGTTGTTTCTCTAGAGAATTCTGTTTTACTGACGTTGCGGTCCTTTGACGTCTTGCGTGTTTCAGTAAATTTAGCCGTGTGTGTTTCGCCATTTGCATAGTTGTTAGCTTGGCTGACTTTAATGTTTTTGGTAGGTAGCCGTTGCTTGTTTACTTTTGTAGTTTACAAGCTGGGTTAGTGGTTGTTCTTTGAACTTTGTAGTTACTGAAGTTTTCTGTCTGTTGGACTTATGTTTTTTCAGTAATTTGTGCGAATTTATTCGTATTTTTAGCTACTGATAGTTCGTCCGTTTGGATTCGTTTATCAGTAGCTATGTTTGGTTATAGCTTTTTATTGCTAGGCAGACGTTTAAGGCTAGCTTAAGCTTTAGTCCGCCGTCGCCTTTATTAGCTTGGGATGGTTGCGGTTTAGGCTGCAACTCTCTCCTTGTCCGTGCAGGTTTCTGCTTCTCGCACTTGTGCTTTTTGCAGTCTTTCACGTCCGTTGTTTTTTGTGCTCCCTTCTTGTGGAAGGGGGCTTTGGTGTCCTCTCTCTTGTTATTTTTAGTTCCAGAGTTTGGAATTGGATGGGAGAGGAGATGCAGCTTTCGCCGGAAGTGATGGTCCTCCTTCGCAGGCACGCTACGGCGGCTGTGTTCGGATGGAACATTCACTGACTTCCGGTCCTTCCGGATTGCGAAGTCAACCCTCGCAGCCTTCGCTTCCTCATTGCGCGGTTTCGTCGGCTACGTTTCCGGCTTCGGCCGGAAGCATACTTCTGTTCTGCCACTTCCGATGACCCCACGAGGGCTCGGACTGCGGCGGAACAGTAGCGGTGGCCGTTTACGGTCACTGCGTTTCCGGTTTCGACCGGAAGCATAGGTCCTCCCTCATGCGTTTGCTCTAGCAACGGCGATGGGATGGACCGGAAACGGAGGCCGTTTACGGCCACTGCGTTTCCGGTTTTACCGGAAGCATAGGTCCTCCCGCATGCGTTCGCTCTGACAACGGTGACGGGATGGACCGGATGCGGCGGCCGGTTACGGCCACTGCGTTTCCGGTTTCGACCGAAACATGGGTCCTACCTCACGCGTTCGCTCTGTCAACGGTGATGGTATGGACCTGACGCGGCGGCTGTTTTCGGCCGCTGCGTTTCCGGTTTTGGTCGGAAGCATAGGTCCTCCCTGTTCTCTCTGCCAACGGTGACGGGATGGACTGCAGACTGGCCTCTGGGCTTTATGGCTTCCGGCCTCAGTCTATGCAGCCTTCGTCCCCGCTTTTTGCGGTTGCGGCGGCTGCGTTTTTTCCAGTCCTCGCCGGAATAGGAGGTCCCCCTGCACGCGTACGCGAAGGCGACGGTGACGGGATGGACCGCCGACGGGCCTCCTGGCTTTATGGCTTTCGGCCTCAGTCTATTCAGTCCTTGTTTCCGCATTCTGTGGTTTCAGTGGCTGCTTTTCTGGTTTTGGCTGGATACGCTGTCCCTTTTCATGGCTCTTTCAGCCAGAGAGAGAGCAACAGCGGTCGGCCTTGTTGCACTCTGTGCCTCAGCCTGGGCAGTTTTTGCCTCACCCAGAGGGTGTTGTGACTTCCGCTCTTCCAGGTACGGTGGTTGGATGATCGCTCAGCTTACCCTTTTCCTCTATAGTCAAGGGATGAGTCAGGTGATTTCCAGAGACACGGTTTCCGGTTTCCGGTTATTGCATGTATCCTTCCGCCTCTGGGTTGTTGACTTCGGCCAGGTCCTTCACTAGCCCATTCTGAAGTTCAGTCTGGGTCAGAGAAGAGATATAGTCGGGATTTCCGCTCATGCTAAAGTTTTTACTTGAGCTTAGGTGGAGGTTTAATCCTGTTATTTTTTCTGAGGGTGCATCGGTTTCGGCGGCCTCCGTTTTTGGTTGCTCCGTCGACAGTGGCTTATTTCCGTTCCGCGAAGGGTGATGACTTCTCCTTCCGGTTCGCACATTCTCCCTCAGGGGTTTTCCATCTCCTATAGGTGCTGGCTAAGCTGGCACATCTTCGGGGTGGCATTCCTTCTGTCCCTGCTCCACTTTTGGTTCCGTTGGGCCATTTTTGGGGCAGACACAACCTTGGGGGCGGCTGGGCGCTTGTCTTACCCTTTTCTCTTTGTCAAGGGAGGTGTCAAGACGATGTCCGAGTACACGGGTTTCCGGTTTTTCCGGTTTTTTACCTGCATACTTTCGCCTCTGGGTTGGATGACTTCAGAGGCAATGAACGGCCTTCGGGCTTTCTTCACTTGGCTTTTCCTTACTCTCACACCGATCAGAGTATTAGTCAAAGTGATACTCTGGTACACGAGTTTCCGGTTTTTGGTTACCCCGTGCATCGTTTTTAATGCCGCTGGACTGTGACTTTGGTCTTTGTCGTCTGCTTGTCCACTCCGACTGTGTTCTGTGGTGCCGAGCAGACTTATTTGGGATTTCCGTCAAAGCTCAGGTTGCCCTGGAGGCTGTGGCGAAAGTTTCCCTTTTATTTCCGGAAGGGCATCAGCTGTTTTGGCACCCTCTTTGGGGGCCTTTACGGCGATGACAACTTCCGTTTTTTCGTGAAGAGGGAGTTTTCCTACTCTGGTTCGAAGATTCCTCTTCTGTGGCATACCACCTTTTACAGGTTTTGGGCTAATTCATCCCATGCATGAAGTGGTATTCCTTCCGTTTCTGTTCTTTTTCTTGTCCCTCAAGGCAAGTTACGGAACAGTCTCAGCTTTAGCTTGCTTTGGCTACACGGGCTTCGTCTGACACTCGTCCTTTGCTTCTCCGCGGTCGCCTTTACTGGTGACCCGGATTTTGCTTCCTCTACTGGTTTTTCAGTTATGAGAGACTCGGTTGTGTCTGTTTCAAGACGCATCCTTCTCTCTTAGGAGGAGATGGGACGTCAGTGTTAGATCTGGGTCTTTCGCTGAGTCTGGCTCTGTCTTTCTCTAGCAATAAGACTAGTTCTGATGTTTCGTCCAAACTTAAGTTTCGCTTGGGTTGGCCTCGGAGGTAACATACAGATTTTCTGAGGGGGCATTGTCTTCGGCAATATCAGTTTGAAGGATCATCCTTTGGGGCTGACCATCTCTCTCAGTTTTTGATTAGTCCTCTCCTCTTGGCAGAGGGCTAGCTAATGTTCCGAAACTTTTGGGTCGTTCCTTTACCGGTGTTCAGCGGGTAATTTGGAACAGCCTCTGTGTTACGGGCGTCGCGGCTCTCAGCCTTAGTCTGTGCGTCGATCTTCAGCTTTTAGCTGCTTGTCTTCGCTTTTCCGGTGCCTGTGACTGCGGATCTTATGCTTTCTTCATCCTCATTCTAAAATGAGGAGAGTCAGATCGACTTCCGTTAGGTTGGGTTTCCTTTTAAGGTCACCTTTCTACCACAGGCAACATTGACTAAGGTGTTTTGCCTTTTGTCTGGCCTTCCGTCTCTCAGAGACGGACAGACATTTTCTGGTTGTTTCGTCCAAATTTCAGGTTTCTCTCGATTTGGCTACGAAGGTATCTTCCAGTTTTCCGGAGAACTCTTTTTCTCGGGAATTTTCTTGACTGCTTGGCTTCACGGTTTTTCGTGTATGCTTACCAGTCTTGCTTTCAGTCTGGGGTTGGATTCTTTTTCAAATTTTCCTACGAGCAGACTGTATTGCGTACTCTATTGTTCTTGGAACTTCTGGTACGCTTACGCTCTTTGTGAGTTTTTGTCATCGAGTTGGACTCTGGTACCTTGTACTCGGTTGTCTCTCTCTTTCTCTTACGTGGTGATTGGTCGCTCTTCCTTTGAGCTGACTCTCTTTTTTCCACGCTTCTTGTTGACTTTTCCTTCCAAGAAGAAAAAGGGGGGGGCGGGGGAGGGGCAGATTGTCTTTCCCCTCTACTCGGCTCGGGTTCATTTAATCCAGAGCTTTGGTCTCTCTCTGTGCCTTTTTGCTTTTTCGTCCGTGGGTTTGAACGAGGGTTTGGGCACAGATTACTAGCCTTCTGAGGTTTTTTCTTTGGCTAGTTTTGATTTAGAGACTCCTTGGCTGTCATTCAGGACGTTTCTTCGATTCCTTCCTGATTTGTTGGCAGCGGGCCAGTTCCTGGCTAAGGATTAGCTGAATTGGAATTTTCTTTCCACCGGGCCCTTCCTGCCTTGTTGGCATGGGGCCACTTCCTGGCAAGGTTTTTAGAGTGAGTTAGATTTTTCTTTCCCACCGCCTTGTTGATGTTATCTGCTAATGTGATTCGGAGTAAGAATATGTAATTTAATGGAAAATTTCTTAAGTAAATTTTCATTTGATTAATATACTTACCCGAATCACATATTGTATGCCCTCCCGCCTGCCCCGCGTATGGTTTTGATGTTTGTTTAAAAGCCGTATGAGGGTAGCCACGTGGAGTTATAGGAGGTGACGTGGTACAC
This sequence comes from Littorina saxatilis, assembly GCF_037325665.1. Lineage (NCBI taxonomy): Eukaryota > Metazoa > Mollusca > Gastropoda > Littorinimorpha > Littorinidae > Littorina > Littorina saxatilis. The sequence goes on from NC_090246.1 coordinate 42,229,189, forward strand.
ACCAATATGGGAGGTAACTCCCAGTGTACTGCTCATTACCAAAGCTACTTTCGCTTTCGTTTTGGTGATGGGGTTGCTTCCCTTAGACAGGTTAGCGTTTTTCAGTACTTAGCATCTCAAGTGGACTCAATGCTAATGTGATTCGGGTAAGTATATTAATCAAATGAAAATTTACTTAAGAAATTTTCCATTTATCTTTTATTTAGCTCATAAACCCTCAACAGACTGTTATGTGCTGTTTTTAGCATTATTATGTGCTGCATATGGTCTCAGTAAAAAAACAAGGTGATGTATGTTACATTTACACCAAAATGTCCCAACAGTGGTCCTTCTGAGGTAAATTTTGTCATTCAGTGTGCTTGTTTTCATGTTGAAACAAAGGTTTGGTCTTGCTGGTTGTTCTTAAGCACTGATAAGTTATCTTCTGTCTCTAAAACAAATTCATTGTCATTTTCAAGTATTCTCAGTATGTACGTTACATTTACACCCTTGTCAGATGGCCTCACTTAAGTCTCTCTACAAGCCAACAGGTGCAAGCACTAGGAATCCTGTGACCATAGTTTAACTACCAGGTGTCTGAGGTATAAGAAAACACACACTTTTGTGTATTATGGCATTATTTAAAGACTGTGACAAAACTTGTTTGGGCAAGTAGATACAATTTCATTTACACCAAACGCATATTTTTAACTTAGAAGTACAATTAAATTACATCCAACACAACTTTTTCGCTCAATTTAAAAATAAATACAATCATCCTACCTAATGACTTTCCTCTGCAATGATTTTCAAGTAAGTTTGACCAGAAACATTTTTTTAAGATAGTTTCCCTTTTTTCATGATTATTTACACCAAATGTAACGTACTGACCAGCTAAAAAAGAACGTTCAAAATCCAAAACCTATGTTCAGATCAAACTTTCATTAATCTAACATATGTTTCTCTATCCATTTCTGGACCTATTAAAAATTAGATTGAGATGATACCCTTATCAGTAACTTGGTTATTCAAATTGCCCAATGTACCATGCGTTTCGCGTAACGCCTTGTGTGCCCAAAAAGGTGCTTTTTTTCTTGAACAAAGTCAATTTTCTCAGCATCCAGACGACTGACAGACATAAATTTGGTATGGATAGAATCTGCATGAGGAATACTTCATAACTGTATTGTTTATATTGTATTCATTTAAAAACAGAATAAAATACAAAGTAATAAAAGTATCCAGAACAGGATTTTTGCATTTGGACACCTTGACAGATTCCTGACCATATATATATATATAGACACAGAGGGACAAAAAGACACACACACACACACACACACACACATGCACGTATGCACATGCACTTACACACACTCACACACACAGAAAAACACACACAGAAAAACAAACACAGAAACAAACACAGACTAGACGCACACACATGCACTCACACGCACGCACACACACACATACACGCACACATACACACACACATACGATTCTGGGGAGGGAGGGAGTATTCGGGGGGCAGTTGTCGGGGGGGGGGGGGGGGGGGGGGTTGCAGGTGGCAACCGTCCGCCCATGGTTTGGGGCATTTGTCTGGGGGGCATTTGTCATAGGGGCAATTTTTCAGAGGGCAGATGTACAAGGAAGAATTGTCCGGGGGATAATTCAAGCCTTCTACTGGAGACATCATTCACAACACGTCTCGTGTTGTCACTGGTGCGCACAAAACTTAGTCACTGGATAAAGCATCAGATTCATAATATTCGGTTTTGAGAATGCAATACAATGTCATAAGGGAGCAATCTAGGTGAGCGTACACCTTTGTTTTAAGAAAAGGTTTTATTTTAAATCGCAAGATTCCGAAGATGCCGTTACGCTCACTTCATGAGATTACAGGACTGATCAAGCGAAACCCGGTGGGGCTGAAGAACTTCATGGAATTCACACTTGCGTGATTTTAATTTGATTTTTTTTTTACAAACATGCTTATAAATGAATGAGCGACAAAATAATACCAACCTTGTCATGTGAGATTCCCAGGAGTTCAAGCAATCGGGGTCTGCATCTCGCCGGTAGCAGAAGGCTAGCCGGTAGCCGTCCAAAATGTCAACTACAGTAGTCCCTTCCATTTCCGGCCCTTTCGTGGGCGTGAACCTGCCCGGAGCGGCCAGCTTTCCCATGACTAATGAGTTTTCCTTCTATAATTGACTCTTAATGGCCGTTAACCTGTCTGACGCGGTCAACGGTCACTGATTTTTGCCCTAAGGTGCCCCTCTTACTCGACAGGAGCGGCCACTTAACGGCCACTTGTCACTTTCGCGGGCGAGCGCCTGTGGTGTGTGTGTGTGTGTTGTGTGCACAGACGGCACAGCACGAGCAGACGACATGAATACTTACGCATGCGCAAACTGTAAATACAGACATGCGCATACATGTACATTTACGGCAGTCACTTCCGGATCGATCACAGCTGATGTGAGTTTGAAACACTTGTTTATCTGACACTCAAATACATATATAATAATCCAAACAACACACATAGAAACATACGAAACAATAGCTTAGCCAGGACGATCGAGTTAAACACGCAAATAATTAAGATGTATAAACGAAAGCAAAACTAACAGAGACAATGAATCGGCGGCTCATGGATGATCGCTTTCTTTTCTTCATGAAAACTTGATCGTGTTTTTGGGTTTTTTTTGGAGGAGTAGGGGGCCTGTAATGGACGGCCACCTGATATTTGCGGTCACCTTTGCAATGACTAATGGGTGACCGGATATGGCAGGTACTACTGTACACCTTCTTTTTTCATGAATTACGTCATTATTCACGACAAATTGTGAAAAAAACCGTCACGCATCTGTATGGCTGGGTGATTAACAAAGGGGCAAACATGAAAATGTATGCTTTCATTCAGTTGAATTGATGCTAGCTTATAATGAAAACGGCCGTTACTAAGCCATCACGTGTGACACAAAACACTCTCTGAGACATCAAATTCGTCCAAAGTGTGTCCTTGGTTGAATGAATGCATTTTCTGCGACTTCAAGCTGCACTTGTTGACTTGATCGTAAAAAAATTAGTGATTATAAAGAAATTCATTTGGTTACAGAGGTCGGAAAAATTTAAGTGAACGTGACAACATTCGATGCGTACGTAAGGCTGTTTTCAACTTCATTTTTGGGGGTCTCAAACACAAAGAAAATAACAACAATTGCACAGGAACGAACCTTTATCGTTTCACAAAGCACGTGACTTTTCAACAAATTATGCATAATACATTTATCGTGTCAATGGACCGTAGCTTCCAATATATGTACCAAGCCTGTTCCCATTTTTCTGACGCCATTTTTGTTGATTTACTGACATTATTACTCTATATTAAATATCAAAATACAAATATGTTCATTCATTTTGCTGTGGGTGCTTCTTCAAACATATCTTTATCCACATAAACAGGGGAAAAGGTCTAACCACATTTGCTTCTGTAAAAATGTCGTTTTATGAAACGTCTGTCAGTCCGCTTACATCGAGCTTAAGAGAATAGGTTCTATCCGCCCATACCTTACCGAAGATGCCACCAAGACCCTTGTTTCCTCCTACATTCTTTCTCGATTAGACTACGGAAATTCTGTTCTCATTGGCTGTCCTCAGTCTGTCATCCATCCTTTGCAGCGCGTTCAAAATTCTGCAGCCCGGTTTGTCTGCAAAGCCCCTCGGTCCCAGTCCTGTTCCCCCTTGCTAAAGAAACTTCATTGGCTCCCTGTAGAGCTGAGAATCCAATTTAAGTGCTGCTGTATCTGCTACAAAATAATATCTGGCTCAGCCCCATCCTACCTGGCTGACCTGTTCACACTCTATACACCCTCACGATCCCTCCGCTCCTCTGTAGACACTAGAATATTCCGTCTATCTTCTTTTAGTCGCAAACAGCACGGCCAGAGCTAGAGCCTTCTCCCACTCTGCTGCCGTTGCGTGGAACTCTCTCCCTTACTGGCTATCCGACACTGCCAAACATTTTGTTCCTTCAAATCAAACCTTAAAACACATGCACACTTCTTCACACAGTATTTTGATTAATTTTATTTCAATATGGTGCATTTTTGATAAGGTGTTTGAATGATTGAATGTTTTGCCTGTGTTTGTATAAGTATGTTTGCAGCTTGTATTGATGTAGTGTTTCGTTGTTCACTTGTGTGCTGAATGCTGCTGCACATGCTTTTTTGCTTTGCTTTGTATGTATGTATGTTTGTTTGTTTTTTCATATTTTTTTTCCATTGTAAAGCGCTTAGAGAACGTAAAGCGCTCTATAAATCTCCCATATTATTATTATTATTATTATTAAGTGACCGACCTAAGAATTCACCAGCTTTGGAGAATGACTCATATATAAATGTTATGGAATGAGAGTACTGTTTAGGCTATCCAGAGACTGTAGTGTGTAGTTTAAAATGTAAGGAATAGAACGAGCAGGCATACTTTTTTGTTGTCTGCATACGTGTACTGCTGCATTTATTGCATCGTTTCTTTTGTCTCCAGATACAACAAGAAAACCTAGGCCAGGCGAAGAACACGGAAAAGGTTTGTTCCTAATGTATCTCACTCAGTGAATACATAAATCTAATAAAGATTTTGTTTAATGAAATTTTTTTTATTAGCAATGTTGTCCTGGTAGTTCGTTTTCTATAATCTGGTCGGATGATTGGTACACTTTTTCTACTTACAGCAAAGTCTTTTTGTATTCTCATTGCTTGGTAAATTTTTCCACTCACGATAAAGTCTCAAAGTCTCTATTTTTATTCTCAGTTTTCTGTTAGAAAAGTTGTCAATGCAGAAATGCATTTATTTATGTGTCTTGACATGTTTTTACATTTAGTCAAGTTTTGACTAAATGTTTTAACATAGAGGGGGAATCAAGACGAGGGTCGTGGTCTCTGTGTGTGTGTGTGTGTGTGTGTGTGTGTGTGTGTGTGTGTGTGTGTGTGTGTCTGTCTGTCTGTCTGTGTGTGTGTGTGTAGAGCGATTCAGACTAAACTACTGGACCGATCTTTATGAAATTTGACATGAGAGTTCCTGGGAATGGTATCCCCGGACGTTTTTTTCATTTTGTCATTTTGGATGACGTCATATCCGGCTTTTTGTAAAAGTTGAGGCGGCTCTGTCACACCCTCATTTTTCAATCAAATTAATTGACATTTTGGCAAAGCAATCTTCGACGAAGGCCGGACTTTGGTATTGCATTTCAGCTAGGTGGCTTAAAAACTAATGAATGAGTTTGGTCATTAAAAATCGGAAACTTGTAATTAAAATTATTTTTTTATTAAACGATCCAAAAACAATTTCATCTTATTCTTTGCCATTTTCTGATTCCAAAAACATATACATATGTTATATTTGGATTACAAACAAGCTCTGAAAATTAAAAATATGAAAATTATGATTAACATTAATTTTCCGAAATTGATTTAAAAACAATTTTATCTTATTCCTTGTCGCTCCCTGATTCCAAAAACATATAGATATGATATGTTTGATTTAAAAACAAACTCAGTAAGCTAAAAAGAATAGAGATACAAAAAAGAGGTCTTTCGCCTATCAAGCCCCTGTGACCTGGAATAGATTACCACTGCCTCTCAGACACACAGATTCTCTCACTACATTCTAGACAAATCTCAAAACACACCTCTTTCAGCGCAAGTGATTTCCCCCCCCAGCATCTCCCCACCCACCCCATCCCGCCCCACCTCACCCCCTACCTAGCGCCTAAAATAACGTGTATATATATTTTCTGCGCTTTGTGTCAGCACTGTTTGTGTGTGTGTAAATAGTACCGTTGACACGTTTTTATATAGAAGCCTACTGTGGTTCTTGTGCTTAGGCTGTGTATTGGACTGTCATTGTATGCCTGCATTATTAGTTGTCAGTAATTATTACATGTGCTGATTGTTCTCTTTGCCTGCGCGCGTATAGTATGTTGGTTATGTTTGGTCATAGTATGTTTGTTTATGTTTGGTCGTTATCTTGCCTGTGCGTGTATTGTATGTTTGGTCGCTTTCTTTGCCTGTGCATGTATAGTTTGTTGGTTATGTTTGGTCGGTTTCTTTGCCTGTGCGTGTATAGTATGCTTGGTCGATGTATGTATTGTAAAGCGCTAAGAGTAGACATTTTTCTAGAATAGCGCTATAAAAGTTTGCATTATTATTATTATTATTATTATTATTATTATTAAAAAAGCGTGATTCCTGCTCAGCGCGACCACTACCGCACTATTCTGGCTTGTCGATTTCACTGCCTTTGCCAAGAGCGGTGGACTGACGAAACTACGAGTATGCGGTCTTGGTGAAAAAAGCAGTGCGTTCAGTTTCATTCTGTGAGCTCGACAGCTTGACTAAATATTGTTATTTTGCCTTACGCGAATTGTTTTCCTTTCAGATTATTACTATGTGACGATGGAAGAGTTTGAGGAGCTGATTAAGAACAATGGTTTTTTGGAGCACGCTCAGTTCTCTGGTAATCGCTATGGCACAAGGTGAGATGGTGCAGCTCAATCAACTACTTTCCTTACTTAGACTTTATTATTCTCTGTCAATAGATTAAGATCCAAAGGAATTCATTTTTGTTTTCTTGATTTCTGATGTGATTTCAAGCAAAAGTACTTGTAACTGCAAGAAGTGAAGTTGCTCTCTTTTAGTTAAACCCTGTCAAAAGAAAAGTTTTTACTTCTAATTCCTTATTTTTATCGGTTCATCTCACTAATTTTGTTGCAAGTTTGTTTATCTTATGGGGGAGAAGGGGCAGTTGTGAGTGTTGGTTTGGCACTGACTGTGGTCTTTGTTTGTACATGTATTTAATTTAGTTTTGTCATTGTTGAACAAAATTACACTGTATTATATAATCATTTTTCGTGTTTGTAGTTGTACTGTCGTTAATGCTTCCATCATGCATGTTTCACATGAGGTATCTTTCTGTCCACTTCCATGTGCAGCAAAAAATCTGTTCAAGACATCCTTGCATCGGGTCGATTATGCGTGCTGGATGTAGAGATCAACGGCGTGAAGAGCATCAAGGCAGCCAACATGAATCCTACACCTCGCTTCATTTTTGTCAAACCCCCAACCTTTGAATCATTGGTAAGAACAGAACCTGATTAGTTTAGAATGGGACTGTGACACATTCCAATGGCATTATTTACACACTGTGTAACTTCTGTATGCAGAATCGTGTCAGATTTAGTACAAAAAGATGACCAGAGGTTTCAACCAAATGTTCACCCATTTTAAAAGTCTGCTTTTGATTTAAGATTTCTTTAAAGCTGGGTTTTTTCCTCTCTTTTCCATTTTTCCATTTATCATTACAGCTGTGCTGCTTTCTCCGCCTCATTTTTGAATAATGAAGGCTTTGTTTAGTTAACTTGAAACTTTTATCTTCGTCTGTATAATTTACAGGTTTGGCTGTATTCCTTCCCGTACAACATTTGCGGTGACAAAACGACTTTTAGAAATTATCTGTGTACCGTAATTTTTAAAGTTTTTCTCCTTTCTTTTTGCCGCGAGTTCCATTATTTTTAGAATGAATTAAATTACATATTCTTACTCCGAATCACATAAAGCATTGACGTAGTCTGAGATGCTAAGGTCTGAAAAGGCTACCCGTCTTAAACAATGTTAAAGGGAAGCAACCCCACCACAAAAAGTGTAAAGGTAGCCAAGGGGAGTTACCTCCCATTGGTGTGTACTACGTCACTACCGCTCCTCAACACGTGGTCAAGATCATAATTATGACTTTTTCAGCTCTGAGGAGAAGGTCGTGGATTTTTGGCGCTCTCGTGGCTGTTCGGTTTGGTGTTTGCTTGACACCCACCGGCCACATACCCGTCTTACTTGCCTTCTGCTTTGTTAGTTGGTGAGCTCGTTCCTTTTTGGTCATTATTTTGACAGGAATTTTGTTGTAGTTGCTGACTTTTCGTCCATTTTTGGACTTGTAATTTTTTCAGTAACTTTCTTGTTTGGCTGCCATTTTTGTTGGTCAGCATGGCTGACAGTGATAAAAAACGTGGCAAGGCTGATGTCAAGGGCAGGGTTAAATCTTCGACTTCATCTACCAAACCGCCTGTACTGGTTGTTGTTTCGGACGAAGCACGTAATACCGTTTTGTCCGTACCTATTTCTGCCCCTAATGACCATGGGGTTGGGGGGCAGCCAAGCACTTCTTTGTCTTCTTTGTCTTCTTGCTCTCCCTCCGTGTCTGCATCGGAGCAAGGTGCTCTCGTGTCGACGATGCTTAGTTCTTTAGTTCCAGAAATACGCAGCATGGTGAGGGAAGAAATGAAGCGTTCCACGCCGCCTGCCAGCGTTGTTTTCCCCCCATCAGTGGGTGACGCTCTCTCTTTGGCGTCTTTGTCGGTGCCTTCGGCGAAGATTTCCAGGGAGGATTTCCTTGCTGCTTCGTCTTCTGCCTCCGTGGGTGGCAAGGCCGGTAAGTCGAACTGGTCCACCAGCTCTCGTGAAGCTACCGGACACTCCCTTCTGGGAAGCAGTTCCTTGGCGCAGGATCACAACCTGCTAACTTCTGTTCTGACTCCCCCAATTCACATTGCGTGCACGGGCGTTTCAGAGCAAGGGCAGCATCCGTTTTCGGCAGCTGTGCTTCCGGTTTTTAACGGAAGCATAGGTCCTCCCGCGCAAACACACGTAGAGGTCTTGACTGGAGTTGACTGAGGACTGGCCTACGGGCGTTCGGGCTTCCGACCCCAGTCCACGCAACCTTCGCTTCCGCATTGTGCGGCTTCGTCTGTTGCTTTTCCGGCTCTGTCCGGATACACTGTTCCTCTTCCTGACGCTTCCTCTCGGATGTCGGTGAGTGAGGAACAGCGGCTGGCCTACGGGCATTCAGGCTTTCAGCCTCGGCCGGGGCAGTTGTCACTCCACCCGTCGGGTGTTGAGGCAGTAGCCTATTCAGTTCCAGTGGCTCCGGATGTTCCCTCCTCTTACTCTTACCCTCCTGCCAGTCAGGGGATGAGTCAGGACGTGTTCCGGTTGGACAGGTTTCCGGTTTTCGGTCATCCAGTTCATCAGTCTACCACCAGCAACTGTGACTTTGGTCCGTGTCCGTCGCTTGACTATTCTGATGCACAGTCTGTAGCCAGCGAGCAGACACGTTCTGGATTTCCGTCGAGGCTCAAGGTTGCCCTTGAAGCTGCGGCGGAGGTTACTTCCAGATATTTCCCGGAGGGTGCATCGGCTTCGGCGGCTTCCGCTTCGGTCGCTCCGTCGGCGATGTCGGACTTCCGTTCCGTGAAGGAGGAGGATTCTTACTTCCGGTTCGAGGAGTCACCTTTGGTGGCGTACCAACTTTCGCAGGTTTTGGCTATACCATCTCCTGCCGGAAGTGGTATCCCCAGTGTTCCTGTTTCACTACTCGTTCCTCACGGTTCAGTTCCAGAACAGGCTCAGCCTTGGCTGGCTTCGGCTGCACAGGCTTCGACTTTTGTTCCTTGTTGTCACAAGAAGTTCACCTTGCCGAAGCCTGGTCGGAACTTGTTGGCGTCCTTTGCTCTTCCGCGTACACCGTTACCGGTGACACAGGAACTGCTTCCTCTGCTTGCTAAGCAGTTTAAGAAGGACTCGAGTGTTGTGTTTCCAGACCACACCCTCGTCGCTTCAGAGGAAATTGGACGTCAGCTTTTGGAACTTGCTTCTATCTCGGAGACGATCATCAGAGCGCTCTCTCGTTCTCTCACTGAGTCACTGGATCCTTTCACACTTAGTGCAGATCAGGACGCTGATGACATCTCCACTCTTTTGTCTGCCCTTGCCAGGGTGAACGAAGAGCAAATGAGGCTGTCCTCCCTTCACTATGCTCATACAGTCATGTGTCAGAGGGACTTGTTCCTCTCGCATTCTCAGTTCTCTGAGCAGGCTACGAGAGACACCTTGAGAGCTTCGCCCGTGGTAGAGGGATCTCTTTTCGGACATCTGGTGTTAGATTCCAGAAGAAAGGAGATCCAGTCGAACAGAGATCAGCAGTTCTCCGACTTCTCTCTACAAGGGTTGAAGCAGAGCAAGCCTCCTCAGCAAAAGCAGGCTCAGGCCTCTGGCCAAGCTAAACCGGCAGACAAAAGGCAGTCTCGGTCGGCTTCTCGAGGTTCGAGAAAAAGATCAGCGTCGGGCAGGGGGAGGGGCAGCTCTAGCAGCAAGCCTCACCCCCAATGAAGTGCTCCCGATCTCACCCCCCCTCCGCCCTCCATTTTGGTGATGGCAAGGGGCCCCTCCCAGGCACTTTCTCATTGGATGGTCTCTGTACACAGCCAATGGATTGTGGGCGTGGTGAGGTCGGGCTTCCGCCTGCTTTGGCAGGAAGCGAAGGCACCTCTGTCCAGGCGTCCGCCGGTTTTCAAGCCCCCCTCCTCGCAGGAGGCAAGGTCCGTTCTTCAGGCGGAAATTGCCTCCCTGCTGCAGAAGGGCGCGGTGGAGAGGGTCTTAGACCACAGCTCCCTTGGGTTCTACGGGCGGCTTTTCGCCGTTCCCAAGGCCTCAGGAGCGTGGCGTCCCGTCCTGGATCTATCGCATCTCAATACTTTCTTGAGAGCAATACGATTCAAGATGGAGACTCCAGCCTCGGTCAGAGACTCCCTCGGCCACATTCTTATGCATCCAGCCGACCTCCCCTTCGGGCTGTCTCTTCTTCTTCTTCTTCTTCTTCTTCTGCGTTCGTGGGCTGAAACTCCCACGTACACTCGTGTTTTTGCACGAGTGGAATTTTACGTGTATGACCGTTTTTTACCCCGCCATTTAGGCAGCCATACGCCGTTTTCGGAGGAAGCATGCTGGGTATTTTCGTGTTTCTATAACCCACCGAACTCTGACATGGATTACAGGATCTTTTTCGTGCGCACTTGGTCTTGTGCTTGCGTGTACACACGGGGGGTGTTCGGACACCGAGGAGAGTCTGCACACAAAGTTGACTCTGAGAAATAAATCTCTCGCCGAACGTGGGGACGAACTCACGCTGACAGCGGCCAACTGGATACAAATCCAGCGCGCTACCGACTGAGCTACATCCCCGCCCGATTCAGAGCTGTCTCTGGCACCTTGGGTTTTTACCATTGTGGGGAGACAGTTCTGCGCACAGGTGAGGTCTCAGGGTATTCGACTGCGGGTGTATTTGGACGATTGGCTCATTCTGAACAAAAGCCAGACAGGCTGCGCGCATCATACCCAGTCGGTTCTTCGAGAAGCCAACATGTTGGGCTTTTCGATCAACCGATCAAAGTCGGAGCTGATTCCGTCTCAGACGTCGTGTACACTATATTGGGGTGTGCACGTTAAAGATCCCACGATTGACAAAAGGGTCTTTCCTGTCAAAATTGTGTAGGCATAGATAAAAATGTCCATCAAATACCCGTGTGACTTGGAATAAAGGCCGCGAAAGGTGAATGCTCGCCTAACAGGCTTGAGGTTTGCTGGTCGATGTGAATGCGTTATATATTGTGTGTAAAAAATGTTTGTTTGTCTGTCTGTCTGTAAAAAAAATTCCATTTCACACGGCAGAAATTAATATGTAAAGCGCGGAGAGCACAGTTAATTGTGGTTCGCGCTATATAAGCTCACCATAATAATAATAATAATAATAACATTAAATAACATATTCTTACTCCGAATCACATTAGCATTGAGTCACCTGAGATGCTTATCACTGAAAAACGCTTACCCGGCTAAAGAATTTAAAGGGAAGCAACCCCATCACCAAAACGAAAGTGAAAGTAGCTTTGGTAATGGGCCAGCACACTGGGAGTTACCTCCCATACGGGTGTGTGCCACGTCACTTCCTCTAGGAACACGTGCCTATTCTCATACGTCTTTTTCACCTCGGAGAGGACGGTTCACTTTTTGACGCTCTGTGGCTGACCTTGTGTGTTTGAGTGACACCCGCCGGCCACGTTACCCAGCTTTTCTGCTCGCCTTGCCTACAGTTTGGTGAGCTCGTTCCCGTTTGTTGTTGGTTGTTTGCGCTGTTTTCGTTACTGTACGTTGTCCGTTTTTTGCGGACTTGTGTGTCAGTGACTTGCGTGTTTCGCCATTTTGTTGTGTGAGTTAGTTAGCTAGCTCGTGTGACTTTGCTAGTAGCTCTGCGTGCCCCCTTTCTGTTTGGGCAAGTGTAGCTTTAGTATTTTGTTGACGCGAAAGTGTGTGTGTTTACTGTGTTTTCAGTCGTTTAGACTTACGTTTCAGTAAATCTTTTTCACTTTGCCACGTGTTGTTGACTAGCGTGTCAGTGACTTGCGTGTTTCGCCATTTTGTTGTGTGAGTTAGTTTTCTAGCTCGTGTGACTTTGTAGCTCTCCGTGCCTCTGTTTTTGTGGGGCAAGTTTAGCTATCGTATTTTGTGGACGCGTAAGTGGGTGTGTTTTCTGAGTTTTCCAGTCGTTTAGACTTATGTTTCAGTAATTTTTTTTCGCGTTGCCACGTGTTGTTGTCAACATGTCTGATTCAGACAAGCGCCGTGGCAAGTCGGACCCCAAGGGGAAAGTTAAGTCTAAGTCTTCCTCTTCCAAAGCAACGTTACTTGTTACAGACCAAGAGCGTAACACTTTGTTGGCTGTACCTATTTCGGCGCCTAGCGCTGTTACTACTTCTGCTTCTTTTGCGGCGCCTAGCGCTACTGTTACTTCTGCACCTGTCTCTACATCGGAGACTTCGTCATCGTTGTTAGCACCTGGACAAGGTGCGTTGGTTTCCTCTCTGTTAAAGTCACTGGTTCCGGAAATCCGCAGCTTGGTGCAGGCAGAGTTTCAGCGTTCCATCGCCAGCAGTTCGGCGTTTCCGGCATCTGGCAGTGACGTCCGGGCTTTGGCTTCCGTGTCTTTGTCCTCCACTTCCGGCTTGGAGCAGCGTCCTCCCTCTTCAGCGTCGGCTGGTAAGCAGAGCTGGTCCGATAGCCCTCGTGAGGCGCCTGGACGTTCTCCTTCGGGGGACAGCTCTTTCGCATCGGGTCACGACCGATACCATGCTGATCTTTCATTTCCGGCGATAACCTACGAGGCCCTGGATTTGATCGAACAGCGGCGGCAGTCGGTTTCGACTGCTGCATTTCCGGCACTCGCCGGAAGTGATGATCCGTCCGCTCCGGCACGCTACGGCGGTCGCGGCAGGATGGAGTATTCACTGACTTCCGGTCCTTCCGGATCGCGAAGTCAACCAGTGCAGCCTTCACTTCCGCATTGTGCGGTTCCGTTGGCTACACTTCCGGTTTCGGCCGGACACGCTTCTTCCTCTTCTGGTGGTTCCTTCCGGATACCAGATAGTGGATTACAGCGTGCGCCTTCCGGCCTTCAAGTGCCTAGGCTTGAGCAGGCATCACTCCACTCAGTCGGGGGAGTGACGTCAGCTCATCCAGCTCCGGTTTTTGCGGATGGTCGTCCTGCTTACCCTTTACCTTCACAGGGTTTTGGGCTGCAGGATGATGTTAGTGCTCAGGCTTTTCCGGTTTCCGGTTTGCCAGGGCATGCTTCTGCTTCCGGAACTGGTGACTTCGGTCATGGTTCCACGTGTGACTATTCTGATGCTCCATCAGTGGTCAGCGAGGAGTCGCGGGGCGTGTTTCCGTCGAAGCTCAAGTCTGTTCTTGACGTCGCGGCGGAAGTAACGTCTCGTTATTTCCCTGAAGGGGTGGTGGCTGCGGACTCTTCCGCTTCATTCGTTCCTTCTGCCATGGCGGACTTCCGGCCGGCACAGGAAGATGTTTCTTCCTTCCGGTTCGCCGAGTCTCCGTCAGTGGTTTACCAACTTTCGCATTCGCTGGTTCGTCCAGCACATGCGGGGAGTGGTATTCGGCCAGTGCCTGTTCCGTTACTGCTTCCTTTTGGTCCAGTTCCGGAATCAGCTCAGCAGTGGGTGGCTTCAGCTGCTCAAGCCTCTTCCTTTGTGCCTACGGCCAATAGGAAGCTTGGCATGCCCACTCAGAGCCAGTCCCGCAGTGGGGCACTGCGGTTATGAAATTAAAAGCCCCTCCTGTTTTTGGAACCGCAGGAGCTTTCTAGTTTGCTGTTAGGTAGATTTTTGGTTCCTCTTTCCTGTCATGCTCTCTTTTTCTTCATGAATTCTTTTCTTTTTTCTGCCTTCTTGCTCATTCACCTGTATTTTTTCCAAAAATCTCTTCTCTTGCCGCTTGTCTCGCGATTCATGTATAGTTTAATCTGTTAGTGTTCTGATGTAAGTCCAGCAGTAGATAGGTTAAGCCTATTTTAACATACTGGAAACTGGTAATCTTCCAGTAGGTATTAATTTAGTTTTACTAAAGCCTGCTGGGACACAAGTAATGGGTTAGTGCATTTGTAAACAGGAATCGCTTGACAAGTGGCCCCCTTCATCCCCCCCTTCCTCGTCCTGATATGGCTCTGCGTAGTCGGCTGGACGTTAAGCAACAAATAAACAAACAAACAAACAAACAAACTCAGAGCCAGAGTTGGCTGGCGTCTTTTGCACTCCCTAGGGCTACCCTTCCGGTTTCCCGGGAATTGCTGCCTCTTCTGACTAAACCGATCAAGCGTGATTCGGTTTTGCCGGTTTCGGAGGCTTCCCTCCTCTCTGCTGAGGAGGTTGGACGTCGGCAGATCGAACTGTCCTCCATTGCGGAGACTCTTGTTCGGACTCTGTCTCGGGCATTGACTGATTCGCTGGTTCCTTTCACTCTCAGTGAAGAACAGAATGCGGACGATGTCTCTGCGCTTTTGACCGCATTGGCCAAGGTCAATGAGGAACAATTGCGTCTTTCCTCCCTGCAGTACACCCAAGCGGTACTCTGTAGGAGGGATCTCTTCCTCTCGCAGTCCCAATTCACGGAGCTGGCTACTAGGGAGACCTTGAGAGTCTCCTCGGTCTCAGAGGAGTCTCTCTTCTGTCCGCTGGCACTGGATGCCAGACAGAAGGAGATTCAGTCGAACAAGGACAGTCAGTTCCTTGACTACACTCTGAAGGGGGTGAAACAGTCTCAGCCTTCTAGGCAGAAGCAGGCTCAGACATCGTCAAACCCCAAGCCAGCTCAGAAGCGGCAGGCTCCGCCGGCCGCTCGTGGTGGGAAGAAGAGGACGGCATCGGGGAGGGGGCGTGGCGGCTACACCCCCAATGAAGCGCTCCCGATCTCACCCCCCTCCCGCCCTCCACCTTGGTGATGGCGGGAGGCCCCTCCCGGGCACTTTCTCGTTGGATGTCGGTAGTAGACAGCCAATGGATTGTGGGAGTGGTGAGATCGGGCTTCCGTCTACTCTGGCGGGAGGAAAAGGAGCCTCTTACCCGAGTGCCGCCGCGGTTCAAGCCCCCCTTCTCGCAGGAAGCTTGTTCCGTCTTGCAGTCGGAAATTGCCTCCCTGGAGCAGAAGGGCGCGGTGGAGAGAGTTCGGGTCCACAGCTCCCTGGGATTTTACGGGCGTTTGTTCGCCGTTCCCAAAGCGTCAGGAGGATGGCGTCCCGTGTTGGATTTGTCTCTCCTCAACACTTTCTTGAGGGAGATAAAATTCAAGATGGAGACGCCAGCCTCTGTCCGAGACTCTCTCCGCCCAGGAGACTGGGTGACCTCGATCGATCTCACGGACGCATACTTTCACATTCTTATGCATCCGGCCGACCGGAAATGGCTTCGTTTCCGGTGGGGAGATCAGATCTACCAGTTTCGCGCACTCCCTTTCGGGCTGTCTCTCGCACCATGGATTTTCACCATGGTGGTGAGACAGGTCTGTGCACTGGTGAGGTCCCAGGGTATCCGTCTGCGGGCTTATCTGGACGACTGGCTCATCATGAACCAGTCCCAGAGCGGCTGTTCGCAGGATACCCTGACGGTTCTTCGAGAATCCAACTCGTTGGGGTTCTCGATCAACCGGGCAAAGTCGGAGCTGACCCCGTCACAGACATTCACTTATCTGGGGATGTCTTTCGACACGGTCGCTTGGACTGTCCAGCCTTCTCAGAGAAGGGTGGACAAGCTCCAAGCTCAGATTCGCTCCACTTTGCCTCTCCTGATGGCTTCCATCCGCTCGCTCGCCTCCATCTTGGGGCAGATGGAGTCTATGGCTCTTCTGGTTTCGCTGGGCCGGGTCCACAAACGTCCGCTTCAGTTCGCTCTGAAGCCGTTTGTGGACTCTCCTCTGGTGGACTGGGACGCCCTCATCCCTTTGCAGGGATGGTTCCAGTCTGCGACCCTTGCGTGGTTGGACACGGAGTGGGTCTGCAGAGGTGTTCCGATCGTCGTGCCCCTCCCCGACCTGGACCTCTTTACAGATGCGTCCAGGGAGGGTTGGGGGGCACATACAGATCTTCAGACTACTTCCCGTCTGTGGACGACGGAGCAGTCCTTGTGGCACATCAACTTGTTGGAGCTAGAGGCAGTTGCTCTAGCTCTGGCCGAGTTTCTGCCCTTCCTGTACGCCAAACATGTTCGTCTGTTTACAGACAACATGACAGTGGCGGCGTACATCAACAAGCAGGGAGGCTCGCGGTCCCCGTCTCTCTCGGAGAGGGCTTGCGAGATCCTGGTGTGGTGCTTTCAGCATCATATCACGATCTCGGCCAGGTACCTTCCAGGGAGGCTGAAACCTCTGGCGGATGCGCTCAGTCGCTCCGGTACAGTGCTTCAGTCGGAGTGGACGATCACTCACGGGGCACTGCTTCGCCTTTGGGCCCAGGTCCAAAAGCCTCTGGTAGACCTTTTTGCCACAAGGTACTCGAAGAGGCTTCCGGTGTTCGTCTCGCCATTCCCGGACCCTCAGGCATGGCGAGTGAACACTCTGGACTTTCCCTGGACGGGTCTGGAGGCGTACGCCTTTCCTCCCTTTCCGTTACTCAGCCGAGTAATCCGGAAAGCGGAGATGGAGGGACCGGCCCTTCTTCTTCTGGTCGCTCCTCTGTGGCCGTCGCAGGTCTGGTATCCAGATCTTCTTCGGCTCGCCCAAGGGCCCCCCATTCCTCTCGCACTCGTGCGAGGGGAACTAGTGCAGCCCCGAACAGGCATTCCACACGAGGAGCCCAGTCTTCTGAAGCTTCACGTGTGGAAGTTGTTCGGGACTCGCTGAAGCGCTCTGGGGCGTCGTCTTTGACTCTGGACTTGGTGGCTCGCTCGCATAGAGCGTCCACCTCTTCAGTTTATGCTTCCCACTGGAAGGCATGGACTGCCTGGTGTTCAGCTAGAGGGGTGAGTTCGGTGGCTCCGCGCTCTATTCAGGTCGCTAACCACCTCTCTTTCATGTCTTCACAGGGCGCCTCAGTCTCCTCGTTGAGGGTCCGGCGCTCCGCTATCTCGGCGACTCTTAAGCAGATTGGTCGTTCTGTTCGAGTCGGGGGCGTTATAGCTGCAGTCATTAAAGGGGCTGCTCTTAAGGAAGCTAAGGCTCGTTTGCCCGCTCCCAAGTGGGACTTGTTTTTAATCCTGGAATTCCTTCGTTCTGCGGATTTTGAGCCTTTAAGCGAGGCCAGTCTGTTTAATGTCACTCGCAAAGCGCTGTTTCTTCTTTTGTTGGCAACGGCCCGACGGGGTAGCGAGGTCCACGCCCTGTCGGGTCAGCCTGGGGATATCTCCTTTGAGCCGGACGGTTCCGCATCTTTGCGTTTCCGGCCCGATTTCCTGGCCAAGAATCAGTCTCCGGGGCAGGCCTCTCCGCTGGTTAGAGTCAAGGCTCTGACCAGCGCGTTGGCCCCGGATGACCCCGATTCGGTCAATTGCCCTGTGAGGGCACTCCGTCTGTACTTAGCCCGGACTCAGCCGATTCGGTCTAGTTCTCAGAAGTTGTTGTTTATCTCTCTCCTTACTAGGCGCGAGAAAGATTTGTCGAAGGTAACGTTGGCCCGGTGGGTGTCCTCGCTCATCAAGCAAGCTTATGAGTGGAGTCGCACAAAGAGGGGGGGGGTTATGCCCTCCTTGCCACTTGACTCGGCCCGAGCCCATGAAACGAGGGCGTGGGCATCCTCTCTGGCAGTTCTGCGCTCCAGACGTCTAGAGGAGGTGCTGACAACTGCGTATTGGCGTTCCGAAGATGTTTTCATAAACTTTTATCTTCGGGACGTCGCAGCTCTTCGACAGGATGGCTCCAGAGGCCTTCCAGCGCTCATAGCAGCAGGCCAGTTCCTGTCCAAAACTTGATGGTGAGTTTTGATTCATTTCTAGCCCACCGCCTTGTTGATGTTATCTGCTAATGTGATTCGGAGTAAGAATATGTTATTTAATGGAAAATTTCCTAGATAAATTTTCATTTAATTAATATACTTACCCGAATCACATACTGTATTCCCTCCCACCTGCCCCGCTTATGGTTTTAAGATTTTTTAAAGCCGTATGAGAATAGGCACATGTTCCTAGAGGAAGTGACGTGGCACACACCCGTATGGGAGGTAACTCCCAGTGTGCTGGCCCATTACCAAAGCTACTTTCACTTTCGTTTTGGTGATGGGGTTGCTTCCCTTTAAATTCTTTAGCCGGGTAAGCGTTTTTCAGTGATAAGCATCTCAGGTGACTCAATGCTAATGTGATTCGGGTAAGTATATTAATTAAATGAAAATTTATCTAGGAAATTTTCCATTCACCTACTTGGGGATGTCCTTCAACACGGTTTCTTGGACTGTCCAACCCTCCCAAAGGCGGGTGGACAAGCTACAAGCTCTCATTCGCTCCACTTTGCCTCTCCTGCGGGCTTCCCTCCGGACGCTAGCCACCATCTTGGGGCAGATGGAGTCCATGGCTCTCTTGGTACCCCTGGGCAGAGTTCACAAACGGCCATTTCAGTTTGCGCTGAAACCGTACGTGGACTCTCCTTGTGGGGACTGGAACGCCCTTGTCCCTCTCCAGGGATGGTTTCAGTCCGCAACCCTTCCGTGGTTGGACACGGATTGGGTCTGCAGGGGTGTGCCGATCGCCTTGCCTCCAGACACGGACCTCTTCACAGATGCGTCCTTGCTGGGGTGGGGGGCACACACGGACCGGCATACAGCGTCGGGTCTGTGGTCGGGAGAGCAGAGCCTGTGGCACATCAACTTGCTGGAGCTAGTTGCTGTGGCTCTGGCTCTGGCCGAGTTTCGGCCCTCCCTTCAGGCCAAACATGTTCGTCTTTTTACAGACAACACAACAGTGGTAGCTTAATTATTTGAACAAGCAGGGAGGGTCTCGGTCCCCGTCGCTCTCGAGCAGGACCTGCGAGATACTGGTTTGGTGCTGGCAACACCAGATCACTCTCACAGCCAGGTACCTGCCGGGGAGCTTGAACACTCTGGCGGATGCGCTCAGTCGCTCTGACAGAGTGCTTCAATCAGAGTGGACGATCACTCACGGGGCGCTGCGTCGCCTTTGGGCCCTGGTCCAGAAGCCTCTGGTGGACCTCTTTGCCACCAGATTTTCAAAGAGGCTTCCAATCTTCGTCTCGCCCTTTCCGGATCCGGAGGCTTGGCAGACGAATGCATTGGACATTTCCTGGACGGGGCTGGAGGCTTACGCTTTTCCTCCCTTCCAGTTACTCGGCCGAGTAATCAGGAAGGCGGATCTGGAGGGGCCATCACTGCTGCTGGTCGCCCCCCTTTGGCCCTCTCAGGCGTGGTTTTCGGACCTACTGAGACTCGCTCACGGCCCTCCCATTCCTCTCCACCTCAGGAGAGGGGAGCTGGTGCAGCCTCGAACCGGCGTTCCACACGAAGAGCCCCAGCTGCTGAAACTTCACGTGTGGAGGTTCGCTGAGGCGTTCTGGAGCGTCAGAACTGACACTGGACTTAGTGCAACGCTCTCACAGAGCGTCCACTTCGTCCGTGTATGCATCACACTGGAAGGCCTGGGCAACCTGGTGCCATGTCCATGGTTTCAACGCGTTGGCTCCATGCTCTATTCATGTAGCAAACCATCTTTCTTACCTGTCCTCTCAAGGAGCTTCAGCTTCTTCTCTGAAGGTGAGGAGATCTGCCATCTCCGCGACCTTAAGACAGATAGGACGTTCCATTGATGTCAGTGGCGTCATTTCGGGAGTCATTAAGGGCGCTGCCCTTAAAGAGGTTAGGACTCGCACTCCCATGCCTAAATGGGATCTCTTCCTGGTTCTAGAATTTCTGCGTTCAGCAGATTTCGAACCTTTGCGAGATTCTAGTCTTCCCAATCTGACGCGCAAAACTCTGTTTCTATTGCTGTTAGCATCAGCTCGCAGAGAAAGCGAGATACATGCCCTCTCCGGAAGTCCGGAGGACATCTCTCATGAGTCTGATGGCTCAGTTTCATTGAGGTTTCGCCCAGATTTTCTGGCAAAAAATCAGGCTCCAGAACAAGCATGATCTCCGCTGGTTCATATCAGACCTCTAACCAACATCCTGGCTCCCGGAGATCCAGATTTGGTCAATTGTCCGGTCCGAGCCCTTGACATCTATCTTGCCCGTTCGCAGCCGCTTAGATCAGAATCTCAAAAGCTTTTATTCATCTCCCTTAACACAGTGAGACAAAAAGACATTTCTAAGACGACTCTGGCAAGGTGGGTGTCGGCTCTCATTAGACAACCTTACGAATGGAGCCGTTCGGACAAGGGGGGGACGCAGCCTGTCTTTCCCCTTGAGTCCACGAAACCAGGGCTTGGCCCTCCTCCTTGGTCGTTTTACGGTCGAGGAGGCTGGAGGAGGTGTTGTGCACAGCTTACTGGCGCTCCGACGATGTTTTCATCAATTATTACCTCAGAGACATCGCGGCTGTCCGTCAGGACGGTTCTAGAGCCCTTCCTGCCTTAGTTGCAGGGGGCCAGTTCCTGGCAAGGATTTAAGAGTGAGTTAGATTTTTCTTTCCCACCGCCTTGTTGAAGCTATCTGCTTTATGTGATTCGGAGTAAGAATATGTAATTTGATAGAAAATTTTAATAGTAAATTTTCATTTGATTAATATACTTACCCGAATCACATACAGTGGAGTCCGGGTACAACAAATCTCAAGGGAGATACATTTTAGTTCGTAATTCGCTGTAGAGTTTTCAACCCTAAATGGCCTCAAGACAAGTTTTCCCAATCACCTTCAAATGACCGTCCCATCGATCTTTCCTTGGAGAGTACAATCTCTGCATGTTTTCAACAGCTTCATAATCCATAGAGAGAGGCAAACTAACAGCGGGAGGTGCATGAAAAGCTTCAGTTTTCACGATAAAACTTTGACTCGCTCATTCACGGGACATAACTGCACTCCGGACTGTCCACAGTGTTGAGCAATTTAGGAGACTTCACTGCCTGAGGAGAGTATTGATTCAAACGAACGCGTGGTTCTATATCGCGTCACTCGGTCACGGATCGGAGAAAACAAAAAAACAGATTTCGAAACCATGTTCGTCAGCCATTGTTTTTAGCAAGACAGACCACATGTGCACGAGCTTCGCTGACGTACATCGCAAAATGTCATGACGTCACCACAACTTTCGGTTTTGGTTCGATCTGTTCCGTGCACCTCCCGCTGTTAGTTTGTTCAGAGTTCGCTCATCACGCGATCTGCACTTGTGTTTGTGTATTTTTGTCTTTGGAGACAATTATTGACATCAGTTCGTTGTAGCCTTGTGACTTTTAGAGACAAAACGGCTTTCTTTATTTGGTGTTTAACGTCGTTTTCAACCATTCAAGGTTATATCGCGACGGAGGGAAGAGGGGAGATGGGATAGAGCCACTTGTCAATTGTTTCTTGTTCACAAAAGCACTAATCAAAAATTTGCTCCAGGGGCTTGCAACGTAGTACAATATATTACCTTCCTGGGAGAATGCAAGTTTCCAGTACAAAGGACTTTACATTTCTTACATACTGCTTGACTAAAATCTTTACAAACATTGACTATATTCTATACAAGAAACACTTAACAAGGGTAAAAGGAGAAACAGAATCCGTTAGTCGCCTCTTACGACAGTCATGCTGGGGAGCATCGGGTAAATTCTTTCTCGTCCCAACCAATATGGGACTCCCCCCAACCCGCGGGGGGCGACAAAACGGCTCTGGGGCGATGAAAACGTGTTTGTTAAAAGAAGGGTTCGTTATGCAAATGAGTTCAAAAGGTTCGATGTAGCCGGAAAGTAACAAGTAAGAAATAGAAGGCTGTCTGGAGGGAAATCAATGGCAGTTTGTTAAAAGAGGGATTTCGTTATACCCAGGTTCGTTATAGCTGGACTCCACGGTAGTTTATGCCCTCCCACCAACCCCGCTTATGGTTTTTTAGTTTTCTTTAGAGCCGTATGATCTTGACCACGTGTTGAGGAGCGGTAGTGACGTAGTACACACCAATGGGAGGTAACTCCCCTGGTCTGTGGTCATTACCATGGCTACCTTTACACTTTTTTTGGTGGGGTTGCTTCCCTTTAAAATTGTTTTCAGGCCTTAGCATCTCAGACTACGTCAATGCTTTATGTGATTCGGGTAAGTATATTAATCAAATGAAAATTTACTATTAAAATTTTCGATTTAATCATTCTGTTTCAGAAAAGTAGATTACAAGGGCGTGGTACAGAAACAGACGAAAGTCTTCAGAAGCGGCTGGATACAGCCAAGGAGGCTATGGATTTTGGTGAGAAGACCCAGAGTCTAGAGATTGTAGTTTTCTTCTCTGATTATTATAAGTCCAGTACATGCATATTTTTATTTATTTTATTTTTTTATTTACGAGGATTTATATCACGCACTATCTCACCACACAAGGCGACTCAAGGCGCATGTTACCTATTTAATATCATATTCTTACTCCGAATCACATTAGCATTGAGTCACCTGAGATGCTTATCACTGAAAAACGCTTACCCGGCTAAAGAATTTAAAGGGAAGCAACCCCATCACCAAAACGAAAGTGAAAGTAGCTTTGGTAATGGGCCAGTACACCGGGAGTTACCTCCCATACGGGTGTATGCCACGTCACTTCCTCTAGGAACACGTGCCTATTATCATACGTCTTTTTCACCTCGGAGAGGACGGTTCACTTTTTGACGCTCTGTGGCTGACCTTGTGTGTTTGAGTGACACCCGCCGGCCACGTTACCCAGCTTGTCTGCTCGCCTTGCCTACAGTTTGGTGAGCTCGTTCCCGTTTGTTGTTGGTTGTTTGCGCTGTTTCGTTACTGTACGTTGTCCGTTTTTTACGGACTTGTGTGTCAGTGACTTGCGTGTTTCGCCATTTTGTTGTGTGAGTTAGTTAGCTAACTCGTGTGACTTTGCTAGTAGCTCTGCGTGCCCTCTTTCTGTTTGGGCAAGTGTAGCTTTAGTATTTTGTTGACGCGTAAGCGTGTGTGTTTACTGTGTTTTCAGTCGTTTTGACTTACGTTTCAGTAAATCTTTTTACTTTGCCACGTGTTGTTGACGTTTGTGTCAGTGTCTTGCGTGTCGCCATTTTGTTGTGTGAGTTAGTTTTCTAGCTCGTGTGACTTTGTTTGTAGCTCTCCGTGCCTCTGCTTGTGGGGCAAGTTTAGCTATAGTATTTTGTTAACGCATTAGTGCGTGTGTTTACTGAATTTTCCAGTCGTTTAGACTTATGTTTCAGTAAATTTTTTCGCGTTGCCACGTGTTGTTGTCAACATGTCTGATTCAGACAAGCGCCGTGGCAAGTCGGACCCCAAGGGGAAAATTAAGGCTAAGTCTTCCTCTTCCAAAGCAACGTTACTTGTTACAGACCAAGAGCGTAACACTTTGTTGGCTGTACCAATTTCGGCGCCTAGCGCTGTTACTACTTCTGCTTCTTTTGCGGCGCCTAGCGCTACTGTTACTTCTGCACCTGTCTCTACATCGGAGACTTCGTCTTCTTTGTTAGCACCTGGACAAGGTGCGTTGGTTTCCTCTCTGTTAAAGTCACTGGTTCCAGAAATCCGCAGCTTGGTGCAGGCAGAATTTCAGCGTTCCGTCGCCAGCAGTTCGGCGTTTCCGGCATCTGGCAGTGACGTCCGGGCATTGGCTTCCGTGTCTTTGTCCTCCACTTCCGGCTTGGAGCAGCGTCCTCCCTCTTCAGCGTCGGTTGGTAAGCAGAGCTGGTCCGATAGCCCTCGTGAGGCGCCTGGACGTTCTCCTTCGGGGGACAGCTCTTTCGCATCGGGTCACGACCGATACCTTGCTGATCTTTCATTTCCGGCGATAACCTACGAGGCCCCGGACTTGTTCGAACAGCGGCGGCAGTCGGTTTCGACTGCCGCATTTCCGGCACTTGCCGGAAGTGATGATCCGTCCGCTCCGGCACGCTACGGCGGTCGCGGCAGGATGGAGTATTCACTGACTTCCGGTCCTTCCGGATCGCGAAGTCAACCAGTGCAGTCTTCACTTCCGCATTTTGCGGTTCCGTTGACTACACTTCCGGTTTCGGCCGGAAACGCTTCTTCCTCTTCTGGTGGTTCCTTCCGGATACCAGATAGTGGATTACAGCGTGCGCCTTCCGGCTTTCAAGCGCCTAGGCTTGAGCAGGCATCACTCCACTCAGTCGGGGGAGTGACGTCAGCTCATCCAGCTCCGGTTTTTGCGGATGGTCGTCCTGCTTACCCTTTACCTTCACAGGGTTTTGGGCGGCAGGATGACGTTAGTGCTCAGGCTTTTCCGGTTTCCGGTTTGCCAGGGCATGCTTCTGCTTCCGGAACTGGTGACTTCGGTCATGGTTCCACGTGTGACTATTCTGATGCTCCATCAGTGGTCAGCGAGGAGTCGCGGGGCGTGTTTCCGTCGAAGCTCAAGTCTGTTCTTGACGTCGCGGCGGAAGTAACGTCTCGTTATTTTCCTGAAGGGGTGGTGGCTGCGGACTCTTCCGCATCATTCGTTCCTTCTGCCATGGCGGACTTCCGGCCGGCACAGGAGGATGTTTCTTCCTTCCGGTTCGCCGAGTCTCCGTCAGTGGCTTACCAACTTTCGCATTCACTGGTTCGTCCAGCACATGCGGGGAGTGGTATTCGGCCAGTGCCTGTTCCGTTACTGCTTCCTTTTGGTCCAGTTCCGGAATCAGCTCAGCAGTGGGTGGCTTCAGCTGCCCAAGCCTCTTCCTTCGTGCCTACGGCCAATAGGAAGCTTGGCATGCCCAATCAGAGCCAGAATTGGCTGGCGTCTTTTGCACTCCCTAGGGCTACCCTTCCGGTTTCCCGGGAATTGCTGCCTCTTCTGACTAAACCGATCAAGCGTGATTCGGTTTTGCCGGTTTCCGAGGCTTCCCTCCTCTCTGCTGAGGAGGTTGGACGTCGGCAGATCGAACTGTCCTCCATTGCGGAGACTCTCGTTCGGGCTCTGTCTCGGGCATTGACCGATTCGCTAGTTCCTTTCACTCTCAGTGAAGAACAGAATGCGGACGATGTCTCTGCGCTTTTGACCGCATTGGCCAAGGTCAATGAGGAACAATTGCGTCTTTCCTCCCTGCAGTACACCCAAGCGGTACTCTGCAGGAGGGATCTCTTCCTCTCGCAGTCCCAATTCACGGAGCTGGCTACTAGGGAGACCTTGAGAGTCTCCCCGGTCTCAGAGGAGTCTCTCTTCTGTCCGCTGGCACTGGATGCCAGACAGAAGGAGATTCAGTCAAACAAGGACAGTCAGTTCCTTGACTACACTCTGAAGGGGGTGAAACAGTCTCAGCCTTCTAAACAGAAGCAGGCTCAGACATCGTCTAACCCCAAGCCAGCTCAGAAGCGGCAGGCTTCGCCGGCCGCTCGTGGTGGGAAGAAGAGGACGGCATCGGGGAGGGGGCGTGGCGGCTCTGGAAGTAAGCCACACCCCCAATGAAGCGCTCCCGATCTCACCTCCCTCCCGCCCTCCACCTTGGTGATGGCGGGAGGCCCCTCCCGGGCACTTTCTCGTTGGATGTCGGTAGTAGACAGCCAATGGATTGTGGGAGTGGTGAGTTCGGGCTTCCGTCTACTCTGGCGGGAGGAAAAGGCGCCTCTTACCCGAGTGCCTCCGCGGTTCAAGCCCCCCTTCTCGCAGGAAGCACGTTCCGTCTTGCAGTCGGAAATTGCCTCCCTGGAGCAGAAGGGCGCGGTGGAGAGAGTTCGGGTCCACAGCTCCCTGGGATTTTACGGGCGTCTGGTCGCTGTTCCCAAAGCATCAGGAGGATGGCGTCCCGTGTTGGATTTATCTCTCCTCAATACTTTCTTGAGGGAGATAAAATTCAAGATGGAGACGCCAGCCTCTGTCCGAGACTCTCTCCGCCCAGGAGACTGGGTGACCTCGATCGATCTCACGGACGCATACTTTCACATTCTTATGCATCCGACCGACCGGAAATGGCTTCGTTTCCGGTGGGGAGATCAGATCTACCAGTTTCGCGCACTCCCTTTCGGGCTGTCTCTCGCACCGTGGATTTTCACCATGGTGGTGAGACAGGTCTGTGCACTGGTGAGGTCCCAGGGTATCC
Source organism: Littorina saxatilis (assembly GCF_037325665.1). NCBI lineage: Eukaryota > Metazoa > Mollusca > Gastropoda > Littorinimorpha > Littorinidae > Littorina > Littorina saxatilis. The sequence continues at coordinate 42,255,502 of NC_090246.1, forward strand.
GTCTGCGGGCTTATCTGGACGACTGGCTCATCATGAACCAGTCCCAGAGCGGCTGTTCGCAGGATACCCTGACGGTTCTTCGAGAATCCAACTGGTTGGGGTTCTCGATCAACCGGGTAAAGTCGGAGCTGACCCCGTCACAGACATTCACTTATCTGGGGATGTCTTTCGACACGGTCGCTTGGACTGTCCAGCCTTCTCAGAGAAGGGTGGACAAGCTCCAAGCTCAGATTCGCTCCACTTTACCTCTCCTGATGGCTTCCATCCGCTCGCTCGCCTCCATCTTGGGGCAGATGGAGTCTATGGCTCTTCTGGTTTCACTGGGCCGGGTCCACAAATGTCCGCTTCAGTTCGCGCTGAAGCCGTTTGTGGACTCTCCTCTGGTGGACTGGGACGCCCTCATCCCTTTGCAGGGATGGTTCCGGTCTGCGACCCTTCCGTGGTTGCACACGGAGTGGGTCTGCAGAGGTGTTCCGATCGTCGTGCCCCTCCCCGACCTGGACCTCTTTACAGATGCGTCCAGGGAGGGTTGGGGGGCACATACAGATCTTCAGACTCCTCCCTTTCCGTTACTCAGCCGAGTAATCCGGAAAGCGGAGATGGAGGAGCCGGCCCTTCTTCTTCTGGTCGCTCCTCTGTGGCCGTCGCAGGTCTGGTTTCCAGATCTTCTTCGGCTTGCCCAAGGGCCCCCCATTCCTCTCGCACTCGTGCGAGGGGAACTAGTGCAGCCCCGAACAGGCATTCCACACGAGGAGCCCAGTCTTCTGAAGCTTCACGTGTGGAAGTTGTTCGGGACTCGCTGAAGCGCTCTGGGGCGTCGTCTTTGACTCTGGACTTGGTGGCTCGCTCGCATAGAGCGTCCACCTCTTCAGTTTATGCTTCCCACTGGAAGGCATGGACTGCCTGGTGTTCAGCTAGAGGGGTGAGTTCGGTGGCTCCGCGCTCTATTCAGGTCGCTAACCACCTCTCTTTCATGTCTTCACAGGGCGCCTCAGTCTCCTCGTTGAGGGTCCGGCGCTCCGCTATCTCGGCGACTCTTCAGCAGATTGGTCGTTCTGTTCGAGTCGGGGGCGTTATAGCTGCAGTCATTAAAGGGGCTGCTCTTAAGGAAGCTAAAGCTCGTTTGCCCGCTCCCAAGTGGGACTTGTTTTTAATCCTGGAATTCCTTCGTTCTGCGGATTTTGAGCCTTTAAGCGAGGCCAGTCTGTTCAATGTCACTCGCAAAGCGCTGTTTCTCCTTTTGTTGGCTACGGCCCGACGGGGTAGCGAGGTCCACGCCCTGTCGGGTCAGCCTGGAGATATCTCCTTTGAGCCGGACGGTTCCGCATCTTTGCGTTTCCGGCCTGATTTCCTGGCCAAGAATCAGTCTCCGGGGCAGGCCTCTCCGCTGGTTAGAGTTAAGGCTCTGACCAGCGCGTTGGCCCCGGGTGACCCCGATTCGGTCAATTGCCCTGTGAGGGCACTTCGTCTGTACTTAGCCCGGACTCAGCCGATTCGGTCTAGTTCTCAGAAGTTGTTGTTTATCTCTCTCCTTACTAGGCGCGAGAAAGATTTGTCGAAGGTAACGTTGGCCCGGTGGGTGTCCTCGCTCATCAAGCAGGCTTATGAGTGGAGGCGCACAAAGAGGGGGGGGGTTATGCCCTCCTTGCCACTTGACTCGGCCCGAGCCCATGAGACGAGGGCGTGGGCATCCTCTCTGGCAGTTCTGCGCTCCAGACGTCTAGAGGAGGTGCTGACAACTGCGTATTGGCGTTCCGAAGATGTTTTCATAAACTTTTATCTTCGGGACGTCACAGCTCTTCGACAGGATGGCTCCAGAGGCCTTCCAGCGCTCATAGCAGCAGGCCAGTTCCTGTCCAGAACTTGATGGTGAGTTTTGATTCATTTCTAGCCCACCGCCTTGTTGATGTTATCTGCTAATGTGATTCGGAGTAAGAATATGATATTAAATGGAAAATTTCCTAAATAAATTATCATTTAATTAATATACTTACCCGAATCACATACTGTATTCCCTCCCACCTGCCCCGCTTATGGTTTTAAGATTTTTTAAAGCCGTATGATAATAGGCACGTGTTCCTAGAGGAAGTGACGTGGCATACACCCGTATGGGAGGTAACTCCCGGTGTACTGGCCCATTACCAAAGCTACTTTCACTTTCGTTTTGGTGATGGGGTTGCTTCCCTTTAAATTCTTTAGCCGGGTAAGCGTTTTTCAGTGATAAGCATCTCAGGTGACTCAATGCTAATGTGATTCGGGTAAGTATATTAATTAAATGATAATTTATTTAGGAAATTTTCCATTAATGCATAGTAATTAGTTGTAATCTGGAAGTAATGGATGGATGTGTTTCAAATCTAAAAATGTTGTGTCTGTTCAAGAGTAAAGTTTGGTTTCTTGATCTTGTGTTGACTGGAATTTTTCTGACCTTAGGGGATGTATGTTGTTGAAAACAGAGCCTTTCTGTTTCAGCTGAACAGGCAGGTGCCTATGATCACATCATAGTCAATGATGATGTAGACGTGGCATATGAAAAACTGAAAGGAATTCTTATAGAGGTTTGTATTTCAGAAAGCAACTTTTCTTTCCTGTCAAGAATGATAGTACATACAGTATATATATTACAGTAAGAACACGTACCTAGGGATTACGCGTAATCGCTGAATATTTCAGTGAATACGCGTAATCCCCGTTTCACTCAGGGATTTCACGTAATCACTGAAATTTCTAGTGATTACGGGTAATACCTGAAAAATTGTCCCAGTAATTACGCGTATTCCCTGATGCTCATTTGATCATCATTGCCAATGTTGCGACGATCATAGCATACCTGGTTTGGTCTTGTTAAAAAAATGCAAACATTGACATATAATACAGTATGCAGAATTTTATTGGTCAAACATTCAGTAAGGTAAAACAGACTGACTCTCTCCCCCTCTCTCTCCCTCTCTCTCTCTCTCTCTCTCTCTCTCTCTCTCTCTCTCTTTCACTCATACACACACACACACACAAACACACGTGCGCGCACGCATGCATGCACACACACACACACACACACACACAACGTAAACTGCTCCACGACCTAAAACAAAGCATTTAAAAATTCTCAAGAATGGCAGAAACCATTGGCATAATCACTCCTTGTTCGCCAGCTCGCAGATATACGCAACTTCTTTTAACCATCCTTTCTGCTTAAGAAGTTTGTGCATCGGCTGCTTCGCGACGACGCCTGTTGATTTCTTTGATGCGTTCTGCCAGAATGGCAGAAACCATTGACATAATCACTTGTTACAACAATTGAGGCTGCTATGACAGCGTGAGTTACACAGAAGCCCAGCTTTAAGGCATTTACATCGCCTTGTCCTACACTTTTTGGCGCCAGTACAGTTGCATCTTGTGAAGCCTTGTCCACCTGAAGCGGATTGAGAAATCATCGCCGAACGCAATGAAACGGTTTTTTCAGTGTTCATCTCGTCAGCGTTTAGAAGGCGCTGAGGGCACAGATCGAATTGATTTCTGGAATACAGACCACTGAGAATACCAGCTTTTACGGCTATCTGTGTCTTCTCGTCTGTCAATTATGACACCAAGGATATTTCTAGGATCACCTCTCCCACGATCAACGAGTGGAACTGGCCCAGCAACATTGTCTCCTTGTTCGCCAGCTCGCAGATCTACGCGACTTCTTTTCGCCAACCTTTCTGCTTGAGAAGTTTGTGCATCGGCTGCTTCGCGACGACGCCTGTTGATTTCTTTGATGCGTTCTGCAACTCTGTGGTTTTCAGCAGAGGAAACAGGACTGTCAGATGGAGAGGGTGAGAGAGACGCCACGTGCTCTTCTGATTGTCCAGAAGAAACAGGACTATCAACATCGTAAGCAGATGGTGTTGCTGTGGGCGAGGAAGGTCCTGTGGGTAGCTCAACGATTTCAGCTGTTATTGGCTGACTTGTCACATTGTCACCAGTGTCTTGTGCTGATGTGCTGTCATGTTCGTCTGGGAGCAGAACACCGTCTGTCACATCATGTGCTGGTGTTTCATCACTTGTAGCTTGGATCTGGTTTGCAACACCATCAGTTTGGGAGAGAGAGTTGTCATTGTCCGAGTCTGGCCTGATTGGTGTGACAGCAAGAAGATCCTCCTCAGTCTCCATCTGAGCAATCACTTCCACCGGCAAAGCCGAAGTAGTAAGTCCACAGAGCCTCACAGCCAAACATTGCAGAATATGGAGAGCACTTTATCCCGGAATGGAGAGCACTGTTTTTCTGGAACTGAACAAACTTGATGCCCGTAGGCCAATCTTGTGAGTCATTGTCAGCCATCCATGCCACCAGCATATCTTTAATGCAGACCTGGGATGACCCCTGTTTTGCACTTTGAGTATTCTCAAACAAACTTGGTGTATTTTCAAAACAATGAGCATACTCCACACAGCGTTTGCACATCCATGATTAAAACATGCCTCATGCGCGTCCGTCACACCGTTAATTAAGTTTACGTATACATTTAAAACAAATGCTTTTTTCAATCTTTACTGACACAAACTGTACCGTATTTGACGACTACAAGCCGCGACTTTTAAAAAAAAATCGCATTGCGGCTTATAAAAAGATGCGGCTAAAACGTTACCTAAACTTGAATAGCATTCACCTAATGGAAGTCGCCGCGGATTTTCATTTCGCTCGATTAGCGATTACCGGTACTTTATTAGCTCTCTATACTCAAGACTCGGCGCTTTTCTCTTTCTTTCGCGAATCTTCGTTTGTCAACAAGTCGTCGTGACAAGCGTACAGAGAAACACCGGATGTATCAGAATCTCGCGCGCGCGAGATTTCGTTTTTTTGTGTCTCGCGATAGTTGGAGGAGCAAGAGCCGCCATGTTGTGTTTTCGTCTGCTCGAAATGTGTGCAAAAGTCGTAAATCATCCCAAAAAAGCTTATTCCGGGCGGGACTACATGTGTGAGTTGGTTACAAATTGTGTGTGTGTGTGATATTTTTCTTCAAACTTTTTCACTTTTCTTCTTTGTTTCACTTGTTTATTCTCGGAGCCGATTTCGCCAAATACCGTGCTTTCGTTTGCCTGGTTGTTTTGATTGATTGACACGATCCGATTATATTTTTTTCGACGGCGGCTAATATAGTGACGTAATCATGTGCCAAAATACTGGATCGGCTTCAGGATGGGCTTGTGAAGAAAAGTAGTCTAGGAATTTTTCTCGTCGTATTTTTTTCCCACTGACCGTACTGAGCGTATTCTCAACAATCATGCGTACAAAATACGGCGAAATCGTATGGGTTCCCAGGTCTGTTAATGTCACCGTTGGCGCGCTCAACCGACCCCTGACTTTGGGGATGGCGAGGCTTACCATGCACCAGTGTTAGTTTTGGCCAAACTTCCTTCAGCTCTGTAATGACTTGTGAAGTGAACTCAGATCCGTTATCGCTTTGGAGAATAACGGGGGCACCAATGAGAAGAAAAATGTCCAGTAGATGAAAAGCGACCTCCGCAGCTCTTTTGGACGTCAAGGCTCGAAGGATGCAAAACTTCGTCAGGTGATCCTGGTACACCATGATCCATTTCTTGTTGGATCCACTAGGCATGCTTTGCATGTCAATTAGATCTACCTGACCCCTTGACGAGAATTCCTTGGTGAGTATTGGACGAACGACAACACCCTTCGTCATCGGCCGTTTTCGTTTCTTTTGACATTCTTGACAGAATGACTTGAACAGCTCAACGGCCTTAGTTGGAATGTTTGCATACTTCTTTTGTAGTTCTTTCAACATCCGGTCTCTTCCGCCATGGCCTGTTGAGACGTGGGCGCTCTTGACAACGTCAAACGTCTCCTCGATGCTCACGTAGTAGAGTGGCGACTCCTGCCGTGTCGAACGTCTCTGTATCAGTTTTTCTGTATGCCCGCACTGGAGTACTTCATACCTGAAAAAACAATTAACATTTCACACATTGACCTTTCATTGCTCACCATTAGTATGTCTCAGAGAGAGAGAGAGAGAGAGAGAGAGAGAGAGAGATTTATTACTCAAGGATGGAGATTTTAGGCTCACACCTAGTCTTACAATCTGTCCCTGCTAAACTAAGACATAAAAATAAAGACAATAAAAGGACAATTGTCAATCGCAATCATACAGTATTACTAATTACAACATTACCTATACGACTACATAATGCATAATAGAACATTGAAATGTACATGTACCGGGTATGTCAATATAATACAAAGGAAAAGAAAATTCGACTCGCACACACACGCGCGCCGCATGCCTGCAATCACGTTCGCACTCAATACAACACACACACTCACACACACACACACACACATACATACACACACACACACACACACACACACACACACACACACACACACACACATATATGGGCACACACACATACGCACACACACACACACACATACACACACACACACACACACACACACACACACACAGAGTCGAGAGACAGAGACACTCAGAGAGAGAGAGGGACAGAGAGACAGAGAGAGAGAGAGGGGGGAGGGAGAGAGAGACAGAGACACAGAGAGAGAGAGAGAGGGACAGAGAGAGAGAGAAGGACAGAGACAGAGAGAGGGGGGAGGGAGAGAGACAGAGAGAGGGGGGAGGGAGAGAGACAGAGAGAGAGAGGGACAGAGAGAGAGAGAGAGGGGGGAGGGAGAGAGACAGAGAGAGAGAGAGCATTTGTCTGAGACTGAGTAAAATACTAGATTTTGAAGTGAAAACTTACTTCTCCAACAGATAATATCCGAGCCGCCCCTTGGCATGGGAATTATCAGCTGCTGCATTCAGGGAGAGAGAGAGAGAGAGAGAGAGAGAGAGAGAGAGAGAGAGAGAGAGAAAGAGAGAGAGAGAGAGAGAGAGCATTTATCTAAGACTGAGTAAAATACTAGATTGAAGTGAAAACTTACTTCTCCAACAGATAATATCCGAGCCGCCCCTTGGCATGGGAATTATCAGCTGCTGCTTTCAGGGCATCGATGGTCTTCTGATAGTCACACTTTGGAATTTATCCTTTTTTGTTTTCTTTAAAATGATCCATGAGCTTTTGTTTAAACCTTTCCTCGATAGACATCTTGACTTTGCTTGAGGAAGAGGAAGAATGAAGCAACAAGCAGTGGTTCAGACACATTTGAAAACTGAATAGTATTCACTAACATTCGCTCATGTCTCCGTCGTTTAAACACACTTCAACTGCACTCACTGACGAAACTGAAAGGTCCTCTAAGTTAAACTATGCTGTGTGTAATTGTAGGTCATAGGTAATGTCGGTGTTCAGAGATGAAGATTACGCGAATTCACTGAATGCTCAATAGTAAGAACCCGTAAAATGACAGGTCTAATTTCAGGGATTTCGCGTAATCACTGGGAATTTCAGAGATTACGTGAAATCCCTGAGTGAAACGGGGATTACGTGTATTCACTAAAATGCTCAGAAATTACTCGTATTCCCTAGGTACGGGTTCTTACTGTAACATATATATATATATATATATTCACAGAAACTATATGAGTAGTCATCAGACTCCTACTGTAGTATTCTTGGCCAAGAGACAAATGACACACACAATGTTATCTTCATAGTTTACAAAGATTAGTAAAGAAAGAATTCAGTTTGTGAGAAGGACTTACAAGGAGAACGTTTATGGAAAGACAGGGGCAGTATAGATATAAAAAAAAAAAGCATCACAGTTTAATTCGGGATTTCCCAATTTTGATTTTAGTCCTGACTGTAAGTTAATGGAACGTTTAATTATTGACAAGACAAAACGTTACATTTACAGTACGTCGACCCAGTAGACAGAATTTAGACAAACACTTATGATACAAATAATGAACTTATCTCAAAATCGTTGATGAATCTCGCATGCAAAATGCCGGCGAGGTAAATTGGTAATGATGATGACGACCACCAACATATAAGATTATTTCCTCGCCAGCATCTTTCCTGCGAGGTTTATCAACGATTTTGAGATACGTTCATTATTTGTATTATAAGTGTTTGTCTGTCTACTTCAATGACCACTTGATTGACGTATTGTAAATGCAACATTTTGTTTTGTTATTAAACGGTCCATAATTCTACAATTCTTGTTTTTTGATTTTGACCACTTTTGGTTGGTCCCTTGGGTGTGCGTTATAGACAGGTTTGACAAGCATTATTCTGCCTTTTCAACAGTTCTTTCTTGTTGTGTGTTGTTTTTTCCCCTCTTCAATTTGAACACTGTTTTGATTTCGGCAGGACATCACTGAGCTGCAAAAGACAAAACTCAAAGCAGGCAAATGAGGTACATGCAATGAAGGGCTGGCCAGCTCAGTAATCTTCACTTCTGACTCGGTGTTTACTTTTCTGCACGTAATATAACGTATGCTTTGTATTATGATGTGGGTGTAGTTAGTTATGAATTGGCAACCTCTAATTTAGTCTAATGGGGCTAAATAGGAATCGGGTTCATAAGGTCTGGCATGGTTAATGGCTTTGCAGTGTTGCTGCTCCCAAAAAATAGGAGTAGCAGTGTGGGCAGAGTATTCAGAGGACCCGAAAGCATTGAGGCAGAGAATCTTGTTTCAACGTTGCCACCATGTAGGCTTAAAGTGTTTCTGTCCATGTGTTGTGTCACAAAACATGTTATTGTCAGACGCAAGAATGTCCTGGCTAGTGCAATTATAACAACTTTAAAATCACTGTAATCTTTAAATCATGAATCACATGTGCACGTCACTCTTCATTTTAGTATGTCACCAGTCGGACTGAAAGGATGCACCATTCTGTCCTTATAATCATACGCACATTTATTTTGGGTAATGAGGCTGATCCAGATGTTGGTTGTTCAGTTGCATCTTGGCTACATGTGGAAGTGCTGGTTCCCAGGGATACATTTTTGTCATGTGTTTCTTTACCACCCTCAAAAAGAAAGAACAAGTCACATGAAGCGATATAAAAACATATAGTCAATCTGTAGGCACCAAACTAAAAGATCAACACCAAAAACCAGTCATCGCCGAGACTACATTCAGATGGTCTCGGTTAAACTTCCCCAAAGACCGAGACGGGTCACACTCGTCTCCGCGAAGCATGCGAACATTATACTCGACCTATTTTTGGCTCACGAAGTGTAGCCTATGCGATGCTAACTTTTGTCTGTCTGTGCGTGCGTGCGTATGTATGTATGTATGTATGTATGTCTGTGGTAGAAACTTTAACATTTGAAGACGTCATATTACATTGACGTCACATTATGACGTACGAGGGTTAGACGTCACGCGATGGAATTACTGAAAGTCTCGGTGATTGTTATTTTGAGCGGGCCGAGACTATTTGGCAGTCGTGTCCATGTAAGTAGGCTACATGCAGACAGACAGATCTAGTGTCTCGCTTTCTTGCACAGTTTCACCTATGCTCTTTCTGTGTGTGTGTGTGTGTGTGTGTGTGTGTGTGTGTGTGTGCGCGTGTGTGCGTGTGTGTGTGTGTGTGTGTACTGTGTGTGTGTGTGTGACGGAGTGATTGAGTTTGTGTTACTGTTTGTCGATTTCTTACGTGAGCCTTGAAGGCTTCGCCTCTTGTCTTTAATTCTGAGCGTGTTTTTCAAGTAAACATAACGTATCTATATATTTTTGAATTCAGGAGAATATGAAGAATAGAATGCAGTGATTTTTTAATCTGTAAGTGAAAAATCGTTTTTAATGACAACTTTAATAAGCAAACAAATTACTAATTGTTGAGCTTCCGAGCTGAAATGCAATCCCAAAGTCCGGCCTTGGTCAAAGATTGCTTGAACCAAATTTTGATTAATTTGGTTAAAAAATTAGGGCGTGACAGTGCCGTCTCAACAATCACTAAAAGCCGGATATGACGTCATCAAAGACATTTATCGAAAAAATGAAAATAACGTCTGGGGAAATCATACACAGGAACTCTCATCTCAAGTTTCCAGTAATTTTGTCTGAATCGCTCTACACATACATTGTACATACACACACACACACATACATACACACACACACACATACACAGTATTACACCACGACCCTCGTCTCGATTCCCCGTCTATGTTAAAACATTGAGTCAAAACTTGACAAAATGTAAAACACAAGTCAACACAAGAGGAACAAACGTATGCATTCAAATATTTAAGCTTTCATGATGAAGCAAGGTCAATTGTGTGAAGTGAGAAAGTAAAATGCTATTGCAGGTATGAGTGCATGGGTCATTCATTTTTTATAACTTTTCCCCTGTTCATATGACCTTGTCTGTGGTAATGGGATAGATCTGTTATTGTGAAGATCAATTGCCACATACTGATTAGTTTCTATCAAGAAAGCTCTACATATTGAAATACGGCAAGCTAAGCAAAATGCTGTGCCTTGCAGCTGCGTGCAATTGCTTGACTTTTTCTGAGAGACAAACAAGTTGATTGTAAGTGAAGGTATCTTTGCATATTTGTTTCCACAGTCTGGTGGGCTGGCATCGACTGAAAATTAAAATCTCCCCTTCTTAATGAACAAGAGTTTTTGATGTCGCTGTTAAAAGTATTAGGATCGAACTGTGATGATCATATATTTAAAGGACCAAGTTCGTATGGTGTTCAAACCTGTCAGGAAAGAGTGAAATTTATATCATATGTCTGAGAAATGTCTTCAATGCATTGCCCTGTGACCTCAGGTTTATGCTTTCACTTCCTCAGATCACGTTTTGTTCATTTCCTTTGACTAGTTTTGCATAAATTTATTTTAATGCAGTATTCTTTGTTGCGTTTCCATGCTGATGTTTGCTTTTCTCAGTCTGTCTTTTTTTAACCTGCTTGAGTTTTGAAATAAAAAAAAGATTCAACAACTGTGCTACTATGTCTATGAACTGCTCAATCCCTCTGCCTAAAGCGACTGCTCTTCGTGACTTGGGAGTCTTTTTTCCAGTGATAATGATATTTTCTTCAAGTATCATATAGTCTGTATCATAGGCGTAAGTTCATGTTTGAATTTTTGTTTTAAATCTTTGAGATTTTACATGACATGATTCAAAATCACAGTAAAATGTGATTGTTTAGGGAGAGGTTTCTGTTAGAAAAGCAGAGGGAGAGGCCGGGAAAGTCAGGCCATCCATGTAAGCTGTAGGTAACGTCCTTGTTTAAAAAAAATTTGTTTAGAGTTGTGGCTTTGCATGTGGAGAGGTTCATTCTTCACTGTCCAGGTATAGTTGCATTCCATTTTGATTTGAGCCATCTTCACAAGTTGTGGCATTTAGGCCGTTTTTGATGTGTGTATTTTAACTGGTAACAACTGCAGTGGGACAAAAAAGTAGATTTGTAAGTTAGTTTTGTTGTCATAAGTGTCATAAAAACAATACACAATTATGAATCTTCTTTCCTTTGCCCAAATATTGCTGGAGGTGGTATTCAAGTATGTAAATTGCTGAAGATTTAGTGGACTACTTGAATGAAAATATAGTTTTGGTTTATCTTTCATTGATAACTAATCTATTTTCTGTTGCAACATTTGCTTTGTGCTTGATTTTAGAGTGAGAAACATTGATGTTTGCTAGTGATGCTGCTTTTATTTGAATACTGGATATAAATTGCTTTTTTATTTTTTGTTTGTATTTATGATGAATTTAGAAAGAATAACAGCATTTTGCTGTATCATGTTCCTTAACTTGTTGTAGATGCCTCAAGAGGTCTTTGTGATAGTCTTTTATAAATTTGATGAAGCTGTTAGCAGATTGATGACGTTGGTAACATTTACACACTAAATGCTTGGCAGTTAGTTCTGGGAAAAAACAAGTCAAGCCAACATGTTTGGGCTATAGTAATCAATTGTGGTTGTGAGATTGGTAAGATACATTATGCTTATAATATGGAAAACATTCTTTTTGATGGGGTGAAAATGGCGCTATGTGTTAGAACATTATGGTTAAAGCTGTTGTGTGCTACTTAATACTGTGAACACTTTCTGAGTGTAGGTTCTTCACTCCATATGGGCCAAAATGTCGAGGACGTGTTTCATGTTTTGGGGCTACACTTGGGGTCATGCCATTTTTGACTCGCATGCGAAGCAAAAGTGAGTCTATGTACTCACCCGAGTCGTCCGTCCGTCCGGAAAACTTTAACGTTGAATATTTCTTGGACACTATTCAGTCTATCAGTACCAAATTTGGCAAGATGGTGTATGATGACAAGGCCCCAAAAAACATACATAGCATCTTGACCTTGCTTCAAGGTCAAGGTCGCAGGGGCCATAAATGTTGTCTAAAAAACAGCTATTTTTCCCATTTTCTCTGAAGTTTTTGAGATTGAATACCTCACCTATATATGATATATAGGGCAAAGTAAGCCCCATCTTTTGATACCAGTTTGGTTTACCTTGCTTCAAGGTCAAGGTCACAGGAGCTCTTCAAAGTTGGATTGTATACATATTTTGAAGTGACCTTGACCCTGAACTATGGAAGATAACTGTTTCAAACTTAAAAATTATGTGGGGCACATGTTATGCTTTCATCATGAGACACATTTGGTCCCATATGATCAAGGTCAAGGTCACTTTGACCCTTATGAAATGTGACCAAAATAAGGTAGTGAACCACTAAAAGTGACCATATCTCATGGTAGAAAGAGCCAATAAGCACCATTGTACTTCCTATGTCTTGAATTAACAGCTTTGTGTTGCATGACCTTGGATGACCTTGGGTCAAGGTCACATGTATTTTGGTAGGAAAAATGTGTAAAGCAGAAGGTCAAGCATGTGAGTCGTATGGGCTTTGCCCTTCTTGTTGTTTGTTTACATGTAATCTGTATCATGGTGGGTTCTTTTTAATGTTTTAGAAGGGGTATGAACATTGTGGGACACAGCACACACATTTATGAAGCAGAATGATCACCTGTATGTGTGCAATGTGTATTATATTGTTTTTGTTAAAGTACCGAGTGTTGGGTAGTCAATAGATGCTATCTGCAGCAATACATATCGGTGATAAGTGTGACATATCTGGTCTATTGTAGAAGTTTAAAATGACTTCCAATTTAATAGTTTTGATTGAATTTGACACCCCCCGCGGGCTAGGGGGAGTCCCATATTGGTTGGGACGAGAAAGAATTTACCTGATGCTCCCCAGCATGTCGTAAGAGGCGACTGACGGATTCTGTTTCTCCTTTTACCCTTGTTAAGTGTTTCTTGTATAGAAAATAGTCAAATTTTGTAAAGATTTTAGTCAAGGAGTATGTAAGAAATGTTAAGTCCTTTGTACTGGAAACTTGCATTCTCCCAGTAAGGTAATATATTGTACTACGTTGCAAGCCCCTGGAGCAAATTTTTGATTAGTGCTTTTGTGAACAAGAAACAATTGACAAGTGGCTCTATCCCATCTTCCCCCTTTCCCCGTCGCGATATAACCCTTCGTGGTTGAAAACGACGTTAAACACCAAATAAAGAAAAGAATTGAATTTGACGTATTAATTAGAATCGGTTTCGTTGCTTTGTCGTTCAGTAAAATGTTAGATAGCTCTCAATACAAAGTGTAGAGAAGGAGGACCCAAAAAATTACTAAAGCAGCACTACATTTTTAACGTTAACTGCTTGTATGAATTGAAATCCAAGTGGAAATCAGAGGCTGTTAACATGCACAAATATAGATGTTTACACATTTTTTGTAAGTAAACAATTGAAATGCATTACAAATGTTCTTTTGTTTTTGTTTGTTTTAGTAATAATTAACAGAATTTAACTGAAAGGAATTCCATTTGCATTATGTAAGAACTTTTTTTTTTAAATATAGAAATTGTGCAAGAAGTTTTGTGTGTGTGTGTGTGTTTGTTTATGATGCAAGACTGGACACATGACGGGACCAGTCACATTTTTTCAGGTGTCCTTTCTAGGCATAAAGTGTTGTGTTGTTGGACATATCATCCCCCACACACACACACAGCAGCCTTTTTAGATGCTACATATGTATTTTAGCAAAATATGGAGGCTTGCCACATCTGTCATCTCTATGCATTAATTCTATATGTGTATATATGCCTAGCAGCACAATAAAACACACACATTGGACACATTTTCATGTAATATTCGTTATTTACTTGTACATGTAGTTTCATACTCACTCAGTCAAACAACCGATACACACTGATCATTCTTACTGGTATGTGATTTATTATGATCAGTGTAGATGAGGTTTATGCCTACATGCTTTTTCCCATCAATTCAGAGAAACTGTAAAGATGAATAGTGGTCACATAATCTTTGTCACATAATTGACAACATATATGATGTTGTGACAAAAGGTCGTGGAAAAAAGAGTACATGTAGAAAAATCAAAAATCAAAAAATATTTTTTGACACAAGTGCATTTTTATGCTGAATGTTTCATATTTTCATTACATAAAATAAAATAGGAAAAGATAGTTTGGTCAGCGGGTTCTGTAGAATAAGCATATTTTGTTAACAATCTGACAGATGTTGGTCGTGATGCTGGACATACCATTTGATTGATTTACCTCCATAAATGAAACTTCTGCAATCCAAATACCTTTTATAAATCAAAAGAAAGTACAACACCAGTGAATTACACGCAAACAATTCCAAAACCAACTTACATTATTTATTTTTTTATACATGATGTTATGTCCAACATCACGACCGACATAAACATCACGTTTCCGTTTGATGTGTTTACAAAATAAATTAAAATCAAGGATATGTAATTCCTTTTACATAAAAACACACACAAAAGAGCTCACAAACTTCAAATTACCATGATCATGGCACTTTTTGAGTCGGTTGTGATTAGGCGATGGACAAACTTGATGCTTGTCATTTCATGCTCAAACAAAAGAGAATACAAAAAACAATTTTGGGGGGCTATTACCTTAACTACTACAGATCTAGTATTTGCAAAAAAACATAAAGGGGACTGGAAGAGCCTTTGTTACGATGACTGTGCTTAATCTTATGGTCGGTTGTGATGACATAGCGATGGACCAACAAAATTAAACATAACACTTAAAGTTAAAACTAAAAGATAGACAACTCTTTTTCTGTCTTATTTTGCATTCTCTCTCTCTCTCCATATATAATACTAATAATATGCAAAACAAAACTCATAAAGAGGACTGGAAGAGCCTTTGGTTTATGGCTTGGCATGTTATCGTAGCGAACGTTCGCAAGCTCTTTCCTCTGTGCAACTCACGACAGGCCTGGAAAAAGTCATAATTAATTTGTAGCTTAAGTTAAATAAACTGAAAATGGGAAAATGCTGTAGAGTGGGAAAGCATCTTAAATGCACCTTCATCAGCGATGATCAGGACTCTGCAGTAATCTGGACTACAACATAAATTGTTTAGGCTACGTTAATTCAAAAACGTTAATTCAATATAAGTTATAAGCCCATAACTATAGCTTATGTAACTCTGTAAGCAAGCACACACACACACACACACACACACACACACACACACACACACACACACAGAGCCTGCACTGACAGTGACACCCAACATTTTTTTTTTTACTTAAAAGTTAAACTGAGTTTTTAGGCCATGACCTCCTGGTAGGCCTACTACAACTAGTGTCGTCTGATAATCAATTGACAACTGACCTACTTCTTTACTACTACTTTAAAAGAAGGGAAAACAGCTTACAACAACAAAAATTCCAAAAAATATACCAAAGAAATGTAAGGTAAGTTGGTTATGACAGTGAACATAGCAAGTTTGTCTCCTGGAAAAATCATCACAACCAACATAGCAAAGAGTTTGTCTTCTGGAGAAGTCATCACAACCGACAGTAAACTATGTGTGGATTGGAAATATTCATGCAGAAATTCATTCAGTTGCTTGTCGTCAATAATTAGCTGCTGTACAAAACATCGAACGAACATTTTCAAATTGTTTGCTTTCTCGAAACAGCCGTGAATTACATTTCGTATGTCGGTCATGTTCGGTTGTGACTTTGGACATACAAAATAATTTGTCCTCTCTCAGCTTTTTACCTATCGCACTCATTCGGGCCCGTATGCTTATGGGGGAAGTTCGCGACAACTCCCGAAGTTTTGAGTGACATCGGAAGTACTTGCCTCACTTTCGTATGCATGGGCCGGAAAAAGGGTTTACCTCGAAGCAAAGCGAGGAAGTAACTCAGGGTATTTCGCGACTACTTCTAAAGTTTTGAGTGACATCGGAAGTACATCCTCACTTTCGCATGCATGGGACGAAAAAAGAGTTTACTTTGGAAGCTAACGAGGAAGTAAATGAGGGTAAATGTACTACAGCCAGACCCAGTAGTAAACACGCTACTTCCACAGTTTCTCAGTGCAAAAAGGCAGGGCTTTTCTTCAGTTTTTCATGTCAAACCGAGCTGACGCTCCCAAAGAGAGAAAATAGAGGGAAAAGTCGTATCTTCTGCATGCATTTCGTGCAAATTTCCCTGAATACAAACCCGAGTTGCCAGCTTTGACTTTTGTTTGTTCTGGGTCATTGGCCACCACTCTTTCATTCCCGCTTATACGAGGGGGTTACTGTGTTTCTATGAAAATGGGCGTCGTTGTGTGCATGTGTGAGTGTGTGTGTGTGTGTGTGTGTGTTTGTGTGCGTGCGTGCGTGCGTGGGTGTGTTTGTGTGCGTGTGCGTGTGTGTGTGTTCGAGTGTTGAAGTGTAAGTTTCTGCTATTTTTTTTGTCATTGCTTTATCTGTGTGTGTTTGTGTGTGTGTGTGTGTGTGTGTGTGTGTGTGTGTGTGTATGTATTTGTGCGAGTGCCTGTCTGCCTGTGTGTGCGTGCGTGCGGGTATAATTGTGCGTCTGTTCCTTCATACGTTTGTTTGCGTGTTCGTGTGTGTGTGTGTGTGTTTGTGTGTGTGTGTTTGTGTGTGTGTGTGTGTGTGTGTGTGTGTGTTTTCGATGTTATGTGTGTGTTCGACGGTGTGTGTGTGTGTTCGACGGTGTGTGTGTGTTCGACGGTGTGTGTGTGTGTGTGTGTGTGTGTGTGTGTGTGTGTTTGTGTTCGACGTTATGTGTGTGTTCGACGGTGTGTGTGTGTGTGTGTGTGTGTGTGTATGTGTGTGTGTGTGTGTGTGTGTGTGTGTGTGTGTGTACCCACTCCCCACACTATGATGAGCTGACTATATTTGCGCCTTGATATTTTATTCATGTTCTTACGTTTTATGCTGTTTATTGTGATTCACCACACCCGAGTTTATCGTAATTGAGATAATAAAGTGTTCTATGTCTATGTATTATGTCTAATACACATGCACACACGCACGTAGGCTACAAAAATCCAATCTTGACTTTGAACTTTATATAAACATACATCCTCTTCACAATTAACGAGGACAAACGTAATTTACAAACACCTAAGTACAACAATTTTTCTGTTTTAAAAATTCGGACACACATTTTCTCAAATAATATGAAATTCGCTGAACTTATCTTCTTTTCACTACACCTTATATCTTGATTCCCCAAAAATGGAGTTCTGCCTTTTTAAATTTACCAGTAACACAAACATTCGCTCTGACCAAACTATTTTTGTCCAGCAGTTTTACCGATACACAATCATTAAAAAAAACACTACAAAAAGAGTTTTAAGTTAACCGACTTCGCTACCACATAAACAACCTTTTTTTTATTGTCCCCAACATTCTGGTTAACGAAATCATTATTGTAGACAGTCATTCTATTTAAGGACAATTATCACAGCTTTCGTTCAACCAGTTAAAAACAACAATTATAGTAAAAGCTACAGCGCGATCAACGTTTGCCCATTTACGAACTCGCGATGAGATTCGTTTCTTCTGGTCACCAAGCCTACCGTTTACAAACGCATGCGCACTAATTGGGATTCCCCCAATTTTCTCGACCTTGACCTCAGAACTCTCGAAGCCACTACTTCGGCGTTCAATTTAGCTCGTGCATACCGAGTAGCTGGCAACTTTGCTTTCGAAGTTCCCACTTCCAATGTCAAGGGCCTCTCGCTTGACATAATTATACGACGATATCGCATCTCAAGGGTCCTTACCCACCCAAAAGAAACCTCCAGCGCATACTACAATTGCAGGACATTCCGTTTTTAAAGGCAGCTCATTGGGAAATGATCTCAGACACAATATCGAAGACGTGAAATGCGTCAATCGAGCAACTGTCGTAACTTGGCTACAATGAGACGGTCTCCTACCTTGCACCATAGACACGGACTGTGACATTCTTGTTTAATTTAGGTGAAATGCTTGAAACAGAGTGACTCAAAAGCGACAGTTCGATTAGTTACTGACCGAAAAAAACGTGCACGAGTCATTAGGCGAAGGTGGCGAGCTTTCAAACCAGCACGACTGAATAACTCAGAATGCCTTTTTTCATCATGCCTATATTCTACACGAGTAACATAGTGCAGTGGTAACGGTTCCGGACTCTCGTTCATTCGCTCCGGGTTCAAGTTCCGCCGGGAGCTATATATTTTTTTTATTAATCTTTTCCTTTTTAAGCCTCCGCAATTGCATTCCGGCTGCAAAAACCGGGTTTTGCCTCTGTGTTAATTTTATTCATTTGCAAATGAAACCTTCCTATGCTTTGAAAAAATCATATCATGTCTTGACTTTCAACTGTACGCGCGTGTGTATATGTGTGTCACTACGGTGAGTATGTGTGTGTGTGTGTGTGTGTGTGTGTGTGTGTGTGTGTGTGTGTGTGACGTGTCACTTGTGTCATCATAGTTTCAGTGTGTGTATGAGTGTAGATTGAGAGAGAATGAGAGAAAGTGAGGGAGAGTGAGTGTGTGGTTATTTGTTTGTGACTGTGTGCGTGCGTGTATGGGTGCGTGTGTGTGTGTATATGTGTGCGCGCGAGCGCGCGCGTGTGTGTGTGTGTGCAGTGTGTGGTGTGTGTGTGTGTGTTTATGTGTGCCGTCAGTGTCACTTGTGTCATAGTGTTAGTATGTGCATGAGTGTACGTTTGTCTGTGTGTGCGTGTGTCGTAAGGGAGAGAGAGAGAGAGAGAGAGAGAGAGAGAGAGAGAGAGAGAGAGAGAGAGAGAGAGAGAGAGAGAGAGAGAGAGAGAGAAAGAGCTGAGAGAGAGAGAGAGACAGAGACAGAGACAGAGAGAGACAGAGACAGAGACAGAGACAGAGACAGAGAGAGAGAGACACTTCTTTGGCAATTTTGGATCAGACAGCGTCTTTATGTTTAACAGTTAGACTGTTCTGAAATTTGGACAGAATAACCGTTCTTTCGTAAAACACTTCTGTCAAGAGTACAGCAATTTCACCTTCTGAAAAAGGCGCAGAACGCCCCTCCGTGTCTACTTTCTTTTTGAGCGGCACACGTGCCTTGCCATTTTCGTTGACTGCCATGTTGATAGAAACGTGCGCATGCGTATTAGTAGGGATTCCCCCAATTTTCCCGACCTTGACCTTAATACTCTCGCTGTCACTACTTTGGCGTTCAAGTCAGTTCATGCATTGTGAACAGTTAGAAAGTTGACTTCGGGAGTTCCCACTTCGAAAAGAGGCCTCTACTTCCAGTGTTTCTTACTTCTAGTTCATGCATACGGGCCCCGATGAGCGCGAACAACAAACAGAGAGCAGTGTGTCGTATTTTGATGCGCTCTGTTTCGTTTGAATAACATGCAAATTCGAAATGAGTTCAATGAAAAATTATTTCTAACAGATTGTTTGTCGGTTGTGATGTAGATGTCGGTTGTGACGTCAACTTGTAATTCAGAAAATACGGACAAACGAAGCTCTTTTACCTTCCCTTCTTCGACGCGCCATTTCCAAGAAAAACAAGCCTCGGTTTGAAATCAGTTGGGAGCAATGCTATTAAAACGTACGATCGGAAGTCAACGGAGAGTGTCAGTTGTTGAAAAATTCGTGATTGTTTGGTTGTGACGTCCGGACAAATGATTCGATGCTTAGCAAATTATTCGGCATATCTCTGTCATGTTTGTAAATTTCAAATGCCCAGCGATCTCAACTAATACATTAATTCTTTTTGTGTTCTGGAAACTGCAAAAGTTCGGACCGGAGCATAGATGATACATGCACACGATGTCAAAACATCGTTGTCACTTCGGACAAACATCATCACAACCAACAACCTGAAGTTAATTTCTCCGTTTCTAATTAAATATTTGTATATAGAAGCAGGTTTGTTTACACACATATTGATTTATTATTCTTATTTCCAGATTTACAATGCAGTTTGGTTTTGTGCATTAAAAAGAGTGTTCTGGGTTGATAACAAAAGTATGAGTTCTTGCTTATTGGTTTCGGCGGGAAATTTTTCCACAGTTTTTCACTTTCATCGTAGATTTAATTCACAAAGCTGTTGTTAAAACACACAATTTTATCGTAGGTATCTCTTCATCATATTTTCAATCCAACAAACAAACACAGACACATACATGTTTTTGATAATGTTGTTTAATTGCTTACAAACACACATGGGGTCTGGAGCACGACCTTTTGTCACAACATCATATATATCTCAATAGGTGATAAGCTTATTCCAACAACAACAAAAAATAACTCGTGTTACTCTCCAATCACAGCAGATTTGTAGCAGAGCACAAGCTGATATTTCCTCGTCCTTAGAAATTCCCAACACACACACAAATGGCTCAGTTCTCTTTCTCATCCTGTGGTAGTTCCTCCCCACAGGCAAAACGGTAGAACGTATCGACGGTTACACCATTTTCCTTCAACAGTTCTCCTACATATGTACTAGGATCTAAAAGAAACTCTTGAAACACAAGCCTCTCTTCCTCTTCCTTCTTCTCGTCACTCTCGTCCTTCTTCTCGTCACTCTCGTCCTCCTTTTCCTCCTCCTCTTTTTCATCTAAACTGCCAACAAGCCTAGGGTTCATGCCCACTATATGCTGTCCCAGCTTGTGACCAATGTCTTCCAAAGACGGTGTTTGTCCATCTTCCCTGCTTGGTGCAGCAATCTGGCCGAGGCTGAGAATGACGCCGTACTTACCAAGGCGGCATTCAGAGTCTGAGCTGATCTCCGGACCTGTAAAAGAAGTGGACAGACAATGAGTCTTTGCAGGGCAGGAAAATATTGTTTCTAGTTGGAAGCCAGCAGTACTTGATGGCCATACCCTTTGATAGAGCAGAATAAGTAAGTGGGAAATTGAGGCCTTGTGTGGTTCATCTTAAAAAACTTTAAACAAATCATCGGAACAGAAACAGGTTTATAGGAATGTCTGGCATAACTGTTGCAGGCAACATGTTCAGTACAAGAAAAAAATAACAAAACATATTACAAAACATAACATGCATCACAAAAATGTAGTAAACTACCAATGCGAGTTCTTTTTTATTACATTTAGTCAAGTTTTGACTAAATGTTTTAACGTAGGGGGGGAATCGAGACGAGGGTGTGGTGTATGTCTGTGTGTGTGTGTCTGTGCGTGTGTATTTGTAGAGCGATTCAGACTAAACTACTGGACCAATCTTTATGAAATTTTACATGAGAGTTCCTGGGAATGATATCCCAGGACGTTTTTTTCTTTTTTTCGATAAATGTCTTTGATGACGTCATATCCGGCTTTTTGTAAAAGTTGAGGCGGCACTGTCACACCCTCATTTTTCAATCAAATTGATTGAAATTTTGACCAAGCAATTTTCGACGAAGGCCGGACTTCGGTATTGTATTTCAGCTTGGTGGCTTAAAAATTAATTAATGACTTTGGTCATTAAAAATCTGAAAATTGTAAAAAAAAAAATTTTTTATAAAACGATCCAAATTTACGTTCATCTTATTCTTTATCATGTTCTGATTCCAAAAACATATAAATATGTTATATTTGGATTAAAAACAAGCTCTGAAAATTAAAAATATAAAAATTATGATCAAAATTAACTTTCCGAAATCGATTTAAAAACAATTTCATCTTATTCCTTGTCGGTTCCTGATTCTAAAAACATATAGATATGATATGTTTGGATTAAA
The DNA here is from genome assembly GCF_037325665.1 of Littorina saxatilis. Lineage (NCBI taxonomy): Eukaryota > Metazoa > Mollusca > Gastropoda > Littorinimorpha > Littorinidae > Littorina > Littorina saxatilis. The sequence continues at coordinate 42,277,469 of NC_090246.1, forward strand.
AACACGCTCAGAAAGTTAAAACGAAGAGAGGTACAGTAAAGCGTGCTATGAAGCACAGCGCAACCGCTACCGCGCCAAACAGGCTCGTAACTTTCACTGCCTTTTGCACTAGCGGCGGACTACGTTCAGTTTCATTCTGTGAGTTCCACAGCTTGACTAAATGTAGTAATTTCGCCTTACGCGACTTGTTACATTTAGTCAATGTATGTATGAATTTAGGTAGACTGGGAATAGAGAGCGAGATGTGGGTGTGTATATGCCTATTGAGCTATTTTTTTTTTAATCTACTGGACAGATGCTTAAGTTATGAAACTTTAAATGTGAATTTTTCCACATGCTCATGCTTCCACAGCTTTTTAAAACAATTTTTCAATTGTTGCCTTCAATGACATATCAAACTTTGAAATAAAAAAAAGTTGAGGCGGTACTGTGGTTGATGTTCATTAACCAGGTCCAAAGTATAGGATTGCATTTCAGCTTGAAAGCTTCAAAAACTAAATAGCTAATTTCAAATTGTACTAGGAATTGAAATTGTAAAACTAGAATCAAAACTTACTGCATTGTATTCTTCGTTATTTCCTGAATTAAAAAATATTGGATATATTTATATTAAAAATGTGCTAAAAAAAAAAGTGTTTAAAAAGTAAAGTGCAAATTTAGGTTAACATTTTGTCTTCAGTCACCATGACCTCTGAGTCTACACTGTCTCGGTCAAAGGGTTTCAGTCAGCCTAAAACGTTTCAGTTTGGGCTTCATATGACCCAATGTTATCAGTTTCAATCGGTTGTTTTTTTTACCAGACTAGGCTTCATATGACCCAATGTGTTCAGCTTCAATCTTTTATGACAAAATAATTTGATATTGCTTTATGCGACTTATTTTACATTTACTTTTGTAATTCACGCCCAACCCCCTTTTCCGATCTGTGTAAATAATTAGCTCTGGCATTCCCTTCATCCCACAGTTTCCGCCCACTGGAGGCAAAACTCACCTGAGGCATGCACATAAGCAGCCAGGTATGAAGCGTTGCCCTTGAGGTGTACAGCTCTCCTTAGCAGCATGTTTTCCCCAATGTTGCCCACCTCCAGCGCCACAAGGTCCGCCAGAGACTTGCCTTCTGCCGTCACCAGGGATCCTACAGCCTTGTCCAGCTCTAGCTATGAACCAGGAGAAAGAATTTACATTAACAGACACAGCAAAACAAATCAATCAAAAGTGTGCGTACTTGCAGTTAAAGACACAATTTCCCATGCAGAGAAAAACATCAAAGAAACGAACAAAACACTTGTTATTCTTTTCAACTCAGGCACTAACAATGTACTCTAATACTTCAGTTTTCCTGAGAATTTAGCATCATGGGGTCTTTAAAACAATATAAGATGTTTGGTGGCTTGTTGACAGACCAGCTTTTTTTGTTGGTCCGAGGGGACCATATCGTCTTCGGTTTCATATTCATCGACCAAGGCCAAAGGCCGCGGTTGATAAATATGAAAACCGAAGGCGATATGGTCCCCGAGGACCAACAAAAAAAGCTGGTCTGACAAGCCACCAAACATCGTTTTTGTCATCATTTTGGATGAGCAAAAGTTTGCACAATAACACATGGGGATCCCTATTCTGAACGTAATTTTCAGAATGCCCTTTCCAGGGCCCCAACACGTCAGAAGTTCGAGATAACACATCATACTTGTTTGTGACGTCAAACGTAACTTGTTCGTAGATTTTGTTTCAGACTGAAAATGCACAGAGCTTCCATCTTATTCAGTAAGTTTTTAGCTTATTCCTTTTCTTTCAAGCGTTTTATGACTTTACATTGTGGATTTTGCGATTACAGAGATAAGTTGCAAATTGACCATGAGTCGCAGCGGTAATCATCACCTTGATTGGGTCTTTGAGAGTGAATGCTTACAACCGTTGTCCTCGGAAACACGAATCCAAAGCCGCGATGGTTCCTCACATCAAACAATCAGCCTGATTGGCTTTTATTTTGACAATCCACGTTTCACCTAAAAGCTCAAACCCATTCACCACCTCAATTTGTTGCATGGGGAACATGAGATTTATTTACCAACTGGTTATGAATGAAAATTCGTGAAAGATGACAATTAACAGTTATTCAGAAAATCATGACTAGTCTCCTAACAAGTTCATCTGAAATAAATTCTGTCCATTCTCTTTGAAACCCCCCGCGGGTTAGGGGGAAGAATTTACCCGATGCTCCCCAGCATGTCGTAAGAGGCGACTAACGGATTCTGTTTCTCCTTTTACCCTTGTTAAGTGTTTCTTGTATAGAATATAGTCAATGTTTGTGAAGATTTTAGTCAAGCAGTATGTAAGAAATGTTAAGTCCTTTGTACTGAAAACTTGCATTCTCCCAGTAAGGTAATATATTGTACTACGTTGCAAGCCCCTGGAGCAATTTTTTGATTAGTGCTCTTGTGAACAAGAATCAATTAACAAGTGGCTCTATCCCATTCCATTCCCCCCTCCCCCCCCCCCCCCCCCCCCCCCCCCCCCCCCCCGGTCGCGATATAACCTTCGTGGTTGAAAACGACGTTAAACACCAAACAAAGAAAGATTCTCTTAGAAGTTCACAGGCACAGTAAAACATACATCCAGTTTTGAAATAACTTGAATTCGACCAGCTGAGTCTGACTCTACTTACAGATGCCTCTGATTTCTGCAGCAAAGCCTGGTGACAATCCTGTGCAAGACTTGCCGTCAGGTTGATGAATTTGTTGTTCCTTGCCACAAAGTCAGTTTCGCAGTTCACCTTTTATGATTCAAAAGAAAACAAGACCGAGATAAAGAAAATGGAATAAAATAAAACAAGTATAATCCTTTCTCAAGACCGAAGTTCCACAAAAAGTAAACAGAAGAAAAGCACCCCATAGTCATCTCTTTAGCTGATTATGTGTACTTTCATTGTTTGCATAATGTTTGTCAATGATGAAAGTTTGCATAATGTTTTTCAAATGATGAAAGTTCAAAGAACAGTCACCAATTCATCAAAAACCCCAAAAGTTCTTGCATGTTAAAAAATAACTATCGCTGTTAAACCCAGGAAGAAGTCATGAAACCAGGCCTTTGGGAATCCATAGGGAACTTCCTTGAACGACACTGGCAGAATTAATTCTGGTTGCCTCAGTAAAGATGGCTAGATGTGCTTGGCGATAAAGCGCTCACGCACACTTTCTTTCACTTATGGCTCCAGAGAGGAAGCGATTTGTCTGGAATTTGGTAAAGATTTGCCACAGATATGTCCAAGTTAAAGCCAAATTTGAGGCAATTGGGTCAAGAAATGCCAGCAGTAAACAAAAGAAAGCATGGCTGAGCGCTTCATTGTTCATAACTCCGCCGTTCGCATAGTTACTGGGTAGAAAATATCCAATACAGTTATGCCACAGGAATGGCTTGTGTCATGCTGAATTTCAGGTGAATCAGGCCATAAACACAAGAGTTATAAGCGATCAAAAGCTTGACAGACCGACGGAGAGGCCCAGACCTTAATATAGACGAAGCTGGTACCTCAATCATGGTAGCGGCCTGCTGGTTGGAGACGACGGCCACCAGGCCGTTTGACATACTTCTGCTCTGCAGCTTGGTGGCCTTGGCCCAGCCCTCTTTCTGGGCCTGCTCCTTCAGCCACTTCTCAGCCTGTAGGCAGGTCATGTAGACAAATCAACACATTATGAATCCATTTATCCAAGCCAATGTTCTTCATGTTTTAGTCTTTAAATCAAAAATAAAGAGGGGGAGGATAAGGTTAATCTGTATTTTTTAAGAGATCTATATGGCCTTAAGTCTGAAATGGTGTCCACAGCTGAAATAGCTGTGCAACCTTGGTTCTAACCTGATTTGTACATCAAAGAAAAATAAAATCCTTGTAAAGATTAATGAGACTTGTAAAAAAAAGTATGAAGTACACACCTAGAGAAACATTGTGTGCTCAGTTGTTGTTTTTAATGAAAATGTCGCCATTATCTGAAGTCAGCAGCACTACATTTTGGCCATTTTTTGTGACATGACCTTACAGCATATTGAAACATGGTCTACTGTGTCATATTTATGAGACAGAATGTCATGAATGAGTTTTCACTGAGCCAGTAAAACTCAAATGTACCTTTGACAAAGCAAAGTTTTTGAATTTTGTCAGTGAGCCTGCAGAAAATGGGGAGACAAAATTTCACAGAAAGTTCAAAACTATTTCCGTAAGACTTCATTTTTGTTCACTGATCAGCTCTAAATAATAATTAAAGATTGAAACCTGATATATTTTTGTAAAAAAGTATTTTACAGTATGTTTTGCAGAGGTATAAAACATAAAAAGGGTTGTTTGACTTGTTTTTGCATGTTCAAAAGTAGTTTGAAGTTTACGTGCAGATTTTCTTGTGAAAAAAGAGTTATGAACTTTCCAACCTTTTGCCTTATAAAGAGAGTAAATTGACTGGTTGGGGAACACCTAGCTTTGTAATGCATTTGGATCCACTAGCAGCAGTCACACTGAAAGTTTGCATCAAGTTCATTCATTGGTGTTTGAGTAATTGAGAAATAAAAAATTCTTGTGAGAAAGTTATGAACTTTCCTACTATCTCCACTGAGTGTTTTTTTGTCCTTAAATGCTAGCCATGAAAGTTAAGGTTGTAGTGGAACAGCAATTTTGCATATAAAAGTACATTAGATTTAGATACTAAGCATTTTTTGTCACTAAAGTCAAGCAGTATGCTTTAATTAGCTATTTTCTCTGTGTCTTGCGCACTATTTTCATGTGAGAGTTACTAACTCATGTCAAAACCCAAAATATATGTAAAATGACTATTTTCAGTTTCCAAATTACACTGTACCATGATTTTCATCACAAAAAGAATCTACTGGCTGCTGACTGTTTCTTTCTGAAGTACTTAGCCGTTTTGTCATGAAGTTCATAACTTCACATAACTCAAGCTCATTTTTCAAGGGCGTGTTTAAAATAATGCCTTGTTAATAGCAAAAGAGTACATTTGACTTTATCTGGACATTTTGTAAGAAGTTTTCTGAATATCAACCCTCAAAATTACATTTTGATAATTCCAGTATGAATCTGGGTTGACTGCACGGTGTACATAACTTCACATCAACTGACCCTCAGCCCCACGGTGTGAAGTTATGAACACATGCCATGAGTATGATTTATACAAAATAATTAATTTACTACACTAAAACACTACCTCAAATGATGTGCTGCTCTTCTCCAGAGTAGGCTGTTACAGTTTGATGTCATTTTTATTTTAATTTACCAGCAGATTTTAGTACGTAGCTTTTCAGTTAAATAAATGATGTGAAGTTATGAACACACAGTCAGCTGACATAAACACTAACTAAATAATGATTTCGGTAACAGTTTTCATGACTGAGTTTGGTTAAGTAAATCATTAAGGCTGGAGTTCACACCTGAGGCCATATTTCAAAGTGGTTAGGCAGTTTTAAAGGTTTGTTTTTATGTTAGTTCAGTGTTTTGTTTATCAGGAAAAAACAAAATGAATAGAGCTTGTCGCGCAAAATTTTGAGATAGCGACTGAAGTTTGAGCATAGGTATGAGATTTTTTCACACAAACCCTACTGAAGAAATTGTGATATTGTATTGTGAATATGTTAACAAAAAAACAATCGGATGATCAGAAACTGAAGAAGAGAAATAGGGAAGCAAAATAGAACATCAAACATAGTGATTTTACAGGTGAATTTGGAAAAAAAACCTTATGTATCCATTTTTGAAGCCCAATTTGAAGCATGGAACACAGTCAAACATAAATTAAAAGTGTTAAAGTGGTTACAGTGTTCAGAAATAGTGTTAAATAACAAGTTGAGCTATCCCTCTTCACAAATTTTAAGAGAAATACACCTCTTGTCGCGCAAAATTTTGAACTGTGATGCTTTTACTACCCCCACCCCCTACTAATTTTTCAGAAAAGAGTGCATATTATCTTCCAAATAGACAAGCAAGGTAGTCAGATGATCAAAACTTCAGAACAAAAATAGGGAAGCAAAATAGAACATGCAACATAGTGATTTAACTGGTGAATTCAGAAAAAACACACTTTTTTACTCATTTTATTAGCTGAATTTAAAGCTTGGAAGACAGAAATAAATAAATTAAAAGTGCAAAACTGGTTACAGTGTTCAGAAATAGAGTTAGATACCAAGTTGAGTTATCCCTCTTTATCACAGTTAAAAGAAACGCACCTCTTGTCGCGCAAAATCTTGAACTGTGATGCTTTTACTACCCCTACCCCCTACCCATTCTTCAGAAAAGAGTGCATATTATCTTCCAAATAGAAAGGCAAGGTAATCAGATGATCAAAAACTTCAGAACAGAAATAGGGAAGCAAAAAAGAACACCCAACAGAGTGATTTAGCTGTTGAATTAAGAAAAAAACCACTTGTTTACTCATTTTATAAGCTGAATTTAAAGCTTGGATGACAGAAAAAAATAAATTAAAAGTGCTAAAGTGGTTACAGTGTTCAGAAATAGTGTTAGATACCAAGTTGAGTTATCCCTCTTCATCACAGTTAAAAGAAACGCACCTCTTGTCGCACAAAATCTTGAACTGTGATGCTTTTACTACCCCTACCCCCTACCCATTCTTCAGAAAAGAGTGCATATTATCTTCCAAATAGAAAGGCAAGGTAATCAGATGATCAAAAACTTCAGAACAGAAATAGGGAAGCAAAAAAGAACACCCAACAGAGTTATTTAACTGTTGAATTCAGAAAAAACACACTTGTTTACTCATTTTGTAAGCTGAATTCAAAACTTGGATGACAGAAAAAAATAAATTAACAGTGCTAAAGTGGTTACAGTGTTCAGAAATAGTGTTAGTTACCAAGTTTAGTTATCCCTCTTCATCACAGTTAAAAGAAACACACCTCTTGTCGTGCAAAATCTTGAACTGTGATGCTTTTACTTCCCCCACCCCCTACCCATTTTTCAGAAAAGAGTGCATATTGTCTTCCAAATAGAAAATCAAGGTAGTCAGATGATCAAAAAACTTCAGAACAGAAATAGGGAAGCAAAATAGAACATCCAACATAGTAATTTAACTGTTGAATTCAGAAAAAAACACTTTTTTACTCATTTTATTAGCTGAATTTAAAGCTTGGAAGACAGAAAAAAAAATAAAAGTGCTAATGTGGTTACAGTGTTCAGAAATAGTGTTAGATACCAAGTTCAGTTATCCCTCTTCATCACAGTTAAAAGAAACACACCTCTTGTCGCGCAAAATCTTGAACTTTGATGCTTTTACTACCCCCACCCCCTACCTATTTTTCAGAAAAGAGTGCATATTATCTTACAAATAGGAAAGCAAGGTAATCAGATGATCAAAAACTTAAGATAAATAGGGAAGCAAAATAGAATATCCAACATAGTGATTTAACTGTTGAATTAAAAAAACACCTTTTTTTTCTCATTTTTAGAAGTTTGGAATTTCTCCGAAAGCGGCGTATGGCTGCCTAAATGGCGGGGTAAAAACGGTCATACACGTAAAAATCCACTCATGCTAAAAACATGAGTGAACGTGGGAGTCTAAGCCCATGAACGAAGAAGAAGAGGAGGAGAAGAAGAAGTAGTTTGGAAGACAGAAAAAATAAATTAAAAGTGCTAAAGTGGTTACAGTGGTTACAGTGTTCAGAAATAGTGTTAGATACCAAGTTGAGTTGTCGCTCTTTATCACAGTTAAAAGAAACACACCTCTTGTCGCGCACAATCTTGAACTGTGATCCTTTTACTACCCCCGCCCCCTACCCATTTGAACACAAAAGAGTGTATATTCTCTTCCAATTAGAAAAATAAGTAATTTGCAACTGGACATTTTTAAAATACATATTTTCTGTCAGTCCAAGGATTGCTTAGTCCATTAAAAACAAACAGACTAGGATTTAGCGCACCCATTTTAAGAAAAAGTTAACATGATCATATATATATCAGACTTTTTTTATGCAATTACTACTGAAGATTCCAGACCAGGTAAAACAATCATTTTATATTCTTTGTGACATTTTTTACTTTTTTTCCATAAATTTATCTATAGCGAGTCTTGTCTCTTTGTGTCATTTAGTTATTTTGAAGAATTCTATCCTGGCAAAAAAAATTAAAAATCCCTACCTACCTACCCTATTTTGTTTACCCATGTTATTAGAAACAGACAATTTATTTTTTATTGGCCTAAAGATCTTGAAACATTTGTTTTAATAGAGAAATAACAAGTACAGCCCTTAGCTGTGTCACTCGAATTTCTTTGTCAGGCTGAAACTTAGCTGTTGCGTTGAAGTCTGCTGTGTGTGTCTGGGTCCAAAGCAACTTTCACATTCTCATCTACACATTCTCATCTACACACTCACGTTACTCACACAATTATACAATTCTACCCACAGAGGCGTTCGGGGATGGGGGCGAATCACACCACAAAATACAAAGTATAACGTACACAGATTTTCTATTGAACCAAAAGGCAAATTAAATCATGAATAAATCAATCAAGCAAAACTTCCACACAATGACACATTCACTCTCGGTTCACACTGCGCTCTGGGCATGCACACTTGGCAGCACGTATACGTTCCGACGCCGTTTGTCTTCCTGCAAGTCCAGCACAGGCACACGATTGTCCAAGAATCACAATAATCCTCGTGAATGTCACAGCAGGCATAGTAAGGTTACGTAGAAAAGTCCAAAAGGGTGCGTCAGGGTTCCTGCAGGGCAGAGCTGATACAATTCAAGGAGTTTTCAAGGACATTTCCAGGACCAAATAAATGCTTTTCAAGGACATGATTTTCCCCAAATTAATGCGGTTCTCCGCGTCTGCAAACTATTAGTCATTCCGTAGTTGTTTCCCTTGCTAACTTCCGGGAAGGAAAGCAACTACGGGTGACTAATAATAGTTCGTCTGCTTTCGTTTTCACTCGATCTTTTATTCTCCCAAAATGTGTGTACTGTATTTGACGAAAAAAAAGGGGGTTACATTTTTTTTTAAATAAGACAAGCTGCTGACGAAATGTATAGGCAACAATTTGGAAAAATCAAGTACTTTTCAATGACCATTTAACAAAACTCTATTTTCAAGCACTTTTCAAGGCCTGGAAAAGGTTTTCCAATTTTCAAGGAGTTTTCCAGGGTTCAAGGACTCTGTACGAACCCTGGTGCGTTAATGATGGTAATCCGGCACACACACACACACACACACACACACACACACTGACACTGACACACACACACACACTCCGGTTTGGTAAGTTACCTGATAAATAATGTAGCCTGTAGATTTAACGGGGAGACTGATCAGACAGGTTTGTTTGTTTATTTGTTGCTTAACGTCCAGCCGACTACGCAGAGCCATATCAGGACGAGGAAGGGGGGGATGAAGGGGGCCACTTGTCAAGCGATTCCTGTTTACAAATGCACTAACCCATTACTTGTGTCCCAGCAGGCTTTAGTAAAACTAAATTAATACCTACTGGAAGATTACCAGTTTCCAGTATGTTAAAATAGGCTTAACCTATCTACTGCTGGACTTACATCAGAACACTAACAGATTAAACTATACATGAATCGCGAGACAAGCGGCAAGAGAAGAGATTTTTGGAAAAAATACAGGTGAATGAGCAAGAAGGCAGAAAAAGGAAAAGAATTCATGAAGAAAAAGAGAGCATGACAGGAAAGAGGAACCAAAAATCTACCTAACAGCAAACTAGAAAGCTCCTGCGGTTCCAAAAACAGGAGGGGCTTTTAATTTCATAACCGCAGTGCCCCACTGCGGGAGATCAGACAGGAAGAGTAATACTTTCACATTTCCGATGTTCAGCGATAAACTTGTTTTCTTCGAGAGTTCGATCTTCGTGCGATTCTGGTGCGTTGTCACCAAGAACGTTAAAAAAACACAGGATATCATCATGATGCCTCTCTACAAAAACCAGGTCTAGGAACTCTTCATCTAAAGTCAGTCAGTATTAACCTCCTCAACACAATCCTCATCTTGTCCCATAATAGTGATTTCTGCTGCCAAAGAACATGTGGTTCTCAACTCAAAAGACCGATTTGTCGTCTTCCGGCATTGCGAAATTCAGATCTACCCCAACTTCGTGCATTGATCTGAGCAATAAAATGTAGATGCGATAATCTGCAAACATCTCTTCAACACAATCTGCATCTTGTCCCATCGTGATTTCTGTCGGCAAAGAACATGTGGAACAATTTGTCATCTTCCAGTGTGAAATTCTGGATCTGCCCCAAGTACGTGCAATAAAATGTAGAAGCGATAATCTAAAAAAAATCTGTTCGCGTGAACGCTGCCACGTTGTCATCAGTCCAATGTCTTTTATCCAGAGCAGGGACGAACACACTTTTTCATCAGCAGTTTGTTATGTTTATCCGCAGACTGCTTTCCATTACTTGTCTGTTTTAGATTGACTCGTATTCAGCCAGGCAAGAAGTGCTTGTTTACAGTGACACGTTCTCACGCACGACATGTCGTAAATGCAAGTTCTAACGATTGTTTTTTATTGCACTGATAGAGAATGTCGATAGTTGTAAACTTCTGACATTTCCTAATGTTTATTTCATTATTTTGCATACGGATATGGCTAATAAGTGGATAATCTGTTACGACACGAAACGCGTTCTAAATCCGGGAAGGGAGGCTACTCCAGCGTACTGTCAGGTGTGTTCTAATACCTTAAGTAACAAAACCTTGTTTAGAATTATTTGCAAGAGACTTTAGTTAGTTATTTTAGTATAAATGTGTGATTGATGTGAAGTTATGAACTTTCACAAGTTTCAAACAATTTGTTTTATTTTGGCAATTAAAATCTGATTTTGTAATATAAGTGCAGCTTTAGCCTATACTACAACTCTGTGTTCTCAGTTTGTCATTGTTTTGCAAATATATTATACAGTAACTGTACTAGAGACCAACATAACAAAAATTCTTGTGAAGTTATGCGCACGCTCACATTTTATGATTTTTGTTATCGTTTGTTTTCACAAATGTTTTACTTTTATTACTTAGTTGTATGTTGATTACAAAGAGTAGCTGGAGAGAAAATAAGATGGCATATGCACTTTCTTACTTTGGTTTGAATTAGCCATAGTTTGTGATGTCACGGTGTGAAGTTATGAACTCCTAGGACATTCTAAAAATACTTTCAGTTTCTGCCAACTCTTTGAGTCAGACAAACATTTTGGTGTATTGAAATCCTTTTGATGGTACTTTTCAAGCACATTTTGCACAAAAACAGCAAAATTGTAGATTTAATGATAACTTATGCCAATATTTGCTGTGAAAAAATTGTGACAATATTAATTTCTATAAATAATACAGATAACCAAAAAATCTTCTCCACACTTCATCTTCAAAAATTACCTTCATGTTCCAGCTCACCTTTTTCAGATTAAAAAACAAAACACATTTTTTCCTGCCTGTATAAATTAAATTTATTTTACCAATAAAAGTAAATTATGTGAAGTTATGAACTTCCCATTAATGGAGTTCACATCTGCATCATGCGTGGCAAAAACAAGTTTAACTTGCTTGAAATGCAAAGTAATTTGCTGTAGCAATTTGCTCAGATGTCTAAAACAGACCCAATACATGTAGCAACAATGATTTAACAAGTCTAAATTTTGTGACGGTGTGAAGTTATGAACTCCTGCAAACTTTTAAACCTGAATCTGTGAAGTGATCAAACAAATGAGTTTTCTTAAATCATAGGTGTTCCTTGCGTATTTATGCTCTAAAATACATGTCTATTTTCAAAACAAAGAAAATGTTCATTTTTGACTCACATGCGAAGCAAAAGTGAGTCTATGTACTCACCCGAGTCGTCCGTCCGGAAAACTTTAACGTTGGATATTTCTTGGACACTATTCAGTCTATCAGTACCAAATTTGGCAAGATGGTGTATGATGACAAGGCCCCAAAAAACATACATAGCATCTTGACCTTGCTTCAAGGTCAAGGTCGCAGGGGCCATAAATGTTGCCTAAAAAACAGCTATTTTTCACATTTTTCCCATTTTCTCTGAAGTTTTTGAGATTCAATACCTCACCTATATATGATATATAGGGCAAAGTAAGCCCCATCTTTTGATACCAGTTTGGTTTACCTTGCTTCAAGGTCAAGGTCACAGGAGCTCTTCAAAGTTGGATTGTATACATATTTTGAAGTGACCTTGACCCTGAACTATGGAAGATAACTGTTTCAAACTTAAAAATTATGTGGGGCACATGTTATGCTTTCATCATGACACATTTGGTCACATATGATCAAGGTCAAGGTCACTTTGACCCTTATGAAATGTGACCAAAATAAGGTAGTGAACCACTAAAAGTGACCATATCTCATGGTAGAAAGAGCCAATAAGCACCATTGTACTTCCTATGTCTTGAATTAACAGCTTTGTGTTGCATGACCTTGGATGACCTTGACCTTGGGTCAAGGTCACATGTATTTTGGTAGGAAAAATGTGTAAAGCATGTGAGTCGTATGGGCTTTGCCCTTCTTGTTAAAATTGATTTTGTATGTCACAAAAATGGACACCTATTCTGACTTTGGGCCATATATATATGCCCTTTCATATTTGTATGCATCCTATTATAAAACAAGTGTGAAGTTTTTTAGTTGATACAAAAAACAGTTGAAATACAACCGGCCCCTGTAGCACAGTGGTTAGCGTATCGGGCTGCGGGCTGGGAGGTCGTGGGTTCGAATCTCATCAGTCATGTGGGTTTTTCGGGCTACGGCCGGCTCCTACCCAGAGTGGAAGTGCTATGGTTCCTATGGGAAGGCTGGGTTCACACAGCCGAGTGTCATTCACTTCACGAATGCGAATTTGAGGGTGCTCAGGTTCTGTTTTCCTGACCAACACCGCAGGTGCAGCAGTTCTCGGGCCTGGTTGACGCCAGGATATATTATAAAAGTAAGCGTAGAGTGCTGCCCTGTCATGTAGTCTCAAACCAAATTGGAAATCCATAGCATCATCATTATAATCATCCTCATTTCATTAATCATCCAAAATTATAAATTGTCCTGGCTCTTGTGGCCTTTCATGCCTGGAGCTCTCATGGTGACCATGGTCTCAGTGTTCCTGTTCCTTCCTTCCCTGAAAAGTAGTTCTGCTGTCAGTCTTCAACTTGTGACGTTCTGGGGGGGGGTGGGACGTAGTGGCGGTCTGCTCTCTGGAGGGGACGCTCACTCAGTCTGGCTCCGCGACTTAACAGTTAATGTTGTTAGTAGGGGGCATAGTAGATAGTGGGCCGCGTCTGTTGGCTCGGAACAGCACCACTACTGAACACCGTCGAAGTGACTCGGCGGTGCAGTGTCATCTTCAGAGGGTAGCCCACCGCAGCGACCCGACATCCCTCCCTGGAACGTCTGTAAATCGGTAAGTCTGGCAGCGGAATGAAATTCAGATGTGGTCGGAGCAGTTGAGCCTGGACGGGGCGGTGTGAGAGCACACCAGCACAAGGAAGAGGTGTTAGGACAGCAACAAAATAAAACTAACAAAAACAACAAAAACTGTTGTAATACATGTATTCAGGCATGGGAATGGTCCGCGGATCCGCTAATTTCAGCGGTTTTCGTGAGTCGTTTCAGGGGAAAAAAAAAAATTCAACAGAAAAAAATACCCTCAAAAATCGTATGAGGTTTTTATTCTCAAATGGTCGGGTGTCTTCAAATGGCACAAGCCACTATCCGGAACTGACGGTTGACTTCAGCTTTTGTGATCTTGGCTGTCCCACTTGATATGAAACAGACGTTCGCGCAACATCCGCTGGATGTGGTTTACTTGTCCGAGACAAATACGCGTTTGTTTGTTTGTTTGCTTAACGCCCAGCCGAACACGAAGGGCCATATCAGGGCGGTGCTGCTTTGGCATATAACGTGCGCCACACACAAGACAGAAGTCGCAGCACAGGCTTCATGTCTCACCCAGTCACATTATTCTGACACCGGACCAACCAGTCCTAGCTCTAACCCCATAATGCCAGACGCCAGGCGGAGCAGCCACTAGATTGCCAATTTTAAAGTCTTAGGTATGACCCGGCCGGGGTTCGAACCCACGATCTCCCGATCACGGGGCGGATGCCTTACCACTAGGCCAACCGTGCCGGTACAAATACGCGTCTCTTGTGTTAAATTTGAAAGACAAATTTATGTCTTCGGTATCAAACATTGTTCGACGCGGCCAGGATTATGACGAAAAAGGTGTGGTTAACCAATGGAAATGGGAGTGGGAGTTCACTGGCTGCTTTTTTCAAGAAATAACTTTTACCATTCAGTCACTTTTTTTGTCTTTTTTTTTTTATCATTATATTATTCATTCCTTGGATTCAATGCCTGGAACAAGAGAAAGTTAAAGGTGAGCTGGATCCTATCACATGTTTCCTGGTGGGTTTGACAAGTATGATTGAGAGTGATAGCAGTATCACATGTTTCCTGGTGGGTTTGACAAGTATGATTGAGAGTGAGAGCAGTATCACATGTTTCCTGGTGGGTTTGACAAGTATGATTGAGAGTGAGAGCAGTCAGTGAATGTTAGCAAGAAAGTCATGAAGTATGCACATTCCTTGGTTCAGAATTTTTAAAACTTAAAGTTGCAGCTAAAACACCTGCATATTGTGTGGGTTTTTTTCTCTCCAAATTTATGTAATGGTACATAGTAATCGTACATAATGACCATGTATATTATAAAAGTATTAATGAATCGTCTTACCTTTTCTAAGTCATTTTCAAACTGTTCCAGTGCTTTTTTGCAGTTGATGAAGGAAATCCCTGTCCGTTTCCTCAACTTGCTCAGCATTGCCTTGTCCACAGAAGCAGCCATGCCTCGCACTTGAAGGCCATTGTAAAGAGCCGATGACACACGCAAACATAACAGACCTGAAAACCAAATGATAGTCTGATTTACTAAATTTAGTAAACAGAGCTGGACTCCAAGTGTAAAGAAGAAGAAGAAGACTTAAATTTAGTTTTCTTGCAATAATAGCTCTGAACCTATGCTTGACTCACTGGGTCTTCTTTTCACAGAAGCACTAGTCAGCCTTAAATATAGTAGACTTCCACGATATCACTGTTGTTGGGGTCCATAAAATACATTGACAAAATATGGAGCAGGTAATATCTGTGTCTGTGTCTGTGTTGACACACAATTTATGCCTACTTGACACAAATGAACATTAGCTGATCACATTATTTTCATCCCGACCCATAACAAAGACGACAACTTGTCTTGGCATGAAACAGACATTAGCTGACATCACCATCCCACGCAACAAAATAAAAAGGTGAATAAAATTAGAATGGGGAAAAAAAGTTGGCGTGCTATCTCAGAGCCTATTTTCTTTGTAGGCCAAAAATATTGCACCTAGTCCTAGCTCATGTATTGTGTGTAAAAGCCTGACAGTATCTGTGATGGTTTACGGGAGGCTTACTGTGGCTTTATGCAAAGTCAATCTTGGGTCCTTGATATCAGAATGTATACACGCGTATCGTATCTCCAGTACATGTGTGCTTTAGTACAAACTAAACTGAACCCCTGTGGAAAGAATCCGACTTGCAAAATCCAAGACTCAAACAGCTTTGTCACAGTCGCTTTCCTTCTTTGCCACTACTAAAGCAAACGTGTGCAAGATTGTATGTTACACGCTTTGGAGCATGGCAAGAACGGAGTCAAACTCGAAATCATCCCTCCAAAAGCCCAAAAATGCACACACGACTTTCATTTCTCCTGCTGTTATCGTTTTTTCTCTTTACAAATACTTCAACGCTGAAATTACTGAAAACGGCATCCCAGTAGACAGTACTGTTTCCATACGCGAATTTAGCTGCCCTTGGAAAGTGGCTCACTCACGAAGCCTGTTGCTCTGAATCTACACTAATCGCCATAAAAAACTAAACACATACATTTAGCTGTAGAACACATACATTTAGCTGTATTGTAAACCAAGTATATTGCCAGAAAGGTAATTCATACCCCTACCGTTTGAAACAAAGAGTTTCATTTTTCATCAATTAGATTTTATGCAGTGTACCGGAGACCTAGGACACCCCCCAAAATTGAAAATTTTAATCTAAATTTTAATTTGATTATATACTTACCCAACTCACATAACGCAATTTACTTCAGTTTAGTGCTAGGACGCTGAATAGCATCGCCTTGGTAACAAGGGGAGGTCACCCTAAAAAAGAGCTACCTTGACCCCTTAACAGGACAAAGTCACGCGTGACTTCCTGACCTTGCCGCCATCTTAGAATCATTCAATCGAAAGCGAACATAGAAAAATGTCCCTCTTTTTTAGGAAAAAACCCCCATAAAACCCCAAAAGCGGGGCAGGAGGGCGGGTATACACTATGTGAGTTGGGTAAGTATATAATCAAATTAAAATTTAGATTAAAATTTTCAATTAAATTACATATCTTATCCCAACTCACATAACGCAGAATGCTAATGAAGGAGGTGGGAAAACAAAATTCTACTTGTCCAGCAGCGACAATGGCTGGTAGGGAGCTACTGCCATCATGACGAGTGCTGGCCACATCTCGCAGGTAAAAGTTGATGAAGACGTCCTGCGATTTCCAATAGGCAGCGTCTAGGACCTCTGCCAGCCTGCCCGAGCGGAGGACTGCCAGAGAAGTAGCCCAGGCTCTGGCTTCATGAGTTCTTGACGACGTCATAGTAAGGACAGAATGCCCAATCCCAACTTGTCTGTGCCACCACGCATACGCTTGTTTAATAAGCGTAGAGACCCATCTTACCAAAGTGACCCGCGACACGTCCTTGCTCCTTTCAGTGTTAATTGAGATGAAGAGCAGTCTTTGGTCCCTAGGCCTAAATAGGCGTGGTACGGGATAAGTAGCTGGTAAGAGTATGAACAGGACAATTGACCATATCAGGGTCACCAGACGCAAGAATCCTACTTAAAGGAGGAATGCGAATAACAGGAGGACAGACCAGGTTTTTGGTTTTTGGCAAGGAACTCCGGCCGAAATCTTAAAACAACAGAGCCATCGCTCTCAAAAGAAATATCCTTAGCCAGGCCTGAAAGAGCGTGCACCTCACTGCCTCTACGGGCAGAGGCTAACAAAACGACAGGGATCGCGTTTACCGGTAATTTCCGGTATTTTACCGGTTAAGATTCGCCAATACCGGAAAAAAAAGTGGATGTCGGTCAGACGTACCGATTGTTATTTGGTTTGACCGGTAAAAAAAAAAGTAGTAATTACAAAAATCGTTTGTCAGTACGAGAGAGAGAGAGAGAGAGAGAGAGAGAGAGAGAGAGAGAGAGAGAGAGAGAGAGAGAGAGAGAGAGAGATTTGGATGGCTTGTTGTGACAGCGCTAGCCTACAATGTTGCGATTATTTCTCCATTGATGACACTTGATGTCAAGGTGTCAAACATGACGTCAAAAATCAGACATCATACTTTTCGCGCCATTTCTTTCGGTTCCCGGTCCATCGTAAAATCTTTCAGTTTATGTTATAAGGGACGGCGTCTAACTATAGCCGACATAGCATCATACCGGGAAATCACGTACTCACACCAGCTTAGATCTTTGTCTACATACAGTTGATTATTGTGAGGCGAGTCGATTGCGATGAAGAAGCAACGATCTTTACTGTCTTTTCTACCCCCAAGAGGTGAGAAAAAGGCCTTTGAATGAAGGAACTGAAAGTGAAAGTACTTCACGGCCTAGTACATCTGCAGAGCCCGAGTCTCAAGCGGCGGCAAAGAAACCAACATCGGCATCTTCCACTGTCAAACGATTTCAGGAAAAATGGTGCAAAGAGTTTCTGTGGTTGCGGACAGAGGGGGAGGGGGAGAACTTTCTCATGTTTTGTGAAGACTGACTGCAAAAAAACACGTCAAAAAAATGGTTACACAAGAGGTTGTCGAAATTTTCAACATTCATCTCTCGAAGACCATTCAAAATCGCTAAGTCATAGAAATGCTGTTGGCTCTGCGCGTGAAAACTTTTTGACAACAAAGACTAGGCGAAAGTGAAACTGTAACAGTAAGTAACTAGTGAGTAAGTCTTCCAGTTGCGTGATTACTATTTGCTTTCCTATTTTATTTCGGAAGTCTCTCTCTGTCTCTCTCTCTCTCTCTCTCTCTCTCTCTCTCTCTCTCTCTCTCTCACAGCGGCTGCTGATGTGTCACTGTCAAGTTGTGCGACAGTTGCTTTTTTGAGGGGGGGGGGGGGGGGGGAGAAAAAACGTCCGCATATCACTGACATTGATTTTATGTATTGTTAGTCATTGTTTGTCTTTTACTGGTTGCCTTGGCAAGCTTACCGATTTTCGTGAGAGCCTTGTAGCCAGCTCATGACGTCATACCGGTTTGAAAAATACCTAGCGCGATCACTGAACGAGGAACAAGGCTTTACGAGTCAAGTTAGCAAGCTCGCTGAAGCTAAATGTTCGAAATCCGAAGAGGCTAGAAACTTGAGTACCAAAAATAAGTCCCACGCGGGAAGAGGGGACTTAGCCTTCGCAAAACCAATCGCTGCCCCCTTAAGAACACTAGCAATTACACCGCCCAGGTTAATGCTATGCCCTAATTGCTTCAGAGTAGAAGAAATGGCTGAGCGCCTGACTCTCAAAGAAGCCAAGCCCTGAGCAGCCAAACACGAGAGATGATTTGCTACATGCATAGAGCGAGGTGAAGTAGCAGTAACTCCATTCTCCGAGCACCACTTTGTCCAAGCTGACCAGTGTGATGCATAAACAGTGCTGGTCGATTCCCTGTGGGCCTTTTGGACAAAGCCTAAAGCAGCGTCTGAGGAGCCAGAACGGCGCAGCGACCTAGAAAGAAGGGAGGGCCGTCTGCGAGGCGAAGGAGGTCCAGGAACCAATGTTGGCTGGGCCACCAAGGGGCCACCAACACCAAGCAAGGCTGTTCCAGCTCCGCCTTCCTGAGAACGTTTCCCAAGAAATGAAACGGGGGGAAAGCATAGGCTATCAGACGCGACCAGTCTACTTCGAGGGCGTTTGTTTCCCACGCCTCTGGGTCTGGAAAGGGGGAGACAAAGACCTGAAGCCTGCGGGAGAATCTTGTCGCAAACAGATCGACTGTAGGCTTGCCGAAATGCCACCACAGACGTTGTAGGACCTGATGAGTCAAAGTCTACCCCGTGTGCATCGTACACGACGGGCGACTGAGGTAGTCCGCAAGAACGTTAAGTTTGCCTGGGATGTACTTCGCTGACGACAGAATAAGGTGCTGGCTGCCCCAGGCCAGAATCTGACCTGACCTGACAGAAAGAGTGAGAGACAAAGTGCCTCCCTGTTTGTTGATATAGGCCGCCACGGTCGTGTTGTCTGTGCGAACCCGAATGTGTTTGTTCCTGACCATAGACAGAAACGATTGGAGTCCCAGGAAAACAGCCTCTAACTCTAGGGCATTGATGTGCCACCCACTCTGCGTCTCGTTCCACAGACCTGACGCAGTATGAACAGAAAGATGGGCACCCCAGCCCTCCATAGACGCGTCTGTGAACAGAAACTCGTCCGGGGGGGCCATCGAGATTGGCACTCCCTGTGAAATCCCGGGGAGCAGCCACTGCCTCGTTGTGTGCCGAAACCAGCTTTCGAGAGAGACTACTGTCTCCCAGCCCTGAAGAGAAGGCTTCCACAGCGAACTCAGGGCAGCCTGAAATGGCCGCTTGTGGACTCTGCCTAAGGGCACAAGAGTGGCCATCGATTCCATTTGGCCAAGAAGAGAGGTCAGAACACGTACAGACGCTTTCTTTTTCAAGGACAGAGTTCGAATCAGACTTTGCAACTTGTCCACCCTTCTCTGTGAAGGGCGTACCAGCCAATCGACGGTGTATGTCTTTTGCGTGTGGAAGAAAAACAACCCCAATGCTAAAAACGTCTGTGCCAAACCTAGGTTTAGCCACATGATGGTGTTTTAGTTCTTTCCGTAACCTCTTAGAAAGAAAAGCTGAAACTAAGGAATTACTGCGAGTCCTTCGTGCTGCGCAGCGAAAGTCGCTGACAGAAGCCACTGCCTCAAGAGGTAGGCTTAGCCGGAAAAGTTCCGACTGAGAGGTTACGAGCAGTGGCTCAGTGAGCCTAAAAAATTTTAGTCAGAATGTGAGCCCGTAATTTGGACATGTTCTGGCGACTTGTCGGAAACCAAAGCTTATGACTCTGATGAGAAAGCGCAATTCCGTAACCCGTAAAAGCTGAGATTGTTTTAACAGATCACAGCTTCTCCCAGAAGATGGGGAGGGATGCAGCGTAGCATAGACGTGCGAACACTCCCCTGATGAACCACAAAAAGCAAAGAGCGGAGTAGATCCGCCTCTTGTTTGTAACCTGAGCCAAGCAATGTGCCAAGAAAAGCGCTTTATAGACTTTAGCCAAAGTGGCTAGAAGCGACATGCCAACCTTCTCCCGTACGACACGACGAAACTCGAAGTTGACAAGAGCAGAGAAGATAGAGCGCTATAAAAAATCTTTGCAAAGTTTCCGAAAAAAAGGATAACTTGAAAAGATCATGTGCTTATTCCCTCAGAGACAAGAAAGAGGACTCAGTATAACGTACTGTTCTACTGTAGCCGTCTTCCCTACCAGAATAGTGACAACTTTCTCTACCGCATCGTCACGAAACCTGAATGGGTCTAATGACGACACGAACGGTCTCGACAGAGATCTCTGCAAAGTCTCAGAGAGAGACGATAACTCAAGCAAGCGTAAGCCAGTTACTCCAAAGACAAAAGAGAATTCTCCGAAAACGGGACTACTCTGTCTCTGCTGTATCATCTTGCCGAAGGACTGCAAGTTCCGGTGTGACCGGAAAAGTGGAACGAGGCAAGGCAAACGAGTCAATCAAATTGACTGAATTATGCGGCAGTGTAAACTTCTTAGCCAAACCAGCAGGCAAAGCTGAGGCTAAACACAAAGAAGCACGGTAAGGCTGCGCTGAACCAGGAGCCAGACCGTGAGCTGTTAACCGCGGTCAGCGTGAAACGCACCGCCATGCTGACCAGTAGTCAGTAGCTTAGACAACTCGAACGCTACCAACGGGGATTCCCGAAAACGGAACTGCTGTTTCTAGTCCTTCGCAGAACGGAAATCCCCCAAAGCGGAAGGAGGTTGGGCAAACAAACCTACAAGTGTTGCCGCACCCTCCTCGAACTACCGTGAAGCAACTTCCGCCGCCAAAGCCAGTGCTAGCGGAAGTTCAACCGGTACGCGGAAGTTGGCATCTTCGTCATCCTGAACGAAAGCACCAAAATCCGACTCATAATCCCGCACATCCGTGCAACCAGGCAACGAACTTCCGCCCTGACTACAATAGTCAGGCGAAGCGTCACCCAGAAGGGACGACACACGAGGGATGCGACACCCAAGCAGTGTGTCCCTAGGGACTGCTTTCCTGCCCAGAGGGCGAAAGCGGGGAATGTCACCCCCTCCTCAAAATACCGAGAAGCCACTTCCTCCGCTAAAGCCAGAGCTTGCGGAAGCTTAGTCGGTATGCGGAAGTTGACATCTTCGTCACCCTGGACGGAAGTGCCAAAATCCGCCTCGTAGTCCCTCACTTCCGTGAAGTCAGGCAAGACACTTCCGCCGTGACTACCATAGTCCGACGAAGCGTCGCCCGGAAGAGACGCCACACGAGGGATTTTAGACCCAAGCGGCACGTCTCTAGGGACTGCTTCCTGCCTGGAAGGCGGAAGCGGGGAAAGCTGTGAAAGCTGTGCTGCCGCACCGACTGCTCTTCCAGAGAGCGACGGCGGACGCACTTCCCCTGTTCGGTCGGAGACCGAACGCGTGTCTGGGCTTTTCCCTCGACCTAGAAGTTCACTCAATCGGAACAACGTAGACCGAGGGCCTAAGCTTTCGCGCACACGTACCGGTGTGGCTACTCTCTCCAAACCACGCACTTCGTTTTGGCCGGAGAACCCAGTTACTGGCGAAGTATAAATACCTTGATCGTCGTCAGTCCAAGAGGCCTGGGAACGCAGCAGGGAAACACCACGGCTACCATCAAACGAGGCGTGTACGTCGGCAGACGTAAAGATGGAGGAAGGCGGAACACGCATCCTGGCAAGGGAACGCACACCTCCCACACCGGAAGGCAAAGACAACATCTCAGCCTTGGTAGATGAAAACTCGGCTGAAAGAGAGGATATCTGAGCACTCAAGGAGTGCAAAATAGCAGAAACATCCTGCTTCTCGCTAACTGGACCTGAAAAGGACAAGACCGGTGAAGCAGCTGAAGGCAAACTAGGCATAGCCGGAGAATTTGGCAAGTCTATCGCAACATCAAACGAGGATTTAGTCAAAGGGTCAGTGACTTTAATCGAAGCTTGACCTGCCGAACTCTTAGACTACGAGAAGACTTCTTCGTGGGAGAAGGCTCGGCCACTGACTTAGCATTTTTCTTCTTTTCCTTATCCGACATGGCGAACGGAAAAAATGTAAACAAAGCTAAGTACTCGACAAAACCTAAGTCACAAAACGATAACAAACGACAAAAAAGCTCACCCAAACACACAGTAGGAGCAGACTTCTTCGTGGGAGAAGGCTCGGCCACTGACTTAGCATTTTACTTCTTTTCCTTATCCGACATGGCGAACGGAAAAAATGTAAACAAAGCTAAGTACTCGACAAAACCTAAGTCACAAAAAGATAACAAACGACAAAAAAGCTCACCCAAACACACAGTAGGAGCAGAGGGACCGTGTGCAAGTACCAAGGCAGGGTCTGACAAAGGCAGAAGTCAGACAAACCGGCTGAAAGCCGGAGCAAAATCAAAACACGTCTGTAGCCACAGACCGCTGAAGAGTGAATGATTTTAAGATGGCGGCAAGGTCAGGAAGTCACGCGTGACTTTGTCCTGTTAAGGGGTCAAGGTAGCTCTTTTTTAGGGTGACCTCCCCTTGTTACCAAGGCGATGCTATTCAGCGTCCTAGCACTAAACTGAAGTAAATTGCGTTATGTGAGTTGGGATAAGATATGTAATTTAATCAATTTCGCAAAGGCAAATTTGCAGACACTATAATACACAAAAAATCAAAATAAACAAGAGTGACCCCGTTTTTGATCGCAAATTGAAGAACAACTCATTTTCTACCCACACAAATTAATTTGGTTCAGCTGTTGTGCCTAGCAGTGTTGTTTTGCCATTTTGAAGAAGACTGGTGTCAGCCTCGTCAGAAGCCGTAAAAGGCCTGTTTTGGCGTCATTTCTTGTGGGCTATGTGGGTAAAAACCCTGTTGTTTTGGAATGGCTTATTGTATTGCTTTTAAATTTGACATGAGTATTGATAACACAATTGCTAAACAGTGTGTACAATTTCATGGCGTTTTGATGAGTTTTTTGACGTACTGGAACTTTTCAGAACAGTTTGTTTACAGTATAGTTGCAAAAATTCACCATTTTGCACACTTCAACACAAATGAATGTTACAATTGGGAATCAATTTTGGTACAAAAGCAACAACGCGCTTGGGTGGTATGGAAATGTGAATGCGAAACAACAATTACGAAAAACAGGTCTTCGAACATCAAAACCAAGTTCAGCACAGCAGACTTAACTGGCACGTCACTTAGTCATAGCGATAAAAAGCGTGCCAGTTGGATAAATGTGACATGTAAACGTAAATACTGAAAAAACCAACAGCACAGAACAAGTAAGAATATATCATTCTTTATTTTCATAATAAAAAAGTCACCAGAGATATAAACAAAGTGGTGAAAGTTGCAGCATTTTCATAAAAAATCGCTGTGCTTGAGGCAGTGGGACCAAATAGCTACAGTTACAAGCTTAAGTTGCTATCATGGTGAATGCAGGTGAAAGAGTGTATGAGAGAGGGAGAATGATGCTCTGTTTTTTGTTTTGTTTCTCAAATAGATCAGATAGATGTAACTGTTGTAAACTTTGGGATTGTGAAGTAAATGTAACAGCAGAATACATCGCGCGTCGACAACTGCAGCGCTCCTCGAAGCGCCGCGCGTCGTATAAATCGCAACGCTGCACAACGGGCCGCGCTTCGTGAATCCACTTCATTCAGACTTGGTCGTGTGACAGTTTTCTTCCACACTCGTTTAGCTGATGTCTAACTCAGCCTGATGGCTTCGTTAGACAATCAACGTAATCTCGTGTGGAAGAAAACGCCTGTACACGACCAAGTCTGAACAGCAGGTAATATCATATGGCTATATTATAAATGGGCAACTCCCAAAAGGTGTTCCCTGTCATATGACATTTTTAAAATATCCACACGTAGTTTATTTGTGAAAAAATACCAATCAAGCTGCTTTCATTGTAATCTGAAATGTTTGAATGTAATGATACCAAAGGTTTGTAGCAAATACTAATGTATTAGTATTTTTTTTATTGGATTTCAAACGTAAATTTACCCCCAATTTTTGCTGTTTTTCCTCCACTTTTTTTGGGTGTGATCAGAAAAGCTTACATTTGATAACAAAATAATTGTTTTCTTTTTATTTGAAGTAATGAAACATGTTGAATAAAGTTGCTTCTACGTTATGGAACACTCGTTTGTTTAAAACATATGTTAAAGTTATGAAATTAACACTTGGAAGTGTACAGTTTTTTGTGACTGTTCACGTCACACTCAGCCACTGTCCCTTTTCTTCTTTGCCCAAAGTAATCAAAATCAGGCAACCCAGAATGAGTTGCTTCAGAACTACTCCTCGTAACAGGGGGTAGGATGGCAGTCAATGGACACGATGATTTCATGATTAAAACTTGTTTGTGTGTCACAAAATTCACGTCACAAATGTCACGAGAAACAGCACTGCTGTTACTATATTTTACTTTCGTTTTCTAACGGCAAGAATGACATTTTGATTTACATTAACCGTATAAGTATGTAGTCTGTGCAAAAAAACGACATCCGGGAAGAAGAGCGAAATGGCAGCCTGAGTTCAGTGTGATCGCGTCACACCAAAATTACATGTCACAAGAAACAGTACATCCTTGTAAATCCATTACTTTATTCAATTTACTGCTTCTTTTGATCTAAAATGTTTCTGATCAAGAAGTTAAACAAAACAAAAGCCCACTATTGCGTGTAATAATGGCTCGGGATAATTTCAGATGTTTTTCGTTACAAGTCACAACACGTGATGCTGGTATTGTCACAAGAAACATTTACATATATGCTTTTTTTCTCCAACAAAGGGTTTTATGATTAGAAGAAAAAAAATTCTTATTAAGGTTCTTCACATTGCTTAATTTTGTGCTGCTTCGACTCCCTATTTTTGTGGATAAAGGATTTGGTTTTTCACAAAAAACCCAGATGTTTAGCTAATTTTGAGATCAAATTTCACTCAAGCCTTATTTGTATCTTTTGCAGACAAATATGTTAATACGAACAAAGTGGGATATTAAAAAGTTTGATCAGGAAGAAATTATTATTTTTTGTGGGATGCATTGTTGCATAAGTGAACAAGAGGCGAAGCCTTCAAGGCTCACGTAAGAAATCGACAAACAGTAACACAAACTCAATCACTCCGTCACACATACACACACACACAGTAAGCATAGGTGACACTGTGCAAGAAAGCGAGACACTAGATCTAGATCTGTTTGTCTGCATGTAGCCTACTTACAGGGACACGACTGCCAACTAGTCTCGGCCCGCTCAAAATAACAATGACCGAGACTTTCAGTAATTCCTTCGCGTGACGTCTAACCCTCTTACGCCATAATGTGACGTCTTCAAATGTTAAAGTTTCTACCACAGACATACATACATACATACATACATACATACGCACGCACGCACGCACAGACAGACAAAAGTTAGCATCGCATAGGCTACACTTACGTGAGCCAAAAACTGTTTCTCGTGACATGACACGTATACATAATGAGAATCGCAGGGATGCCGTTAGGCGTAGGACATCGCCATCAGACATAGACCGATTGAAAGGCTCAAATGTCCGATTCATATAGCCGCATGCAGGGATCTTTCTTTTCTTTATTTGGTGTTTAACGTCGTTTTCAACCACGAAGGTTATATCGCGACGGGGAAAGGGGGGAGATGGGATAGAGCCACTTGTCAATTGTTTCTTGTTCACAAAAGCACTAATCAAAAATTTGCTCCAGGGGCTTGCAACGTAGTACAATATATTACCTTACTGGGAGAATGCAAGTTTCCAGTACAAAGGACTTAAAATTTCTTACATACTGCTTGACTAAAATCTTTACAAAAATTGACTATATTCTATACAAGAAACACTGAACAAGGGTAAAAGGAGAAACAGAATCCGTTAGTCGCCTCTTACGACATGCTGGGGAGCATCGGGTAAATTCTTCCCCCTAACCCGCCGGGGGTGCATGCAGGGATGTCGTTAGGCATCGGACATATAACGATGAAAATCCCCAAATGTCCGATTCACATTGCCGCATGTCGGTCAGATATATATGTCCTATCGTTTTAGCCTGAGCGTGGTCATTGTCCGATATGTACTCCATTCCTTCGGACAGCGTGATATTCGTTAATTTTCATTTCAAGATACAAATCTTCTAAAAGACCGAACGCTCGAGCGCTCTCGTGTTCAGCTGACACTGAAGTTGCCAGTGCCGCGTGCGGATCTTTTCTTTTGTCAGGAATTCCCGAACCGTTTGCGGTATGCGCCGTTTGGGTAAAACCGTCTCGGTGCAGCGCACTGATCTAAAAATAGTGGATTATTTTTAGATCAGTGCATGCTACAGGAGTACGGGAGACAACTCCAACTGACTAAATTTGTCGTCTGCTTTTGTTTTCGATACGAGACGAAGCACTGAATTATGCCGCTGAAAAAAACCCTAAAGCCTGCAAAAGATCAGCATTAGATCAAACCGATCATTTTGTTTTTCAACTTTTATCCAAATCATGCAGTTTGTAATCAAAGTAAGAGCTCTGAAGTTGTTCATGTTGGTTTCTTTTTTGTGGTTTCTTTGAAACTAAACAAATACATTATATGCACACTGTTTTGATGTATTTACTATATTATGTGTGTGTTCTACTGCGGGCGTGCGTGGGTGTGTGTGTGTGTGGGCGCATGACTTTGGAACAATTCCATGGAATGTGTTATAAGCTGTTTGGCGCAAATTCATAATGTCCTATTACACTTTCTGAAAGCGGTCAAATGTCCTAATGATGCTGAAGAACTCAGGACATTTGTCCTATTGATGCTGAAGAACTCAGGACATTTGTCCTATTGATGCTGAAGAACTTTGGCTTTTCAACGGCATCCTGTGCTACGTTTGGGTCAAAAACAGGTGAAAACGCGGCTAGCGTCATTCTTGAAAATGACAGTGCCAATGACAGTTTGTTTGTTTGTTTGCTTAACGCCCAGCCGACCACGAAGGGCCATATCAGGGCAGTGCTGCTTTGACATATAACGTGCGCCACACACAAGACAGAAGTCGCAGCACAGGCTTCATGTCTCACCCAGTCACATTATTCTGACACCGGACCAACCAGTCCTAGCACTTATAACCCCATAATGCCCGAAGCCAGGCGGAGCAGCCACTAGATTGCCAATTTTAAAGGCTTAGATATGACCTGGCCGGGGTTCGAACCCACGACCTCCCGATTACGGGGCGGACGCCTTACCACTAGGCCAACCGTGCCGGTCGCCAATGACAGTGTCGGCGCTGAAACTGACACAACCACGAAAAGAGAAATGTTGTCTTTTGTACAGGACATGGTGTCGCCCAGCAGGAAATTCGCAGAAATGGTCTTTTAACTATTCATGGCTGACCCTTTTTGGTTGGTTTGAAGGGCAGCTGTCAAGTTGCCTGGTCTCAAAAATGCGCGGAGTCGCGTGCAAAAACGCGTTTAAGAGTTTTCCGAGTTGATTCAACTAAAGACTGTTGATTTGGTCCAGAAGAAGACACTTTCATCATTAGTTTGAAACCATTAAAATGCGTGAAACTTTCTGCTAGTTCTCACAATCCGCAAAAAAACGAAGCAGTTGGCAGGCCGAAACGACTCAAAATCCGCGACCGACAACTCTGTCAGCACAAGAAAGACGCCGCAGCGTTAGCCTTGCTGTGACGTCACTCGAGGAAGCCGATAAGGCCGCTGTGAAGTTTACAGTACAATGTAGACTACAGCTGGACATCTGTAATGCTGTACGCGTGATTGATTCTTGCACAAAGTAAAGTATTATGATGGTAATATCTTCTCAAGACCCACGTTCACATTTTCTCTTCTTTGATCTGACCGACTGCAACCTTTACAAGTCATTTCTAAAGTGGTTCACATGCTGTTGCTACTCCTCCAGTCCACCCGGTTAAACCATAAAGTTGCTCAACCACAGACCCTCGTGTCCCTTGTCAGCAGACACTGTACACTTATGAAGAAGGTCCGCTTGAGGTGTCACACCAATTACCGTGTACGTGTGAGGTACTGAATTCAAGACAAAAGCCAACTCTGTCGGTGGGAAAATCTAGGAAAGAGATGATGATAATACATCTTCAGTTACTCACTCAAGTAGATAGACGAGATAAGATAAAGGGAAGAGAGACGGAGACAAAGATGAAACAGTGGATCTAGTGTGGAAAATGGGGGAGGGGGGTTCGGCCGCAAAAAATCAAAGATGAATTTGTCAAACTGTGTTTGTGATGGTTATCGTGTGTGTGTGTGTGTGTGTATGTGTGTGTGTGTGTGATAACACGTATGTGTGTGTGTGTGTGTGTATATGTGTGATAACACGTGTGTGTGTGTGTGTGTGTCTGTGTTCCTCGACGCGTGACAATATCTGCCAATAAGTTGAACAAAAACAGGGTTCAAGTGGAACAAAAGCAGGAGGGGGACAGAAGACATGTTATGAACTCCGTTTTTTACTGCGAAATTTTGGCCTGGGAGAAGTCACCCCATCCTAAGTTTCTCTTCACCTACCCGTGAAGTATGCTTGAGGGCTTGACTAGACAACCTGATTGCGCCCATTACACGGCATAAAGAGAGCACCGTTCCACCCGGCCGATTCCGCGGCTGACGTCACGCGTCCAAGGGAAGTAATTTTCGAGCGGGCTGCATTGACTCGGCCAAGAATGCAAACTTTCTTCGATTAAAGACATTGTAGCATGTCTAAAGTCTTCGGACTTGTGTTATCAAGCTGTCAAAATCACCAAGTAACTTTTAAGTATAGTTTCAGTTACATGATAACTCATTCTAAGGAACAGATTTTGAGAGCCACAACCCGACAGCTGCCCTTTAAGATCTTGACAGCAAAGAGACCATACTGCTTTGTCGAATCTGCGTTGAAACGGACACTTTTTTTTCTCAGTATTTCATTTTCTAGTCAAATCATGCACATGCAGTTTGTGAGACCGTGAGTGAGTGAATCACAAAAAGAGTGCTGAAGGTTTTGGTTGCTTTTTAGATGTTTGTTTCTTTTTGTGTGTGTCCTATTTGGAACTAAATTAATAAAACAATGTATGCAAAAATATATATGTGTGTGTGTGTCAAAGCATGTGTGTGTGCACATGTTTTTGGAGCCATTCCATGGACAGTGCTTTGCACAAAATTATGTCCTATTGGAATTTCTGAAAGCGGTCAAATGTCCTATTGATTCTGAAGAGCTATAGGTGTGAATTTGTAACAACATCCCTGGAATTGTCAAGGAACATGATCTGTGAGCACTTTATGTGGCTATGAATGAAAAGAGTCCATCAAATGCTTATATAACAAATGTTTTTTAATCTTGGTTTTTAATTTAACTAGAACCATAGACCTATATTAGATAGATAGGAAACTCCTTCACTGCGCCTGCGAGGATGGTCGCCTACCGCAGGAAAAGGTAACTGCGTATGCCACGAACTGTCCGCGGCGGTCCGCGGTAGTGTAATACCGTCCCTTGCAGAGCTCTTCTCTGCCGGAGATACAACTTAACCGATTCTGTTCGGCTTCCTGTTTACATTTTAGCGCTTGTTGTGGGATAAAGGATGTCGACAAAAGAGGATTTTCTGAAGTGGGACGACTTGCCACTGGAGTACATTTTTGGAGAATTTACGGAGGATGATGTGAAAGCGGTTCCGAACCTGAAAGTGACGAAATCGCAAGCGAAACGATTCTTCCGCCTCCTGCAAAGCGTCAACGTTCGTCTGCGAAGAATTTCAAGTGTCCCGATTGCACCAACAGTTAATAGTTATGCCTCTATCAGCGGTTTCAGAAGACATGTCACCAAGAAGCACAACAAGCCACATTTGAAAGGTAAGACTTCATATATATATCTGCGCGTGTGCGTGTGTGGTTCATAATTATTATCATAATAATATATATCTAGGCTAACTGAAACACCTACCCTAATAAAATAAAAATGTAAGTTATTATAGTATTACATGGAATACCAACATACCAATCACAGTAAAACCGTGTTATCAGTGGACCTTGAAGCCCAACAGATTAATGCATCTCCTTAAAGCAGTGAAGTAGGAATTTGTGAATGGGGATTTCTGTTATAGTAGACATCTGTTTGGGAACCTGCATACTTACAAAACATGTTCATTTTAGTTTTTACATGATGAGCAGTAAACATGCATTGTGCTGTGTATCCTGATGTTAAAATTACGGGACTGCATTCATTAAGTTGTATGTTATCATTCTCTGTTTCAGCCAGTGAGCATTGAATTGACAACGGTGACGCCCAGTCTGATGCAGTTGCAGTTTTAGACGGACTGGTTGAGGGAGACTGCTGTGACGCTGAGAGGAACACCCGCCTAAGCAATGCAACCTTCAGAGACCTGCTCATCAACGCTATTAAAAGGATTGAAGAGGATGCCTATATTAATATATCTTCAGAGAAATCATCTCTTACTGCCATAGCGGCAAGTATCGTCTCAAGAGATGGCAATGTGGATGAGATGATGAAACATTTAAGACTTTATAAGCTTCACTCATGCATCAATAATAAAGATGCAGGGTGCACAGATGTGGACAAGGTACCATGAACTTATGAATGATATTCCTTAGGTTCAGGACTGAAGGTATTCATGTTCAGTCACTTTATGCAGCATGTGCATCTGGTAGACATAGCTTGAAGCAGTATTCAGATGGCTAGCATGTTTTGGACATATTTGGCAGTCCATACTGATCTCTTTCCTCAGTATTTTCAGTGTATGGGTACAGGTGAACTGATGTGTGGAGTGCAAGCATTTATATTTGGGAACTGAACTGGTTATGTTGTCCTGTCAAACTCTGTGAAAAGTCCAGAAGCAGAATAATGGTTTTCTTTTCCATTGTCATATGCATTTTTTCGTACTGCAAATATTCTGATGCTTGTGTGAATTTTAAACTGTGCTCATATGCATAGTGACATATTCAGGGTGGGCCATAAAAAGTGTCCACATTTAATTTGTTAATATTTTTCCTGTAAAGTGATATTTTCTTTTCTGTTTCAGATAGAATTTGAGACAAGCATCTTAGAATTCTTTTAAAGCCTGAATGGATCGCATTCCAGTACAGGAAAGGACCAAAATCGTTGAACTTTACTTTGCTACCAATTCTGTGGTTCTCGCCCATCGGAGATGAAGCCAAGAAAACGTGGAAAGAGAGGTGGAGTACGGCTAAGGAACAAGAAGAGAAAATGTAAGCCTGTCTTGCCAACTATCATCACTGGCAATGTACAATCACTCGTCAACAAAGCAGACGAATTCTCTGCCACTGTAAAGTACATGGATGTCTTCCACACCTGCAGCATAATGTGTTTTTCAGAAACATGGCTGAAGAGCACCATTAGTGACGACCATGTAGCAGCCGACGGTTTCAGTCTCTACAGAGGAGACAGGTCTAACGAATCGGGCAAAAAGAAAGGGGGCGGTGTCTGCGTCTACATCAACAAGCAGTGGTGCAACCCAAACAACACAACAGTCAAGTACACACAGTGCACTCCCGACGCTGAAATTATTACAGTGAGTGCACGGCCGTACTACTTGCCCAGAGAATTTACCAAAGTAATGGTTTCTGTCGTGTACGTTCCACCTTCTGCAAATGCTGCCGCTGCTGCTGACATCATCACCAGTCATGTGCACAACCTCGAAACAAGTGCTCCTGATGCGCTTAATATCATCACAGGAGACTTCAATCACTGTGATTTGAAGAAGTCACTTGGTCCCAAGTTTGAACAACACATTACCTGTACTACACACGGTGATCGCACGCTAGATTTGCTTTACTCGAATGTGCGTGGTGCTTACAACTGCCGCAAGTTGCTCCCCTTAGGCAAATCCGATCACTGTCTAGTGCATTTGATCCCGAAGTACATGCCTCTAGTGCAAAGAGTACCACCAGTTAAGAAGACAGTGTGTGTGTGGTCTGATGACGCGACTGATGCTCTGAGGGGGGCTTTGGATTGTACTGACTGGAGTGTGTTCACTGAAACGTCTGCTGATATTGATGAACTCACCGATGTTGTAACGGATTATATTTCGTTTTGTGAGGAAGTGGCCATCCCAAAAAAGACTGTGAAGGTGTACGCGAACAATAAACCATGGATTACTAAGGACATCAAGGCTGTCATAAATGAGAAGAAAATGAACTTTCAGGACAAAGAAAAACGACAGAACATACAGAAGAAACTGAATACTGTGATACAGGAAGGGAAGAGACAATATAAAGAGAAAATAGAAGAAAATTTCAAGGACAACAATATGAAGAGGGTGTGGGAGGGTATGAAGATGATGAGTGGGTACACGGGTAAGAAGGGTAGTGGCAAGGGTGGCTCTGTTCCAAGTGACTATGATGTGAACGATCTCAATGCGTTTTACAAACGGTTTGACAGGCATGATTTCAGCCAGACCAGGACTGAACTGACCGATCGACTCGTGAACACTCCTATGAATGAGCAGGGCGAAATCATGTCTGTGACTGAGGAGGATGTTGTGAAACAGCTCAAGAAGTCTAATGCTAAGAAGGCAGCAGGCCCGGATGGTATTACACCAAAAGTCCTACATTTTTGTGCTGAGCAGCTTTGCTCAATTCTCACTGTGATTTTCAACATGTCTCTGTCACAGTCAAAAATCCCATCCCTTTGGAAAACATCTTGCATCGTCCCAGTTCCAAAGAAAACCCCGGTCAAAGTGATGAACGACCTGCGACCTGTAGCATTGACTTCTGCTGTCATGAAGGTTCTTGAGCGACTAGTATTAGTGAAGCTTCAGGTGCTTACCGCGGAGTTTATGGATCCGTGGCAGTTTGCCTATAGAAAGGGTAGAAGTGTTGAGGATGCCGTTTTACATGTGTTGCACAGTAATGTCAGTATCTATTCTCATCTGGATAAACCTGGAGCATGTGTTAGACTGATGTTTTTTGACTTTTCTAGCGCGTTCAATACGATACAGCCTCACCTTCTTGCTGAAAAGCTACTGAAGATGAAAATTAGCGTTCCAACTGTATTGTGGGTCACAGACTATCTGACCAACCGACCCCAGTTTGTTAGGGCTGGTACAGTACCATCTAATGGCCCGAACACAAACACCGGTGCTCCGCAGACCGCGCTATCTAGTGTACTGAATACCAACACAGGAGCTCCGCAGGGAACAGTATTGTCACCTTTTCTGTTCTCCCTGTATACTGCTGACTGCAGGAGTTCTCACGGGTCGTGCTTCATCGACAAATTTGCTGACGATACTGGACTTACAGGACAGATTACTGACGACAATGACACACACTACAGACAAGAAGTTAGCAGCTTTGTGGACTGGTGCGACGAGAATTACCTGGACTTGAACACAGGAAAAACTAAAGAAATGATTTTTGACACTAGAAGAAAAAAGGTAGCACACAAGCCTATCGTGATAGCTGGTGTTGAAGTCGAACAGGTTGAAAGCTATCGCTACCTAGGTGTAGTGATCGACAACAAGCTGTCTTGGCATGCCAACACTGACCAAATCTTGAAGAAAGCGCACACGCGCATGTACTGTCTAAGGAAGCTTAGATCGTTCTCTGTTCGTAATGACATCCTGCAAATGTTCTATCTGTCCACTGTTGGTAGCGTGTTGACATATGCATGTGTGTGCTGGGGGGGTAACCTTAGTAAACAGGATAGTGACAGGCTAGAAAAGCTAGTCAAGAAGGCTGGATCTGTTGTAGGCAGGAAGCAAGAGACCATTGAATCAGTTTGCCAGAGACGACTGACTGACCGACTGACCTCAATTTTGGCTGACGAGACACACCCACTGAAACCTGAATTTGACTCTCGACGCATTGACAGGAGTGGTAGACTGAGGGCTATGGTTGCTAGAACGTCACGTTTCCGCAATTCTTTTGTTCCCAGAGCTATCCATGCTTTCAACCAATCACATGTTAGAGGCCTCTATCATGTTTCTCTGTCATAATTATTACTGTACTCTGTTGCTGGGTTATCTGTAATGTATGTATTTTTAGTAACTGTATTACCGTAGCCCAAATGTGCGGTGTTCTAGTCGACATGTGGTGCTTTGTAAACCTTGTGTGTGCGTGGATGTGGAGGTGGACTCTTGGACGTCTTTTTGTTATTGGAATTATGGTTTTTGAGTCACTTGAGAAAAAGTGACTCTATGTAATCGGTCAGTGTTAGTCTGTCCGGCCGGCCGGCCGGCCGTCCGTAGACACCACCTTAACGTTGGACTTTTCTCGGAAACTATCAAAGCGATCGGGCTCATATTTTGTTTAGTCGTGACCTCCAATGACCTCTACACTTTAACGATGGTTTCGTTGACCTTTGACCTTTTTCAAGGTCACAGGTCAGCGTCAAAGGAAAAATTAGACATTTTATATCTTTGACAAAGTTCATCGGATGTGATTGAAACTTTGTAGGATTATTCTTTACATCAAAGTATTTACATCTGTAGCCTTTTACGAACGTTATCAGAAAAACAAGGGAGATAACTAGCCTTTTCTGTTCGGCAACACACAACTTAACGTTGGGCTTTTCTCGGAAACTATAAAAGTGACCGGGCTCAAATTTTATGTGAACGTGACTCATTGTGTTGTGAATAGCAATTTCTTCCTGTCCATCTGATGCCTCATATAATATTCAGAACTGCGAAAGTGACTCGATCGAGCGTTTGCTCTTCTTGTTGTTAATTTGTATTGCTGTTGCTGTTGTTGTGTGAGTGAGTTGTGAGTTGGCAGACTTGACTTGACGGATGACTGTTTGCGTTAGTGAGACTGTGTTTAGTATGCATTCTTATTCTTTTGATTGGAAATGAGTATTGTTACAACATAATTTCCATTTGGATTAATAAATTTGAGTTGAGTTGAGTTGAGTTGAGCTTTTCGGAGAGAGTTCCCTGGCACACACTGTCCATGTGCGAGAACTGTGAAGCGCCTCGTAGATAAATTCAGGAACACTGGTAGTCTCGCAGATAACAATAAAGGGCATAACCCTGAATTTATCCACGAGACGCTTCACAGTTCTCGCACATGGACAGTGTGTGCCAGGGAACTCTCTCCAAAAAGCGCGCTGGGCGAGAACCACAGAATTGGTAGCAAAGTAAAGTTCAACGATTTTGGTCCTTTCCTGTACTGGAATGCGATCCATTCAGGCTTTAAAAGAATTCTAAGATGCTTGTCTCAAATTCTATCTGAAACAGAAAAGAAAATATCACTTTACAGGAAAAATATTAACAAATTAAATGTGGACACTTTTTATGGCCCACCCTGTACTTCATTCATTGTGACTGCATTCATCTGCCTGCTCTTTGGTTTTTTGTGTGTGAATAAATTAGTTTCCTGTCATACAGTGTCATCAAGTTTTGGTATGAAGGTGATGATGCGCGCTTTCTTTTCTATCATCTCTCCCTATTTTAGTGGGTTTTTTTGTTTTGTTGCATACACAAAAAATAAGTACAAAGCAAAGAATCAAAAGTTTTCTGAGTAATTTTTATTAAACACAACACCTGTCATCAGTTAAACTAAGTTAATCTTTAAAATCTTCGGTTCCTGATGAATCGGGATCAACAGTTAGCTCCGCACACAGCAGTCCAGGGCAGTCCTCAATCAGAAAATCACCCCACTCCCTAGGTTCTGCTGGAGCACCCTCGTCAAGCTTGAAAAATAAAAAGGAAATATATAGTAATTTAATCAACTTGATATTTCCAACAACAAGTACAGAAGTAGCCTTGGAAATGTGTTGATAGAAAGACTAGTACTAGTAGGTCCTTTCGAGGCAAAAACTGAAAAAGGCTCTGTCTAGTGACAACTTCTTTGGCCCCGTGAAAATAAAAGACACACACAATTTGCATCTGTGGGGTGTTGTTGTTGTCATTGTGTTATGTCATTATGTATGGCTTTGCTTTTAACTCTGTCTCACAGTTGGGAACAGGAGAAATATGTAGTTAGTCCCTCCTTCTTGCATTTCCCTTCATAAATCCAGGCTAGAGTACTTGACATACCTAAATTCGGTCATCCCTTCTACATTCAAATCTGCTGACAATATAGTGTATTATTTTAAATTTAAATTATGAAAAATACTTACTGGATCTGAGTACAAAACTGCAACAACTTGTCTTCCTCAGTCTTCATATTCCTTTCTTCAGCATTCTTTCTGCATGCTGCATCATGTTTATTTAAATCTCGATCCTTTCCGAGGCATTCCAACACGTTTTCCGCCGCCCCATCTGGAAAATCATTAAAATAATGACAACATAAACATATTACATATGCCTCTACATAACCAATTAAATGTGTTTCTGATTCTTTGTTGCAACACTCTTTTCAAACAATAATTATTATTATAAGTATAAAATTAACAGCTACCACTAACAAAATTGAAAAAAATGTATACGCTTTGACTTTAAGGTAACTGTAAATTTGTTAAATTATCATTATTATATGAAATTAAAGTCAGATAAACAGCAGTACAGATCATATGACACATGTACAGATGAATTGTGCAGGAAAAACCCTTTCTTTTCATGACATGACATATTTTATGATTTATTTGACTCTTTCATTGTCGGTAGAGTCATGCAGCAATAGCTCTTAGACTAGGACTGAAATTCTGTTATCATCTGCAAATATGTCCAAATATCCCAGCTTTAATGCAATGATTTAATTAAAGTAAAAAAAAGAAAGGAACCATTGGATGCTTCTTGCTTTCAAAAACATAATCATTAACACCATTACATTTTTTCTGAAATTTTCTGAATTTTTCTGTTGAAGATATTGATTGCAAAACTTTTGGAAATTAGCAAAAAAAGACGCATTTTCGAGGCTTCCCTGCTGAAAACATTTTAATTCTGAGACTTGAGGAGACTTTTTAGTATAAATCGTGGACTTCATGTTTAAAAAGTTCGCCGCCATGCATTACTATCATAAACAAATTACAACACACACAGGGCAGCTTTAAAATCAAATGCTTCTTTTTATGTATTTTTCTTGTCACAAAATGCAACTTTTGCACATCGGACTTTGAAACTTTTCGGCCCTGTTGAATAATTTCACGGGACACCGTTTTCAGTTTTACTTTCAACAATAACAACTAGCGTAAATCAGTTAAAATTTCAAAATTAGTTTTATTACTTACAAAGTTAGTGAATGCTTGCCCCTCTGCCGATTTTAAAAAAATCCACAATGAATGATTTCATCATGAAAATGGAACCATCGCGGGTTGGTGCATGAAAACGCCATTTTTTCTCAAAGCCGTGACCGGCGGGGTAACCGACTGCCAACTTCGATGCTAACTTACGTCGGTTTTCATGAGTTGAATGACAAAAAGAAAACAAAAACTTGGACTCCTGATAAATATAAACACTCACCTTGAACAAGAGATGTCGAATTCCAAGTGAAAACGCAGTAAACAGAAATAAACTGGACGGTAAATTCCCATGCGCAAAGTCTGTGATCTCTGGCACTAGTCAGCTGACGCGCATCGCGGTAGGCACGCATTTTGCGTGAGGCGGAGGAGTTTCCTATCCCTCTAATATAGGTCCCTGCTAGAACTAAATTCTACTGATTTCTAGCACTGAAAATGTTATGTGTCACGAGAAACAGTAACATCAAACACTAATTTCTCATTATGTCGACAACCTGCAGTCTTTTAAATGAAAAATTTGAACAGTTCAATCATTTATAACATAACAAAAATACAAAAGACATATTGAGAAACCCCAAATGAAAATTCAGTGTCCTCTTCAGGCTCTTGGTTACCTTTTGCAGTTTTGGGAGTTGCCCATATATATATATTATCGAATATCAGTTTTGCTTTGCAAGTACAACTCGTTTAATTTGATCCGAGCTGTCTACGAATGTGCGGGAAAAGTGCCTTGGCCGACATCACCACATAAAGCTGCAGTTTACCTTTTATCATGATTGATGAATGATTAACACGTCCAACAGCAGCACGGATACTTCGTCAGCTCAAAGAGTAGTGTTGGTTCTTATGTCAGCTGCAAGGTCGCACATGTTACAGGAACAGGAACTAAAATTAGAAGGGGAGTAAGTCACAGTTACAAAACATTGTGTTAAAACATATTGCCTCCCTTGTACTGTGTGGCAAGTGCGTGCGAGTGTTCCCGGTCACAGAACTTAATATTATAAGTTCTGTGTTCCCGGTCCGGGTAATACGAAAACAAGTCGCGAAAGGCGAAATTACTACATTTACTGATTTAGTCAAGCTGTCGAACTCACGGAATGAAACTGAACGCACTGTATTTTTTCACCAAGACAGTACAGCTTCGTCAATCCCCGCGTGAAGGAAATCGCTCACCTCCCACGTGCAAAACGTAGGCTAGTGATTGACACGCCAGATTTGTGCGGAAGCGTATTGTGCTAAGCAGGAAAGCGCGCTTTTCTGTATTCTTGTTAACTTTCTGAGCTTGTTTTGAATACAACCTATCATAGCTATATGTTTTTGGAATCAGGAAATGATAAAGAATAAGATAAAATCATTACATTTAGTCAAGTTTTGACTAAATGTTTTAACGTAGAGGGGGGAATCGAGACGAGGGTGTGGTGTATGTGTGTGTGTGTAGAGCGATTCAGAGAAAACTACTGGACCGATCTTCATGAAACTTGACATGAGAGATCCTGAGTATAGTATCTCCAGACGTGTTTTTTGCTTTTTTTGGATAAATGTCTTTGATGACGTCATATCTGGCTTTTCGTGAAAGTTGAGGCGGCACTGTCACGCTCTCATTTTTCAACCAAATTGGTTGCAAATTTGGTCAAGTAATCTTCGACGAAGCCCGGACTTTGGTATTGCATTTCAGCTTTGAGGCTTAAAATTTAATTAATGAGTTTGCTCATTAAAGTTGTCATTAAAATCGATTTTTCGCAAACACTAGATTTAAAATTGATTGCATCGTATTCTTCATCACATTCTGAATCTGAAAATATATACATATGTCATGTTTACTCTTAAAATGTGATCACAATTAATAACGAAAATAGATTAATTAGTCTTACGATTAGAATTTAAGAAATCGATCCAAAAATGATTTCATCTTATTCTTTATCATTTCCTGATTCCAAAAACATATGATATGATAGGTTGTATTCAAAACAAGCTCAGAAAGTAAACAAGAATACAGAAAAGCGCGCTTTCCTGCTTAGCACAATACGCTACCGCGCTAATCTGGCGTGTCAATATCTCTACGTTTTGCACGTGGGAGGTGAGCGATTTCCGGCCTTCACGCGGGGAATGACGAAGCTGTACTGTCTTGGTGAAAAAATACAGTGCGTTCACTGAGTTTCATTCCGTGAGTTTGACAGCTTGATTAAATGTAGTAATTTCGCCTTACGCGACTTGTTTTTGGATCGATTTCTTAAATTTTAATCGTAAGACTTATTAATCTATTTTTGTTAATTGTGATCACATTTTAAGAGTAAACATGACATATGTATATATTTTTAGATTCAGAATGTGATGAAGAATACGATGCAATCAATTTTAAATCTGTTTGCGAAAAATCGATTTTAATGACAACTTTAATGAGCAAACTCATTAATTAAATGTTAAGCCTCCAAGCTGAAATGCAATACCAAAGTCCGGGCTTCGTCGAAGATTACTTGACCAAAATTTCAACCAATTTGGTTGAAAAATGAAAGCGTGACAGTGCCGCCTCAACTTTCACGAAAAGCCGGATATGACGTCATCAAAGACATTTATAAAAAAAAATTAAAAAAAAACGTCTGGAGATCTCAGGATCTCTCATGTCAAGTTTCATGAAGATCGGTCTAGTAGTTTTCTCTGAATCGCTCTACACACACACACATACACACATACACCACGACCCTCGTCTCGATTCCCCCCTCTACGTGAAAACATGTAGTCAAAATTTGACTCAATGTAAAAAGAACTCCAAGAAAAATTTACTCCGGAGTAAAAATGTCGTCACGAAATTTTTACCACGGGTACACCTGTCCTACGAGATATGAACTCCCCAAGGAACAAAAAAATCACTCCTTCCACGACATTTTTACTCCACAAGGTTTTACTCGGAGTAAAAATGTGTGGAGAACTTTCCTTTCGTTCGATGTACGAATAAAAACTACTCCTTTTACGACAATTTTTACTTTACTGACGAAGATGTTACTGTCAGAAAAAGTTACTCCATATGTTATTCTTGGAATACATAAACAATTGTTAGTTTGTTTGGGTCGTTGTTTATTTGCTTGATCTGCCATGCGTTGCTCAGAATCACAATAGCCCGCTCAGAGAAAAGTCGCTCTGGATTGGTCTATGCAACGGGCTCACAACGAGGCAAATCGCTTCACGAAGGCGA
This sequence comes from Littorina saxatilis, assembly GCF_037325665.1. Taxonomy (NCBI): domain Eukaryota; kingdom Metazoa; phylum Mollusca; class Gastropoda; order Littorinimorpha; family Littorinidae; genus Littorina; species Littorina saxatilis. Next base: position 42,318,184 of record NC_090246.1, read on the forward strand.
CGAAGAAAGCACGATTGCTGCGAGATACGAAAAAAGTTGTACTTCTTAAACTAGTAGACGATTCGGTCAGTGAAATCGTCAGAGAGAACGTAGTTATGATGGGAAATTTAGCCTGGCTGGGGTAGTCCCTGAACCTTGAAAAGCGGTGGATCCCTCGGGTTACGTCACGCCGAGAAGATCGCAACACACTACACGGCATCGCAGTGTAAACACCGCCGCCATCTTGGATTACGCAGCGCGCTGTGGGCGAGCATATATACCAAAGCCGCTCGCCGAGTGCTTCGCGAGCGCTTTCCTGCACTGCCCTAAGAAACGGCTTTCTGTCATTCGCACTGCGGGCGACCCTTGGCGAACCGCTCTGGGCAACTCGTCTCTGTTCTCAGTTTCAGTCTCAACTTGTTGTTAGATCTGTTATTTGTTTGCTTGTTTGTTTGTTTAAAACATGAGGTCGTGACAGTACTAGTGCCGCCTGATTAATTTTAAAAATCCGGATCATCATATCACCGTGCCTGGAAGAATTTGTATGTAAAGTTTCATGAATATCAGGCTGTCAAGTAGTTTTCCGGAAGTTGCTCTACACACACACACACACACACACGTGACACACACACACGAACGCACGCACGCATGCACGCACAAACCGGCAAACACACTGACACACACACACACACACGCACACACATTCTCTCTCTCTCTAACATACACTACAACCCTCGTCTGATATTTCTCTAAATTTAACATGTGATTGTTATTTTTGGCTCACTTAACGGACGAGACGTACGTACAGAAGTGCTAAAATGAAATGATTGTAATTATCTCATTGTGGTTTCTGTAATGTTTCAGTGATAAATATTATCCGTTTCGCATTGATAACAGAATAACTACAGTTGGCGCTTTTATGACGTAATAGTCTGTTGCAAAATGAGAGGAAGAAATTCATCGCACCAACGGGGAGTAAATTCTTCGTAACTGCATGGGGGGTAACTTCTTGTAAGGGAAGTGATCATATCTTGCAAAACGTATTAGGCGAGTAAAATGTTCGTACGACATCTTTTACCTGTCGTTTGGAGTAATTTCCTCGTGCTTTGGGGGGGGGGGGGGGGGGGGAGTACAATTTTTCGTGAGCGGAGTAACATTTTCGTACGATATTTTTACTCGTATTATGGGGGAGTACATTTTTCGTAAGGGGAGTTGCATTTTCGTACACAATTTCTACTCGGGACCCAGTACACCTGTCGTGGGGAGTAATTTGCTCGCGCTACACCGCCGGGCAAGAGAGAGAGAGAGAGAGAGAGAGGGGGGGGGGTAAGCACGCGTGTCTGTGACACTGCATTTTTTTTTAGGTGTGGCCGCAATTTCCGCACGTGTTGGTTGTTTTTTAAATGTTGTTTGATTGTTTGTTGGTTGTTCAGGGCCGGACCAAATGAGTTGTAAGGGGGGGGTTCCTCCATTTTTGGGGGGGCAAATCAGCGAAGTGGCGAAGCCACAAGCGCGCGCCTGCAAAGCAGGCGCGCAAACTAGGGGGGTCCGGGAAAATTTTTGAAAAACGGTTAAAATCTGTGCAATCTGGTGCATTCTGGGCCTTGTTTTGAGGGTTAAGAGCAGCATTGTTTTGGTGCTGAAAAAAACAACACTCAAAGCAAGGTACATGCTTTTTCCAGGGGTGGGGTTCCGGAACCCCTGGAACCCCCCCCCCCCCCCCCCCCCCTGGGTCCGGCCCTGTTGTTGTTGATGTTATTGTTGTTGTTTTGTTTTGTTTTGTTTCGTAGTTGTTTAATCAAATCGTTAATATATCTGATTAGTAGTCTTTCATGGTCATGCCATTCCGTGGCTTACACAAGTATAATTTTCAGCTGGGCCAAAACAAAACGTACACGACGATTCTTACATCACTTGAATGCACCTATGACCCAGCGTGTAACAGCATCGATGCAAAGAAACGACAGCAGTGTTCACGAAATATTTCCATCGCCTGTGGTTGTGTCTGTAACAGGATCGATATCGGGGCAGTTAGCTTTTCCTCCTTCAAGCGTGTTGTCCTGCCAATCATCGGGGTCGGGTCGCTGTGACGGAGATTTTCTCCTTCCTGGGCCCGTATGCATGAACTAGAAGTAAGAAACACTGGAAGTAGAGGCCTCTTTTCGAAGTGGGAACTCCCGAAGTCAACTTTCTAACACTGTTCACAATGCATGAACTGACTTGAACGCCAAAGTAGTGACAGCGAGAGTATTAAGGTCAAGGTCGGGGAAATTGGGGGAATCCCTACTAATACGCATGCGCACGTTTCTATCAACATGGCAGTCAACGAAAATGGCAAGGCACGTGTGCCGCTCAAAAAGAAAGTAGACACGGAGGGGCGTTCTGCGCCTTTTTCAGATGGTGAAATTGCGTTACTCTTGACAGAAGTGTTTTACGAAAGAACGGTTATTCTGTCCAAATTTCAGAACAGTCTAACTGTTAAACATAAAGACGCTGTCTGGTCCAAAATTGCCAAAGAAGTGTCGGTCTCTCTCTCTCTCTCTCTCTCTCTCTCTCTCTCTCTCTCTCTCTCTCTCTCTCTCTCTCTCTCTCTCTCTCTCTCTCTCTCTCTCTCTCTCTCTCTCTCTCTCTTACGACACACGCACACACAGACAAACGTACACTCATGCACATACTGACACTATGACACAAGTGACACTGACGGCACACATAAACACACACACACACACACCACACACTGCACACACACACACACGCGCGCGCTCGCGCGCACACATATACACACACACACGCACCCATACACGCACGCACACAGTCACAAACAAATAACCACACACTCACTCTCTCTCACTTTCTCTCATTCTCTCTCAATCTACACTCATACACACACTGAAACTATGATGACACAAGTGACACGTCACACACACACACACACACACACACACACACACACACACACACACACACACACACACACACACACACATACTCACCGTAGTGACACACATAATTATACACACGCGCGTACAGTTGAAAGTCAAGACATGATATGATTTTTTCAAAGCATAGGAAGGTTTCTTTTGCAAATGAATAAAATTAACACAGAGGCAAAACCCGGTTTTTGCAGCCGGAATGCAATTGCGGAGGCTTAAAAAGGAAAAGATTAATAAAAAAATATATAGCTCCTGGCGGAACTTGAACCCGGAGCGAATGAACGAGAGTCCGGAACCGTTACCACTGCACTATGTTACTCGTGTAGAATAGAGGCATGATGAAAAAAGGCATTCTGAGTTATTCAGTCGTGCTGGTTTGAAAACTCGCCACCTTCGCCGAATGACTCGAGCACGTTTTTTTCGGTCAGTAACTGATCGAACTGTCGCTTTTGAGTCACTCTGTTTTAAGCATTTCACCTAAATTAAACAAGAATGTCACAGTCCGTGTCTATGGTGCAAGGTAGGAGACCGTCTCATTGTAGCCAAGTTACGACAGTTGCTCGATTGACGCATTTCACGTCTTCGATATTGTGTCTGAGATCATTTCCCAATGAGCTGCCTTTAAAAACGGAATGTCCTGCAATTGTAGTATGCGCTGGAGGTTTCTTTTGGATGGGTAAGGACCCTTGAGATGCGATATCGTCGTATAATTATGTCAAGCGAGAGGCCCTTGACATTGGAAGTGGGAACTTCGAAAGCAAAGTTGCCAGCTACTCGGTATGCACGAGCTAAATTGAACGCCGAAGTAGTGGCTTCGAGAGTTCTGAGGTCAAGGTCGAGAAAATTGGGGGAATCCCAATTAGTGCGCATGCGTTTGTAAACGGTAGGCTTGGTGACCAGAAGAAACGAATCTCATCGCGAGTTCGTAAATGGGCAAACGTTGATCGCGCTGTAGCTTTTACTATAATTGTTGTTTTTAACTGGTTGAACGAAAGCTGTGATAATTGTCCTTAAATAGAATGACTGTCTATAATAATGATTTCGTTGACCAGAATGTTGGGGACAATAAAAAAAGGTTGTTTATGTGGTAGCGAAGTCGGTTAACTTAAAACTCTTTTTGTAGTGTTTTTTTAATGATTGTGTATCGGTAAAACTGCTGGACAAAAATAGTTTGGTCAGAGCGAATGTTTGTGTTACTGGTAAATTTAAAAAGGCAGAACTCCATTTTTTGGGAATCAAGATATAAGGTGTAGTGAAAAGAAGATAAGTTCAGCGAATTTCATATTATTTGAGAAAATGTGTGTCCGAATTTTTAAAACAGAAAAATTGTTGTACTTAGGTGTTTGTAAATTACGTTTGTCCTCGTTAATTGTGAAGAGGATGTATGTTTATATAAAGTTCAAAGTCAAAATTGGATTTTTGTAGCCTACGTGCGTGTGTGCATGTGTATTAGACATAATACATAGACATAGAACACTTTATTATCTCAATTACGATAAACTCGGGTGTGGTGAATCACAATAAACAGCATAAAACGTTAAGAACATGAATAAAATATCAAGGCGCAAATATAGTCAGCTCATCATAGTGTGGGGAGTGGGTACACACACACACACACACACACACACACACACACACACACACACCGTCGAACACACACATAACGTCGAACACACACACACACACACACACACACACACACACACACACACACACACACCGTCGAACACACACATAACATCGAAAACACACACACAAACACACACACAAACACACACACACACACACACACGGCACGCGCGAACACGCAAACAAACGTATGAAGGAACAGACGCACAATTATACCCGCACGCACGCGCACACAGGCAGAGAGGCACTCGCACAAATACACACACACACACACACACACACACACACACACACACACACACACACACACACACAGATAAAGCATTGACAAAAAAAATAGCAGAAACTTACACTTCAACACTCGAACACACACACACACACACACGCACACGCACACAAACACACGCACGCACGCACACAAACACACACACACACACACACACACACACACACACACACACACACACACTCACACATGCACACAACGACGCCCATTTTCATAGAAACACAGTAACCCCCTCGTATAAGCGGGAATGAAAGAGTGGTGGCCAATGACCCAGAACAAACAAAAGTCAACGCTGGGAACTCAGGTTTGTATTCAGGGAAATTTGCACGAAATGCATGCAGAAGATACGACTTTTCCCTCTATTTTCTCTCTTTGGGAGCGTCAGCTCGGTTTGACATGAAAAACTGAAGAAAAGCCCTGCCTTTTTGCACTGAGAAACTGTGGAAGTAGCGTGTTTACTACTGGGTCTGGCTGTAGTACATTTACCCTCATTTACTTCCTCGTTAGCTTCCAAAGTAAACTCTTTTTTCGTCCCATGCATGCGAAAGTGAGGATGTACTTCCGATGTCACTCAAAACTTTAGAAGTAGTCGCAAAATACCCTGAGTTACTTCCTCGCTTTGCTTCGAGGTAAACCCTTTTTCCGGCCCATGCATACGAAAGTGAGGCAAGTACTTCCGATGTCACTCAAAACTTCGGGAGTTGTCGCGAACTTCCCCCATAAGCATACGGGCCCTGGAGTCTGCTGGCGGAAGACTGTAGCGGGACAACACACGGGACACATGGGGGGAGAGTGAGGGTAACGGCCACCGATCGAAAGTCTCCACACCTGTTTCAGTATGGCTGCAGCTGAGTGATATTCAGCCTGAGGTCTTCGTCTCAGTGTACGTGTTTGTGGCCGGGGACATTTTGTATAAGAGATCGACTTTCGGCGTGTGTCAGTGTGTGTGTGACAGGGCGCCTAACTTTGGAACTGTGCAGGTAGAGATACTAATTTAAAGGATCTGAAGACTGAGCACGACACTTGTTTGTGACACGTTTCCGTAGCCAACCTGACAATGTAATCTTTTGTATAAGAACGTATTAAGGTGCTTTGTGTGTATCGAGTGCACACATATTTGAGTTCACCCTTCAGTATTTTGATGTCTTCGATCGACAGGCTTTAAATCATAAATCCTAACTCAGTGTTCAGAGAAACCTGTATTGTGCAATAGTTTGCATAATTATATAATAATACATGGAATAAATATATATGTACGTTGTTTTCTTGTGAGTTAACGAAGCGGCACGTTGTTCCTCGCCGCGGCACTGATGCAGTGTGCATACGGAGCCATAGCAGCAGCTCTCACGAAGAACAAATTCAGTGTTTCTGTGTCACTAGGGAGATTTAATAAACGAAACGTCGGGACGTTTCGTTTTGAAGTTGTGGTAAACGTCATCATTTCGGGGGTCTCTCGCTGGAAAGGTGAAGGTCAACTGAAACGGAACGTGGAACGTCAAAACGCAGTCACGTTTTCCACCCCCAAAAAACGAACAATATTTCGTCAACTTTTGTGAGTATTTTTGCACACTAACAGTTTTATTTGTTGGCCATTTTATGCATTGCTAGATTCATCAACCCTTTCACAGTCTTTCAGCGCTGAGAATGTGTTCATTGGAGGTAGACAACTGTTGTGAACTGAAATATTTTGAAGGGTGCTGATCCTGGTACATTTATCCAACTTCATGGTGAGAAAGCAAATGGCGAAGCAGAAGTAGGTCATCGCATCGAATTTTTATTCTGGCTTCGTATGTGATTTTGTATAAACAAAGTCTGTGTGATTTATTTGGACTGAAAATAATCAAAGTATGCCCGATTCTGGACCACCTCCTGGGGTTTTTTTTCCATTCTGATCGAGGACAGACGTGATAATTTCACTTGAAGATTTATCGCCCTTCCTTCATTCCGAAACGAAACGTGAATACATCTAAATCTTGTCTGCGGCCTATGCCGTCTCGTTTCACGTTCCGTTTCGCGGGGTGACTCATTCACCAAACGAAACGAGCTGCAAAACGAAACGTGCTGTCTTTTGAATCTCCCTACTGTTTCAGAGAGCTCGGGTATAAAGTTGCCTTTTTGCGGTGTTGACTGTGCGAATTAAGACTTGATTCCAATTTCCGTTGAACTGCGCATTTACTGTTTGCTGTGTGCACATTTAGACATCGCTTTTGGCCACAGCTGTGTTGTTCAATGATCACTGCTGCTGCATGGCAGTTTTGTCTGTGTTGGAAATCTTTCAAAAAGACGACTGCATCTGGCGAGTGAAGGAAGGATATGACGGGTTGGCCATTTGACAGCTAACTAGGTTTGTGGGTTTATGTTGCTCAGAAAATGCATGAGCGCGTAAATATCTGAGAGAGAGAGAGAGAGAGAGAGAGAGAGAGGTCTGTTTGCAAGGCGTTTCACTAAGCTTGTATCAGTCTTCCCACGGTTATTTTTTCTCTCTCACCATTTACGTCTTTCCTATGGTGATTTTCCTACCACTGATACACAGAAAGCATAGCGCGAAAATAAAGCTTAGACGTAGTTTTGTACAATTTCAATAGGCCCATGCAATTGTATAGTTTTTAGTTTTGAATATGTAAAAGAATATAACATATTCTATCACATACGTACGACTTTCAAATTAGCTTGACATGGATATGTCACGTCATGCTGATAGCTGAACGGGATATAGGTTATCTGTTATAACATAACCACAAAGCTGACGTTATAATACAACTTGTACAACTTCATTATACTTTTTTTTTCTCATGCAATTTAATCTCCTCGCCAGTAATCATAGCACGAGTCTACGCAGTTAGCATACTTTCGGTTTATACGTTCTTGGATTTTTGGGATATCAGGAATCGATTTGGCCCCGACATGCACCCTGCGTGCGGGGTTTTGGCTGCATGCAAAGCTGGCCTGCCTTTTTCCAACAGCTGTGGCGACAGCAAGTCTTTAACTAAACTTGTCGAAAAAGTTATTGCAACAAATTTCAAACCCAAATTAAAGCATTAATCCCCGTGTCATTTCATTAATACTTTATATGCCAGTTAAGGCCGTCCACCTAACCTTCAGGATCACCTTTTGGATAACATATTTCTTTTACAGGGATCACGTGACCGCCGCTCGAGTAAGGGTACCCTCAATATCGTCAAGACAAAAACGGAAGGGCCGAATTAAAAATCGACAAAAAAATCACAATTGCAAAACCTTTGCAACTTTGACATTCCAAATGAAAGTCAAACCAATTATCTACCCTGAACAGATTGTTTTGTTTTGCTACCTTGCGTTTTTCGAGAGCTACGCTATTCCTAGTGTTGCAGGTGTCGATCGCAAGAGCGGTCAAAAACGGGACTTTTTGCGTCATTTTTTAGGGTTATCATGACAAAAAAGACTGCACTTTAGCAATGACTTGGTGGATTGCTTTGAAACTTTCAGAATATTTCATGTGTTTGCATGACTAGCAAATTAACGCCAGCGGCTACACGCAAATGAAAGTTTGACAGAATCTGTATCAATCATTTATCTGTAGATCTGCAAAGTCATGAAATTTTTTTGACACAAGTAGACAATCCTATGACGAGTTTGACAACATTTTCCGAAACATTGCGTCACATCTCAATTGACAACAGTAACGATCCACAATTTCGCACGAAGTATTTCTAGTATGTTGGTAAAATATTCTGAAAATTGCAAAGCAATCCACCATATAATTGCTAAAATATAGCGCTTTTTGACATGATACCCATACAAATAGACGCAAAATGTCCCGTTTTTGACCGTTCTTGTGATCGACACCTGCGGCAGTAAGAATAGCATAGAACGCATAAAACGCAAGGTAGCAAAACAAAGCAATTTGGGGCCCGGGTAGCTCAGGTGGTAGAAAGGTCGCTGGTTCGAATCCGGGCCGGGACGGACACGGCCGGTGTAGGATCCGGTCCGGTCCCCCCTCTGAAGTAGTCCCCCGGGGGACCAATTCGTGGCAAAAACTGCTCTATAATGGTCCCCCCTTAGACATCCAGCCTCGTTTTCGACTGGTCCCCCTGGGCGATTTTGGTCCCCTTTCGCGGTCAGAGGGTAAGTGCCATTTTTTTAAATAGTTCAACACGTTGTCATACAGAGTGTCGTCCATGATGATAGCCAATGAAAAACGAAGACTGGCTGACGGAATGAATTGTCGTGTACTTATAATTATAGGCATGTTTGACACGAGTCACGTGACGTGTCAAGAAGCGTGGCGACCGTTTTCTCATTCCACAAAAAAAAAGAAAAGAGAAAATAAAAAACAAAAGTATAGGCTACATAGAACGGCAAATCTACGAAGTTAAATCACTTTTAAAAGTTTAGATTTGACACTGTAACCTTCACCCAGTTCAAGATCATCTTGAATAACATCTCTGTACAAAAATGAAAATAATTATACATATAACGAAAGAGGTGTGTGTGTGTGTGTGTTTGCGTGCGTGCGTGCGTGAGTGAGTGTGCACGCGTGCGTGCGTGCGTGCATAATGTGTGTGTGTGAGTGTGCACACGTGCGTGCGTGCGTGCGTGCATAATGTGTGTGTGTGTGTGTTTGAGAGATGGGGAGAGGAGAGAAAGTGTGGGGGGCGAGAGAGAGAGTGAGAGAGATCCAGAGTCACGTTTTCTACTGAGTTGACACACACTATAACAATAAAGTTAAAATAAATACTGACATAGCTCTACATTGGTTAGAAAAGAGGGGGACCAGTTCGAGAGGGGGCCTATTTTGGATGCGAGGGGGGGACCAAAATCGCCCAGGGGGACCAGTCGAAAACGAGGCTGGATGTCTAAGGGGGGACCAATATAGAGCAGTTTTTGCCACTTCAGAGGGGGGACCGGACCGGATCCTACACCGGGTCAACTTTATGTGCAGACCCAGAGACGGTATCCATCTCCCACCCCCGTGTCACCACAATGGCACGTTAAAGATCTTGGTCATTCTACCATAAGTGAAGATGGCTGATACCACCTAAACACGCATACATCAAAAGCCGTGAGGGCGTAAAAACTCGAATCGTTTAAACCAATTCATGTCCAATATAGGCAATTAAGACCTGACGGACAATAAGCCCCTTAAAATTTACTTTTTTTTTTACAAAGCAATCTGTTCAAGGTAGATAATTGGTTTGATTTTCTTCTCGTATGTCAAAGTTGCAAAGTTATGCCTATCGTGATTTTTTTCCGATTTTTAAATCGGCCCTTCCGTTTTTGTCTTGTCGAGTTTGAGGGTACCCTTACTTTGGGTTTGAAATTTGTTGCAATAATTTTTGGCCAAGTGTATGTTCATTATCATCATTATTATGACGTTCTTTTGAGTAAACGGCATTGAAGCTTGTTTCTCAGCCGGGGTAGTAAAAGGATCAAGTATTCTTTCATTAAGCCTATAGATAAACCACCAGTGGTTTCAAAAGACATCGTCCTAATGTACGTTTGGTTTAATTTTACGCAACTCCTTCACGCACACAACGTTTAAAGGCACAGTGCAGCTCACAGCCTTCGTTTTGCGTTTTTGTTGCAGCTGAGTGCATTTACAGTTCAAAAATCCTCCTATGGTAGTAAAACAAACCCAAAACTACCCAACGACGACATCTGTGAAGCTCGACAGTTTCTTGTTAACGCGAGTGCATAAATTAACCTAGTTATTACACCCCCGGTATAGGGGTGTGTATAGGTTTCGCTCGATGTGTTTGTGTGTTTGTGTTCGCATATAGATCTCAAGAATGAACAGACCGATCGTCACCAAACTTGGTGAACAGGTTCTATACATTCCTGAGACGGTCCTTACAAAAATTGGGACCAGTCAAACACACGGTTAGGGAGTTATTGGTGGATTAAAATTATACAAGGACTTATAGAGGCACATATTAATGGTCAAAGGGAAATAACCATTCTCACTGCCACCAACTGAGAAGGTTATTTCCCTTTGACGGGGGTGTTTTTCCTACCTCGGAGGAATTTCTTGTTACGTGGTGTTTGGTCGGAGTTCGATTCAACTGAGTGATTCCGGCCTCCATTTTGTTTTACACAAACTCATGATGACGTCTGACATATTTTGCTAGTGACGTGTCTTTTTGTGCATGATGTGGTGATCTACCTGATCTAAATTTAGATCCAAAAATAGGCCAAGACCAGCCGGGTCCGAGTACGAAATTAATTCGTAAAAAAATCGCAGTTTTTGACTTTTTGGGTGCAAGTCAATGAAACTTGGTAGTTCTTCTAACGGATAGCTGTCTGAGGTATGACTAAAAGCCGCAGGGGCTCCGTGCACCTGGATTTGACAAGTTCAGTACCTTTAAAGTGTGAGAAGTAAAATGCTTTGGCGGCAAAATCAATGATTCAAACACTCTAATATAACTAGGAAGACGATGAAATGACGATTTGGAGGAGAAAAAGGAGGCGGAGAAGGAGAAATATAATTTGTGTACAGAAAAACACGAACAAGCAGGCCGTGATAGGTTATTGCAAGACGAAAGTCTAATACCAGTCTGTTATTCGTTCTCACATTCCTGTTTTGCCCCCCGAATAATTGCCCCCCCCCCCCCCCCCCGACAACTATCACCTGGACAATTGCTTCCCATTGCAATTACCCCTTATGACTTGAAAATGTCCCCCATCTAATCTCACACACACACACACACAAACACACAATTCACGAACACACACGGACACATATACATGGGTAGCAGTTATCCGGAGGGGCGATTGCCCGGCGGGTATTTGTCTTAAAATGAGGGGCAAAGGTTCTCTGGGGGCGATTGTCCTTTTAGTCCGGGTCGGGGGCAAGTCAGCCTTTTAAGGCCCGTACCTGTACAGTTCACAAAAGAGATCAGCGGTAGTGTGTGTGAAGTATTACATGCGATTTCTTTCACAACCTCTCTTCCTTTCAGTGACGACCAGAAGTAGGCTGCGTTTTATCTGCGCCTTCTGATAATGAACTGAATGTCTATATAAATGCGTTGGTTTTAGGTCGGGCCCACTCCAAGCAGTCACGATTCGAGGCAACCCTTAGAGCTCCGTCAGCCCTAAAGGGTGTGTACGAGAAAGGCGAGGTAGACTTCGCTCATACATACCCAGTCTTTGTCACCAGTGGCAGAATCACGTTGAAAAGAAAACTGTGAGCCTCTCTGCTACCCAACCCAGCTATTCAAACAAGTGCTTGCCACAGAAGTAAAACTTGTATAGTTTGCCATGCATGGGCCGCAACCCATGCTTGACAATCAGGACAACTACCCGGAGATACCCGAGGCTATGTAGCTCTGCAATCGGGGTCTGTACCCGCCTAACCGGCAGCCCTTTTTCACAGCGCTTCACCCACTACTGTATTGCGTGCGCTGCCGTGGCCACAAGGGGAAAGAATCGAGCCGAGACCCAGGATCAACGAAACAGACGACAGGTCCCCTTTCGCACATGCGGACGAAAATGGAAACTTTGGGAAGTTCACGAAGGGGATTTTGAAACTACAGTTTCAAAGTTTGGATTACAAAAGTGAGAAACTTTCGAAGAAACTCGACGACCTGCCGAAAATTTTAAAGTAGTAAACAACTGTCGTCACTGACTCGCTTCAGCCATATTTATCAATCCTGTTCAGTATGGCAGGGCGAACGACTTTGTACGTGATCTGTTTGGTTCTGTTTCCTTTGGCTTTTGCTGGCTTCGTGGTTGGATTTGGAACTCCTGTTTGGATTGGAAGTGATAATACAAACAAAGGTCTCTGGCAAAACTGTTCCAAAGTTATCAAGGACTGCTCCACTTTCGATTTTGACTCAGGCGGAGGTGAGTTGATTTTTTAACATTGCAATGCTTATTTATTTATCAGATTTTCTGTCCATGTTTCTGTCTGTTTTTCTGTCTCTGTGCCAGTGTCGCCTGCCCGCACTCCTACCTGCATGTCATGAATCCATCCACCCATCCATCTAATCATCCATCCATTTATCCACGATTTTGCTCATTACATGTTCTTCAGTCTATCTATCGGTCGGTCGGTCGGTCGGTTTTTATTTAATTTGTTTGCTGTTGCTTATCAAGTTCTGGGTTTTTTTTCTTTTCAGTTGTGCTGATATTAATTGATGACAGTTGTGATACATGCATTCAAGCTTCTCGCTGGCACGGATAAATATTGTTCTTACGATATTGTCTACGTCTCAGCGTTAGTTTCCGTGTTTGTTTTTTGTTTGTTTTTGTGTGTTTTCATTCTGAAGTACTGGTTTAGCAAGTTAACAAAACAACGAAATGACACAACAGTACGTTTCAGCTGAATAGCGGACTGCCACTCCGCATTGACAGATTTATCCTTGGCGGATTATGACATTATTCAGTTATTCTGCAGAAAAACCAAAATGCTGGAGAAAAACTGTCTTTGCTTCAGCATTTCTGCATAATGTCATCTTTCGCCGAAGCAGCGTTTTTTTCTGCAGCAAAACATTTTACTGCAGTAAAATTGAAATCAAGAATGCTTCAGTAAAACGGTGCTGTTGTTTTACTGCAGAAAACCTGCTTTTATTTTTTCTGCAGCATTTTGTACTGGCTCTTGGCGGATTATGACATTATTCAGTTATTCTGGAGAAAAACCGAAATGCTGGAGAAAAACTGTCTTTTCTGCAGCATTTCTGCATAATGTCATCTTTCGCGAGAGCAACGGTTTTTTTCTGCAGTAAAACAGTTTTACTGCAGTAAAATTGAAATCAAGAATGCTGCAGTAAAACGGTGATGTTGTTTTACTGCAGAACCGAATAAGCCCACCTTGCTTGTCAAGCCGAATTTTCATTGTTTTCTATCTCACGGGTCGCCAGAAAACAGTATTTTATGTGAATCTGTTCTCTTCCATTTTGTCCGTCAGACATTTTTAAGCGTGCATACTGAGACTGTAACACGTGAAGGCGTGACTCGTCTTGAACGAAAACCAAACAAAGAAATAAACACGCAAACAAACAAACAAACACACAAACAAGCAAACAAGCAAACAAACAAACAAACAAACAAACAAACAAACAATCAAACAAGCCAACAAGAGAGAGAGAGAGAGAAAAAAATCTGATGTCTGACACAAAGAGAAAGAGATAGAGGGGGAGTGAGAGAGAGAGAGAGAGAGAGAGACAGAGACAGAGAGAGACAGAGACAGACAGACAGACAGACAGGCAGACAGACATGCTGGCAGAGACAGGTAGGCAGGCAGGCAGGCAGGCAGAGGTTGAGTACCACCACTTTAATCATCACGTACACTGTTTTCAATGTGTGCAAGATGAGCATGCATGTCGCACAACAGACTGACAGGTGCTAAGACAGACAGGCGGACAGACAGACAAACAGACAGAGAATGATATCGCCATTGCCCTTATTGTAGGCAGTCTGTGGTGCCTTAATTACTGCCATGGACACATTCTGCAGTTAGGACATTCTTTCTCGGCTTGATCAGGCTCAGCTCAACTTTGAATAATCGATCCATCATGCACTTTTGGATTTTAATGATCGATTTTTGTGCAGCTAAGCCAATATCGCGCGCATTCGAGATCAATGACATTGTTCGACGATCACACGAAAACGAATAAAAAACGACTTTGTGCAGGATTGTTTTGACTTAATTACAGTATGTATACGCCACATACCTTCATGAACACACAACATACTGCAACTCATAGCGGTTAACTGCCCGAAGGACAGCTGGCTGTCGAAGAATAGTTTACAAAGGCGTGTCTCATTGTCTTGTACTTGTTGATCTGAACGGGATTATTTCGCAATCTGTTCCACTTCTCGATGCGTCGTCGCAACTTAAGCGCCTGAGAGGATTATGTACTTGAGTGCAAACGGTGGTTGTGTAAAATAACTGCTCGACCTCTGCTGGGTGATCATTGAAAGCAGCACGACACCACTACACAGCTAGTGATTTGGTTCTTCAATCTTCCGAATAACTAATTCAGTCGTTTTATTTTAGCTTTCCCCAACATACCATGTTATTGTTGTTATGTATGAAATAAAATTGATATCACTTTCTGTCATGAATAATATCGATTGGCAGAATAAACAGAATAAATTGTGGCTTTTGTAAACGTGTGTTCGTGTTATGCTGTCGTTATTGAACACGTTTTTGTCTGCTTCAGTCGACTGCTTAATGAGCAATTCTTCCATATAAAATGTACTTCTACGTCTTATTGCATCGCAAATATAATTCTCATGCGTCAAGCAGTAAGTTAAGACAGGACATTTTCACGTAACTTCAGATTTCTGACTGAACGTTTAGTACTGACTCCACACCTGTAGGACGTCTGAATTACCGTCTAGCGTGTATTAACTTGTGTCTCGCCGTTTGTGTATCAGATGCGCTGTCGCTAAAGTTTAGTATACAGATGATCTTATTCCAATAACAAAAATAACAATAGCAATAACAACACTTAATTGTACATTAAGACGAGTACATTCAAAATAAAAAATTGTCATAGACACATCTAACCTTCCTGTCAAAAATAATAAAATACACATTGTAATACGAACTATTGGGACATTCAAAAAGACAGAAACACATAAAACACATACGTTATTATATTAACAAGCTCGCATATTGCAACTGACCCGAACTCAGTGTACTGTCAACTGATATTATATATCATATTACATTACATGTACCATATTTTAATTAGTTTGTAGACAGCCAGTTTGAACAAATATTAATCAAAGGATAACTTTAAACATGATTATTATGCTATTATAGGCGCTGAATCCCTTTAAAAGTTTAGTTTGAAAACGGTTCGACTGATCGAACAAGGGCCGAGCAGGCTGGTCTACTCTCTCGTACACACACACACTGTGACACACACACACACACACACACACACACACACATACACACACACCCGCTGTCTGAATGCCAGCTTTAATCATGGGCAACAGTGAGATTTTGCTATTTCTGTCAAGTGGAACGAAGAATGTCATGGGGTGCCCCGCCATTCACCTCTGCTGATAAAGTGAGGTGATAGTCAAAAGGTGTGGGCGTGGTTTCGCTACATTGAGATAGACGTTTAGGGTCCCAGATGCCACCGCTTTGACAAGCAAGAACTGAATGCTAGCTTGGAATTTATGCGCGTCTTATATAGACGTACTTCGGGTCTTTTAGGTCATTGCTGAAATTTGTTTTGGGGATTCTCCACACTCAGTTTTCGAACAAGAAGAAAATCAACAGCAGCGTGAAAAAACCCACAAATCCTTCTTCCTTCTCAAAATCACATGAACATGCCCACAATGTTTTACAAAGGGAAGAGTTCGAGAAGACGAAAACATCGTCTGACAATGAAATATGAAATAGTCTCCAATTGAGATCCTCACAAAAACACCAGACATAATACTTATACAGGTATGCGGTCCACAGAACAGAAGTCCGCCAACTTGTTGGTGGAAACAAAACAAACATATATACACAGAGCGAACATAAGCGATACGAAACAAAACAAACATATATACACAGAGCGAACATGAGCGATACGAAACAAAACAAACATATATACACAGAGCGAACATGAGCGATACGAAACAAAACAAACATATATACACAGAGCGAACATGAGCGATACGAAACAAAACAAACATATATACACAGAGCGAACATGAGCGATACGAAACAAAACAAACATATATACACAGCGAACATGAGCGACTGATACGAAACAAAACAAACATATATACACAGAGCGAACATGAGCGATACGAAACAAAACAAACATATATACACAGAGCGAACATGAGCAATACGAAACAAAACAAGGAGGAATAAAAGAAAAACAAAAAAACTAAACAAACAAACAAGCAAGTTAACAAACAAACAAAGAAATCCAATGACCACAATCGAGAGTCTAGCTGCCTCAACAAGTATTTCGTTTTTCCGCAGCACAAACAATCTCGTAAAGAGAACTGGTGATATCAAACAGGAAGAAAAAACCATCATCGTCAGATGACCTCCACTGGTCGTATCGCATACGAAACCTGAGTTCCTCTGTTGTTTGCTTGGCGAATGTATTCATAACACATGTATCGTACATATAACTGCGCGGCATGAGTTGTATTAGGGAGGATTTCCTGGCTGGAGGGTTGAGTTGCTGTGTCCTTTGTTATGTTGCAAATGCGGGATTCTCTGTTTCTCAGTATTTTATAAAAATACAATTCAGGTGTTATTTGTTATTGTCAGTGTCACACGGTACAGGTATGTGAAAAGTCTGTCTGCTGTGACCAAACCAAACACATGCATACGCAGATATACAACTAATGGTTTATTTTGTAGGCTAGATCAAGAGCACTCCGTTTACCCATAGATATCTATATATATATACGACTAGTGTCTGTCTGTCTGTCTGTCTGTCTGTTCGCGATGCACGGCCAAAGTTCTCGGTGGATCTTTTTCAAATTTGGACACCGTATTCAGCTACACCCCGGACACAACCTCATCGATGAGATATTTCAACACGTGCTCTCAGCGCGCAGCGCTGTGCGCGCTGAACCGATTTTTTTGTTGTTGTTGTCGGGATCCACTACCAGTAACTCTTCCTTATCTTCTCCAGTGTTTTCAGCCGCGATTATCTCCCTTCCTCCGTGTGGCGTCAATCCATATTCCCGTAACTACGTTACTATTTTTAGAAGGTCACTGCACGTTACTATTTTTAGAAGGTCTCCAGTGTTATGCGCGTTTATCTCCTTTCCTTCGTGCGCAGCCTGGTATTCGGCTCTACTTCTTCCCGGCGAAGCCGGTACCCGGCGAAGCGGGTAATCATCTAGTAAATAGATATAATTATGGTTTACCTAAGCTTTCCGTCACCACTTCTCTGACAAACTTGAACGCCAAGAATATTTTAGGCATTTCTTACGAATCAAAGGCCACAATACTTCGGTGTTTTAACATATAAATCATCAAGCAAACAAACAAACAAACGAAAAAACGAAGTAGCATAACTTATATGGGTTGCGAGTCCTGCTGTGTCCAGCGGTGGCATAGGCAGTATTGGTTTGCGTTTGTTTACAAGTCAAGTGAATGAACAAGCCCTGCTTGTAGACGAATCCACCATCAAAGCAGTTAACATGTACAGTACCACACACTACTGCCTTCCACAACAAGGTACACATCTCAAGATATATATCGCACGTTGTGTTTGGGCCAAACGGGGACTTATGAATTGTGAGGCGGGTGTCCATGCCCTGTCATTGAGTGGAATTTATGGCGGGGTAGGCGGGGAAGACGGGTGGCAATTTAGTCTGCCGGTTTCCTTGTCTCGTGTTTAGTGGACACTGATCTTGGCCATTCAGTAACTGTGACTTGGGTCTGAATAGCGCACAGCCAAAGCCCTGTTTGAGTGTCAACACAAACAATTATTCCGTTTCTACACCTGTGGATACTTCTTTGTGCTGTAGAGGGTGGATGATGCTCAGCTCTCCAGCGTAGCGCGCAAGAATCTTGGAGGGGGGCACGAGCTTCCCCTGCGATATTTTTTAAAATTTAGTCTTGCCACGTTAAAATCATCAAACACCGCCCTCGATTTTGCAAAATATTTAAGTTGAATAAGTGTCCCAACGTAGTTACTGTTAATCAGTTTAAGATGATTTGTACACAGTATATTTTAACAAACGGAGCAACATGTGATACATCAGCAAGGGACCGACGTCGACGGAGAGAAACTGTCCATGCATAGTTGCGTCTTTCGACAGCGTCAATGCAATTATCGCCGATACGATTTTGTCACTGTTCCATTCCCTGTCGTAGAAGAAGAACTAGACGTTTTCAATCTAGTTCCTGTTGTAAAACACTACCAATGACGGACGCAGACTCCGAATAACTGTTGAAATATATTTAGTTGTCATATAAAGGAGCAAACAATCCAATGAACCATGACATGGTTTGCTTAGCTATAGGGTACCATGAACGGACCATAATCTTCAACGGCGGCAGTTCCTAAAGGGGCCCACGGACATACCACAACAAAACCGTTAGGTCTACTCGTTCCTGAGGGCAGCTCAAAACCACACACTTCCTGAGATCAGTGAAGAGCAAGGGGTGAACAGTATGAGTTTCTCGGCGCCCTTAGGGTTTATTCCAATCGATGTTAGCTCTTGGACTGAAGTATAAATATACAGGACACGAATCTGAAACAGTCCAGTTGAAACAGAATCAGGTGAATTAATAAAACCTCCATCCCCGAACTACCACCATCACCCACCAATCACTCCCTATCTTCTCTTTTCTTTCCTGTGTCCATCTTTTATGCTTATTTGTAAATAGAACTGACACTGCTGACTTTAAACATCGAAACCTCATTATTTACCGCCGTCTCTCATTGACTTGCCTGCTAGATACAATAATCTAGACCCACAAACAGTCGCGTAACGTAACTCTTTGCACTGATCCCCTCGCATTCCACGGATAACTTATTGTGAAATCCTTACAGTATCACTCTCACGACTGACTTGATGAATAAAACATTAAGTATAGACAATGACGCATGGGCGGGGGACAAGATGATGTCAGCAGTAGCACGCAACAAACACTATACTATGACAGTGAGGTGCTGCTGACAAAGATTGTTTTCCTACGTAGCCGTACGTGTTGCAATGCCCGAGGTTACGTTCTGACATCAGACTGAACCGTAAGGCGAGAGAAGACACATACAAGAAAGGTGGTTGACAACATTCTAGGCATGTATTGCAAAAGTTGGAATTCAGTCAGTATGCATGTCTGTCTGTCTGTCGTTCTGTCTGTTCGTTTTGTCTGCATCTCCGTATCTGTCTCTCTTTAAAATGCGATAAAACTAAAACAGTCTGTCTGTCTGATGTGTCAACCTAAACTGTTCTACGTGTATGTTTTTGTCTGTCCCTGAGACAGATAAGGCACACACACAAAAAATAGGTGTGGTTACGGTAACATAGCCCCCAAAAAATAGGGTAGGAAGGTAGGCAATCACTTTTTTTTTTTAACTTTTTTTTTCTAATGTGTACAAATTAAACCTACTTGACAGGGAAATAAGTGTGCGACTCGGGCGCTTTCGCTTTCATTGCGTTTTCTGCACTCGTTTTCTTGGTGTTTTTGTTTTTTACAAATGTAATAAAAAGTTATAGGGTCGGCCCCTAAAAATAGGGTAGGTCGGGTTACCGTAACCACACCTATTTTTGTTTAGGCCTAAGATAAGTAGATAATGTTAACAAAGGTTATAAGCAGTTGTTGCTTTTAACAATCAGCCCTCGCCAATGAGGGGAAACACTGTTGCCAAGGGATTAACTTCGTCAAGACGTAATCATTTTTAAATTCCAGTCAACCCAATTCAACCAAACAAAAGGAAAGTTAGAATGTTATCTTCCTTTCTGGGAATGGGAATAATTGTTTCAGTTACGCCTATTAACATTTACAGCATTTTTGTGAAATAGTTTTGAGAATCAAGCGGACAGTTCGGCTATTTTAAAATCACGCGCACGCACACACACACACACATAGACACACGCACACAGACACACACGCACACACACACACGCACACAGACACACACACGCACACAGACACACACACACACTTCCACCCACCAACCCCTCACCCCCCACACACCCACACACACCCACCCATCCACCCATACGCACGCACGCACGCACGCACATACACACACAGGCACGCACACACATACACACACACATACACCCCCCACACACACGCACACACATACACACACCAACCCACCCAGACACACACGCACACACATACACACACCAACCCACCCAGACACACACGCACACGCACACACACACACACACACACACACACCAACCCGCCCAGACACACACGCACACTCACACACACAGACACACACGCACACACACGCACACACAGACACACACACACGCACACACACGCACACACACACACACACACACACACACACACACACACACCTTAATGACTCCTACTGCTCTCATGACCCACTCACGTTGCATATAACATTGCACAGAATCAGTTGGCTCTTGATGCAAAGGTGCGGATATTATACACCTCATTTCGGTCGCTGGATTGTTGACACATACATGTACATACAGCTGTCACGTCTGACTGTGAGTGTGTTGTTCATTGCGATGGCTTGATGTGGGAGTAACTGTGCATTGGGCACATAGACAGAAACAGACTTTGCTGAACAACGATTTCTGCATTGATTCATCTGTTTGGTGATATGTTTTGTGTTTGTAGAATATACTGAAAACAAATTGTAGTCAGTTTTTAAATTCATTTTTGTCTCGATATTATTTTGCATGATGAAGGTGAGGCAAACACCACCTTTTTTCACTTGCACATATATATAGATTAGGCCAGCAAAGATCGTGACACTATGCTATACTTGTTATTCCACACAGATTTCAGCAATTTCGCGCCACATTCCAAATTGTGGGTGGGGTAGCATTGTTGAAATAAACAGGCTCATTTTAGCGTTACTCATTGCTAATTCCGGGGGCAAAACAGTCCACGACCTGATGTCATTAGATACGCGTGTCTAATTTACATGTGTTAGGAGAATCCTGTGTCTGTGCGTCTTTCTCGGTAAATGAACTAGAATATGGGGGCTGCTGTTGTATTTTGTATGGCGCTAAAAGAAGAGGAGAGAGAGAGAGAGAGAGAGAGAGAGGGGGGGGGGGGAGAGAGAGGGAGTCGGCGTAAGGTGGGAGGGGGGGGGGGGTGATGAGTGTGTGTGTGTGTGTCCGTCTGTCTCTCTGTATCTCTGTGTGCGTGATTTTCGTCTTTTTTTTCTCTCCAGATTAATACCAGTTACATGTTTCTCATTTGAATATTTAAGCCTCTTGCACCATGTCACGCGTTAACGTTTCTATAATGGCTGTTTGCCGTGAATGCTGCGAGTCAGTTAGGAGGACAGCTCTGGAGCGGTGACAGGAACGTGACAGCGACATATACGCGTCGGACGGGAGGGGAGGGGGTTCAAGACGAGGTGATAAACGGGGGCAAATGGCGATTGTTGAAACTGCTTATCGTTGTGCGTTTTAGAATCTATTGCGGTCGACTGAACACGGTACTGACATTTAAAATGCGTGACTGTTTAGTATCATTTTGACTTACTTTTACAAACCGAAGTTATTTTCTGTTTTGTTTATGATGTGGCGCCAGATATGTCACGATGGTAAATTGTAGGGCCCCATCCACACACACCCCTCAACACACACACACACACACTAACACACTAACACACACACACACTAACACAGGGAGAGAGAGAGGGGGGAGGGAGAACTAGATTGAGGGACAGACGTGCAGACAGACAAACAAACAGACAAACGGACATGAAGACAGGCAGGCAGGCCAGGCAGGCAAGCAGGCAGGCAGGCAGGCAGGCAGGCAGGCAAACAGACAGACAGACAGACAGACAAAGGTTGAGTACCGCCACTTCATCATTTCCGTCGAATCCGACGACATCAGCAACATAATAATCTTACATTCAACATCCGCTAAACTTAACCCGTTATGCAAGGCGTAGACTCTAGATTGCATTCAAACACGTAAAACGCTCTCCATTTATTTGATAACTTGGGTCGTAAGACTGCCACTAAAACCCAAGGGTTGCTTACATAAGATTCAGGATGACTGTGTTGATGCTTTATTGTGTTTTGATTGGTGGTTGTGTTTGGCTGTTTTTGTGTGTGTGTGTGTGTGGGGGGGGGGGATTTGTTGATGAGTTAATGCCATACAAGCCATTAGTGGCTGTTTAAGAAATCATTTCATCAAAAATATTCCAGCTCACCACAGTAAGCAGTCAGGGTGTTTATCTTTGGTATGTGACCAAGTGGATGGATCCCATGTGATGCAAAAGCCTGGCCAGATCTGAGAAGGGGTGTGCCTTTCAGGGATCAAGGTGTGTTAGGGTGGGACAAGATATTGCAACTTAATACGTATATAATCCCGACCGTGATCTCAGTGATGCAGGTGTGTAGCAGCGGCGAGCGATTGATCTATTCCAGGATTAATATGTGCGTGTGATATTTGCATTGTTGTTCTAAGCTGGATGTAGGTAGCATTGCAAGTCAGGCCCGGAACAGGAGGGTAGGATAGGGCAACAGTCAGTGGATGAGAACCATTCACTGAATAAGTATAAGACTAGGAAAATTGGGTGGGGCTGTTTGACGACCTACGTTGTTGTTTAATTGCAAGCGTGCCTTTTTTCTATTCTAAATTCAGCCCTGTCAGTGTTGCTTCGTCGTACTGTGACATCATGCCGATTGATTCAGTCGACTACTATAACTGTTCTTCTTCCCTGCCTTGTTAAAATACATATTTCTATTTAGAGCTTTGTTGAAGGTTATACTCAAGCAGTAGACCACCCCACCCTTCATTCACATACCGCCGTATGGCACTCATCCGCGCCGTGGGTTCAGAATTTATAAACGAATGCGTAATGTGCATACACGCAGTGACTCAATATAGGCGTGCCCCATTTTAAACAGCTTTTGATGTCAGCCTTTCTTTTCATGTTATCACAAGCTAATAGTCGTCACAGATTTGCACTGCAAAGTTTCTGCAGCGAGGAATATGAGATGAAGGCCTTCCAAGAAACATGGAAATTGACGGTGTGGGGGAATTAGATGGAAGTAGGTGAGCACGTTCAGCTCCTGTGAATAGTGAGACGCTCTGAGATGCCGACAACTAAATCGTGACTGTTCATGGAACCACGTTATGGCAGCTACCGGCAAAAACAGTACCAGCTATTGTGTTTTCAGCGTAGCAATAGGGTCCGATATTTAGACGAGACAAGTATAATGCGACGAGTCGAAGACGAGTCGCGACTCGTCGCATTATACTTGTTCGAGTCTAAATATCGGACCCTATTGCTACGCTGAAAACACAATAGCGATTATATAGCTGTTCTGACCTTGATTTGTTGTTCCAAACTTACAAAATGACAGTTTTTGAGTCGATGCGTTGATCTCAGGTTTTGATAGCAGACGCCGTTTCTTATGCGCATTAGTTTTGCGCAGGCGCCACACTGACCTTGGAAAAAAACTCGATTTGACAACACAGCTGTAAAACAGCTTTTTATTAGTTTATTCGTATACAACAAAAAGAAGTTTGAGTTTGTTTCATTTTGAACAAGACTACTTATGAAGAAGACCAAAACACAACATCAACGGAAAACTAGAAACAACTGAAGAACTTGGATGCAACAAGGGGAGGAGAAGAGAACAGCTAATCCGTACAACGCGAGCAGACGGCAAGAAGTTTTCAGTTTGGGTGAATGGCATTTATACTTGTCTCGTCATGAAGCGAACTTTTCAACCTAAGTTATAAACGACTACATGAATGTTAGTGCCATGGGTTGTACATCAATACTTCAGGGGGGAAGTGGGGTATTTAGTGTGGAGTTACAAGATAAGAAAAGCCGAATGCGAAACTTAGTTTGTGTTAGTCGGCAACTGAGCTCACACAGGCACACAAAAACGGCTGTTCCGTTTTACTCTCCTGTTTGTACTACATCTTTCGACTTTGGGCATTTTGTGGTGTTTAGGGACAGAACATAATTGGTTTAGTCCTGTTTCATCGGGAAGTTAGCAGAAAAGGGTATGCTATCGACATTAATTTGTAAAGCTGAAAAACATTCCCGAGAAGAATTTCAAGTTGTCAGTGTATGCTGTTGTCGATAGAAACATCGCCGCGTGGTACAGATGGGTAAACCGGAACCATGCGTCTTTGTTATTGACAATATGCTTTTGGATATTGAGAAAAATGGCCGACTTCCGAAGCATTATGCTTTGATGATCGGAAGAGACCATCCAATCACAGCCCCCGAATTCCCCCACGTGTTCATCAGAATAGCTATATAAATAGATAATAAGGATGAGGTTTGCCGAACAAATGACAGGAGGAGATGTTCTTTAGAAGTCTTGTGGTCAGATAATATAATTATATGTAAACTGTGTTAACCTATTGTCTCATCGATGCCCGGAGAGTATTGCAGTTTATGCAGTGGGCAGAACACTAAACTAAAGATGGCAGGCCTCTGAAAATCGCACATATTTTGACAATCAATCACGAATGCAGACACACATGCACCCATACACGTAAAATCTCACAGCATACATTAAAATACATAGTTTCATAGACAAATATGGACACACACACACACAAACACACACAAACACACACACACACACACACACACACACACACACACACACACACACACACTGACTCGCGCGCTTGAAAGCCCAACTTAAAAGTGACCAAAGCAAGCGCCTGTGGTCACATTGTACGAACAAAATAGTCATCACAGCATGACGGCCTGTGACTGGCCTCGGTTTTGTTTTCTCGTACAGTACCCCAAAAGTTTAGGGTTACAAAAAAAAATAATTTTGACAGCTGACTCAAAGCATATCTTCCCCTTTTAGAGTACTTAATGTCATTGCCAGCAGCACTTGAAGCGTGTCTTTTTATCACTTCGAATTGTCGTTCGAATGGACGAAGTCAGTAGATGAGCTACTGAAAGGCACAGAAGCGTTAGAAGCGCTGAGTTCTGCCCAGCTATAGGGTGTGGAAAGCAGACACACGTGCAAGCCCATCAGGACACCCTCTAATCAGACAACAGCTTGATTCAGTTATCCGCCATCGTTGTTTGGACTCTGCTTTGTCTATTGACGAAGTGACTCACCTCATCCACTTGTAACTCGCCCGTTCAATGTTTGTTTTTTTTCCCCCCTGGGAATCAGCTCTTTTTTTTAATGAGATATTAGGGCTTGCAAACGGAGATGCCTTATTTTACGATCTTATAATATCAATAACAGCTCATTCATTATATATATCTATGTTATATAAAATATAAAACAGTCAATCAGTTTATTAAATAAAATCCCCCCCTAAAAAAAAATTTTTATTTTTATATTTT
>NC_090246.1:42348940-42371440 GCF_037325665.1 Littorina saxatilis
TGTGTGTGTGTGTGTGTGTGTGTGTGGAGATGGAAGTACTTTCCGAGCTGATTGATTGATTGCGCTTGCTTGAATAAATGCTTGAATAAGTGTGCGAAAGAAAGAAGTACAAAATTTGACAATCCATGCTTTGCTAAATATTTTTAATACATTATGTCCCCTCCCCTCGCCTGCCCCTCTTTTGAACAACAGGAAGAATGACGCGAAGAAGGGCATCAACGGCCACGGCCCCTACCTCACCTCCAACGACGAGAACTACGAGCTGGAAGCCTATACCAACCCAAGCATGCGCGACGAGCGAGACATCCCCCCTACCAACGACAACCTGCCCGGCTACGCCATGTACAACGGCATGATCAACAACCAGCCCGGCTACCGCAACAGCCTCCCTGTCGGGCCCTCCACGACCAACGTTCTCCCGCCCTTAAACGGCAGAGGAGGTCCCCCCGTTCAGCCCAAAGGCCCCGGCTACTACTCCATCAGCGACGATCGCTATTTGGACCCCTCGTTCGACCTCAGCGAGGGCTTTATGCCCAACCGTGCTCGCCCCACTTCTCGCCCCGCCCCTCGCTACGGTAGGGACGAGGACCCGTACAGCAGAGATGGCCCTAGAGGTGCGGAAGACCCCTACAGCCGAGGTGGCCCAAGAAGCATGGACGACCCCTACAGCCGTACAGGAGAAGCACCTCGCGAAGAAGACCCTTACAACCGTACCCGTGGGAACCGTTACGGTGGTGGCCCGCCACGCGCTGGCTACAACGACCCTTATGGCTTTGACCAAGCGCGTGGTGCTGATCCCTATGACCGTGCTTCTCAAAACAGGGACAACTTCTACAGGCCTGGCGGCCGGTTCTAGGCATGGAACCAACTTTTTCACACCTCTTCCAACCCGAAAAAGTGACGAAGACGTTAGAAATTACGGTTGAACTATTGAAAGTTGGGGTTTTGTAGAAAGGGCCTTGAAAGGCCGCTTCCATTCTTTGGCAAAAAGATCAAAAGGCAGGCATATATGATCCATAACAAGAACAGCTACAACACTTCTTTGAATTTGTAGTTGCGAGTTTTCGAACAGCACTGGATAGTTATTGAAACTACCGTCATATAAGCAGCCCAAGCAGCTCGCCGTGGAACCGTCTTCCTTGAGTTGAGCTGAGTTTCTACTTCCACAAATGTCTGTTCTGCCCTCACTTTCCTGTAGAATAGTTATTTGTCTAGGTGGGTCCGGATTTGTGATTCCATTATACCAGTTGGCCTTCACTTCAGAACTTTGAGGGTAAGCATCCATGAACCTTGAAGGTGGGCTGAGAAGGAGGGGAAGTGGCTGAACCTTTGTTTTTATGCGGCCAAGGTGGCGGGGGCAGGACCAGAGAAAGAGACTTTACATTACGAGTAAATTTCTTATCTTGTTTTTCTGTATGAACAAGTGATGGGCTTGTAAGTGTTATCACGTCAAAAAAGATTAAAACCGAGCATATTAAATGAAGAAGTTGGCATACTCTATTTTGAATTGTCCTTCGTGTAATTTTTTTCTTTCTTTCGTTAGTCAAAAACAATCCTATTACATTCGAAATTGTTGAATAGTCTGGTTTTTGCCTGTCGTGAAATCAGTCTACAGTTCGTATTGTAATACTATTTATATGCATAAAAAATTAAGAGCAGTAACACCACACAATTGAGATTGAGAAAAAGAGAGGGAGTGAGTTTGTGTGTGTGTGTGTGTGTGTGTGTGTGTGTGTGTGTGTGTGTGTGTGTGTGTGTGTGTGTGTGGGAGAGAGAGAGAGAGAGAGAGAGAGAGAGAGAGAATGTCGGAACTCAGCGGGAGTATGACTGAATTTGTTTTTTCATTTTAATTCATAGTTTGTGTGTGTTCCACTTTTGAACAGTCGCTGCCATCTCCCTCGCGTCATTTTATTTAGGTGGGAATATTTTTTTTAAATCCACAAGTTCATTTTCAAGTAATGATTGAGATTTA
This sequence comes from Littorina saxatilis, assembly GCF_037325665.1. Classification (NCBI taxonomy): domain Eukaryota; kingdom Metazoa; phylum Mollusca; class Gastropoda; order Littorinimorpha; family Littorinidae; genus Littorina; species Littorina saxatilis. Next base: position 42,350,913 of record NC_090246.1, read on the forward strand.
GCAAAGTGTTTCTTTGTTACTTGAAAACTTTCATAAATATTCACTTTTAATGCTCGCAATGGGCACCTAGCTTCATTTCATGCTCAAATTCAAAGATGAGAGTGTCTGAAACCAAGGGAAGCAGCCATGTGTTATTGGTACTACTGAACCACGCGGATGTCAAATTGAGGGTGTGGTGTAACTTACTGCTGATTGATGGAAGTTGCCAGTGCTGGGTGACGTTCCATTCTAAACCACGTGATATATTTTAATGCAAACTTTCTCGCTGTCATTCCAAGATGTACACACATTAATGTGAAGTGCATGTACAGTACTGCTGTACATTACATTGATTGTATTTACATTTTGATTTGAAGAATAACAGGTGTCTCATTTTTGTTTTATATGGAATTTATCGTTAGGGTTTCTCTTTAAATCTATGGCAATCGAAAAACTTTGACATATAATGTTAGAACTGAAAAAAATCTTGCACAACTTTTTTTGTCTTTAAAAAAAAAATTAAGATACTTTTGTTCCAACAATAATGAAAGTTGTATTGTCCACAAGTTCGTGCCATCAAATACCTAATATGCACTCATATTGTTTTGTCTTGTAAATAATTCATTTGTCCATCTTCATTGACATCCGATCCATAAGGACGACAAAATCGTGAATCAAACCAAGCATATCAGTTAACATAACCGTCAATAATCAGTTACTCACTACATATCACTCTTTAGATAACACTAACAGCGCACTAGTTTTAATCCAGACTTCCTTCTCTTCGACTTGTACCTTGTTTTGATCTTTTTTGAAATACAGATTGTAAACTACGCAAATTAATATTTCATCATCGGTATCTCTCTTAAGTATATACATGTATACAGCAATACAAGCGTTATGACTACATTAGGTGAACGTGTGTGCTTTTCACATCAAATGTCATGTAATTGTTTGAAACATGTTTATTTTTTGCATAATACATTGTGTACGGTAAATAACAATTCGTTATAATGTTGTTTTGATATTTGATATTACGTAAAGTTGACAGCAATAAAATGTTATTTTGAATATGTTCTGTCTTTGGATTCTGATGCGACTGTCTGCATGTGTTGACAGTCTTACAAAATGGTGTGTGTGTGTGTGTGTGTGTGTGTGTGTGTCTAAATACATGTGTGTGTGTGTGTGTGTGTGTATGTGTGACTGTGTCCAAATACATGTGTGTGTGTGTGTGTGTGTGTGTGTGTGTGTGTGTGTGTGTGTGTGTTCTGTTGTTTTTACTATTGTGGCAAAGTGTGGTCCAAGACATGTTGATGTTTCGGGCATGACAGCGTAAAAAGCCTCACGAAAGTTTTGGACAGTGTGTGCGGTGCAACAAAATAGTACTTTTCTCTCACTGAATGGGTTAGTCTTTGCAGAAAACACAACTTATTTTCACACTGTACACGACAATCAATTACTTCATTTTTGAGAAATGAAAGTCCTCAAGTTTCTTTTTGAATTTGCCAAAGCCCTTTTACAAGGGACACTCTATGGACAAAATAAGTTCGTGTCGCGCCATGGTTTGGTCTCAATCACCCACTTAAGGTTTTTAGAACGTTTTCTGAGCTTTGCGTGGCTTTGACATGTCTTTGAGAAAACAGACAGGGAATGCAACACCTTCTTATTTGCAGCGAATTACAGAAATACGGGTCCACAACATGTTGACCCGCCTGCAGACTGACACTTCTTTTTCTTGTTCACAAACCGGTAACTGCTGGGGCTTGTGTTGGAGAACGAGCAACAGAGGCAGCAGTATGAGAAATGTCTTGACCAAATTGCAAACCAGGTGGTGCAGGCCCTGTTGGCACAAAAGGTCAGTTGCTATCTGAATCATGCTGTTACAGTGTGACTGACGAAGACTATACATATTCGTGTATGGGTGAATGTGTTTACACAAGACTTTTGTTTTTGAGTTCCCACCTCATTGGCACAACTCGCACGGGCTGATCTGTTACTTACAACAGAAACAAAACAGCTTTTGTACGCGTTTCTGTCTGTTTTTGTTGGGCAAAGTGCGAAGCTGGCTGGTGAAAAAGCCTGCATGGAACGCTGTGGTCCTTCGTCTCATGCTGACTAGACCCGAGGACAAGGGGGCGGTGCTCCACATTCTAGATCTTCTTTTCGGGAAGCTGGACATGTCTGTGCCACTGTCAGTCACTGCAGCAGGACCAGCTGGGAATTGACAGGTTTGCCCATTAGTTTCAGAAGACTCGCCGACTGTACGATGGTGTTGTGTGTCATCTATGCTTGACCCGTCGCTCTCATCATGGCCGCATCCGGGCCGAAAGCCCGAGGAAGTGATGCACTCCCTCCCAACACCACAGGACCCCACTGTCTGCTGGTTTGGTGGTAAAGGTGTGATGGAGTTGTGTTCACCAGCATGGCTGTCTTGGGGGCAAGCAGCGTGTGTTTTTTCTCCACCTGATCCATATGCCTGGCGGTGCCTTCTGCATCCTGACGTCCTGACGGACATTCCGACCTTGCAAGCGCTGCTCCAAAGCGTCTTCTGTCCATATGGTCCTGGTGATTTTTAGTCTGACTCGCAGACCCCTGCTTCGTAACCCTCCTTCACTCTTCATTGGCGACTCATCCCTGCGATCTTTCTACCTTGTTTGAAGCTTGTCGGAAAAATTCTGGGCGAAAGTCTATTTTTAAAATCGAACAGCTTGCTCCGTCGACGAGTACTAGGCGTATTGGACTGGGACTTTTGATGAGCTTGTGACGTCCCTAGACGTTGTCGGGGATAGAAGCATGTCACTTGATGACGGATTTCCGGACATTGGTGGTAGTGGGGATCCCAAAGTAACGGGGAAGAACTCAATCCGTGATCATGTTACACTGTCGGATACTTACTAGCTGAATGCATAAACGCAAAGAAAGACTGATATCTGTTTTAGATGGTGTGACGAAATCTTATCTCCATTTCTGACGTCGCAATCAGGCTTAGATTTTTGAGAATTTTTTATTTTGCAACTACAAGGTAGTACGCTATCCAGCAAACAATAGCGAACATTGTTTTTTTTTTGAAAGGCACAGTCCTTTGTGTGAAGACGGTTCGGCAAGCCATTTCAGGTCTAGCCAGGCTCTTACATAGAATAAATGGATAGGAACACTCCTCCAACTGGACACATTCTGATAGTCAACAACCTTACTGCTTGCTGTGCAAAATGACATTATTTTTCATGAATAATGTTCACACAACAAACAACCAGTGGCTGATCAAAAACCAATTCCCACTCTGTACGGCGAGCACCCAGTCTGTACGGCGAGCACCCAGTCTGTACGGCGAGCACCCAGTCTGTACGGCGAGCACCCAGTCTGTACGGCGAGCACCCAGTCTGTTGACTTTACGTGTGTTTCCAAGAGGAAGGACAGTCCTTTCTCACTTAAAAGCATGGCCAGCTCTGAGATGGTCAGTCCAATTATTGACCCGGGAAGGATATTTTGCTTGAAAACTGTGTTAGATTCAGAATGATTGGTCATTGTTTGTTGTTTTTACACACATTAGAACATGGAAATGGGTCGAAATAAAAAATAGTGTGGCGCGTTTCTCTGTCATATACTTTGTAATAAAATACAAACTAACAAAAACCAAATTGTCAAGAATAACAACCCAAGAATCAATGAGAACGTGACTTTCATTTAAAGCATGTAAGAATTTATGTGAGGTGACTTCGCTTTTCTGGCACGTTGAATTCACAGAATAGGGCAGGTCAATCAATCAATTAATATGAGGCTTATATCGCGCGTATTCCGTGGGTACAGTTCTAAGCGCAGGGATTTATTTATTTTTTTAATTTTTATTTTTATGCAATTTATTTTCGCGCACATATTCAAGGCGCAGGGATTTATTTATGCCGTGAGAGATGGATTTTTTTTTTACACAATACGTCACGCATTCACATCGGCCAGCAGATCGCAGCCATTTCGGCGCATATCCTACTTTTCACGGCCTATTATTCCAAGTCACACGGGTATTTTGGTGGACATTTTTATCTATGCCTATACAATTTTGCCAGGAAAGACCCTTTTGTCAATCGTGGGATCTTTAACGTGCACACCCCAATGTAGTGTACACGAAGGGACCTCGGTTTTTCGTCTCATCCGAAAGACTAGCACTTGAACCCACCACCTAGGTTAGGAAAGGGGGGAGAAAATTGCTAACGCCCTGACCCAGGGTCGAACTCGCAACCTCTCGCTTCCGACCGCAAGTGCGTTACCACTCGGCCACCCAGTACAGGTGTTCTAACCGTATCAGTACGTGAACATTAGAGTTATGATTCAATTTGAGGACATTTTAGCACATTTAAAAGGACGTTTACTGAGTTTTGGGTACAACGTAAACTGACCTTAATCAAAGAAGTTATAACTGCCCCTCAATATTTTAAGGACGTTAAGTAATATTTTTTTGAGCACTGGAAAACTCTGCTGGCATGACTATACAACAATGTTTTTAAAAATCTATATAAATTAGATGCCCACACAGCCCTGGTTTGTACCCAACACGTGAAAACGTTTTCATACTAAATTTAATGCAATTTTGAATTGTGTTGGACGAATTATCTGTCTATAACAACAACATTCCTACAATCCTTGCACCCCAGTAAGTGATAATTCATCAAACAAAATGACCACAATTAATATAGCTACTTCTGTTTCTTGTTTAAATGCACTCACTGCAGTGTCACAAGCTGGAGTGATTGATTCCCCAACACTCTTGATTCATCCGTGTGTGTCGTCACGCATATTAGACTTATTGGGTATATTATTTTCTTTTTCTCATGGTGTATCGTTGTAAATGTCAACCTGATAAGCAACGTGAGCGGTTGCTATTTTGGTGACGGGGATTTTGTGTACCGATAAAATCGGAAAATGCAGGCGAACATCAAGACGCTGTTTTAATGCGCAGATTAATGCAATTCACGTGCAGTCCAAAGTAAAATGGCCTTCGAGAACTTCATTATTTAAAGCAAAAATGCCCCGCATTTGTAATTACGTTTGTGACACGACATTCAAAAATTGGAACTTTCTTCTGCCGTTAAGGATACTACTACTACTTCTACTACTACTAGAGATGATGATGATGATGATGATGATGATGATGATGATGATGATGATGATGACGTGCTGCTGCTGATGATGATGGTGATGACGGTGGTGCTTATGGTGAATGCTGCAAACATTGTTGATCCTGCACCCACGGTCAACGTTGTTGACGAAGGGACAGAACTCTCCCTTAGACAGTTTGCATGGCCTGGTCAGAATGTTACTTCCCTTGAATCGTCAAGTCCTTCAGTGAGTTATTTCAGGTAAGGTAATTATTCCTTCATTTAATTACTTACTTATTTACTTATCTGTTAGCATGTTTTTGACAACAAATCGTAAGGGGTATTGTGGAATACAATACTTTAAAAACGCGTAAAAAGATTGTCAAAAACTTAACATTCGAAAAACGATTTGAACATAATTATTGCGATGTTAAATTTTCGTAAGTCAGGAATGTTCAAATCTAAACGTAAAGGTCTTCCGGTGTAAACCAGCATATATTTGTCAAGGCCTTTACATGAAATATGACAATCCCTACACTTGCTTAGACACATACCAAAAATAATCATTCTAAACGGACACCAGTGTCATGCAGTCATTTGCACAATTCATACAACCAAAAAATCCAACTCTGCACAAAAAGCGACCAGGGTGTTAATGTTTTGCATTTGTCTTAGAGGAGGGTGGCTTTACCCCTCCCCCCACCCCCCCCCCCCCCAAAAAAAAAGAAAAAAAAAGAAGAAGAAGAATAAAAGCCTGAACAAGAAAAAAAAAAAAAGCCTGGGCAGACAGTAACCCAAACCGATTTCACGGTAAAGACTGTGCCCTTAAAAGTGAGAAAAACAATCCACCAGGTAAGCAAGTGAACCTAACACGTAAGGATGGACGGAGAACTACCTGAGATTGGAAATGAGAAATGGACCATGCACATCCGTGACGTTATGCTTTCACCGCCCACGATTGCACACACTGAGACAAATGATCTGACTGTGAAATGAACACCGCTATTTTCATTCCTTTTTCACTCGTCACGTGCACTGAAATGGCTTTTTCACGCACATCACAAACATGACAAGGACGCGCGAAAGATGACGACACAAAATTAATAAAATAATCGACAATAAATATGTTGTAACAATCATGAATACGATGCTCGCACACCCTCAGATAGCCCAGGGAGATATAGGGTAATATGATGAAATGACATTTTAAAACACCTGACGTTAAAAGAGTGTAGGACCTTTATTGTTAATTGAAAATGCATTTTTCTGATGAACACCCACACCTGGAGACATCAGCTTTATCTCGCGAAAGAATATGATATATTTCTCGAGAATAAGTGATTAACTTGCATGTATGTTTTGTTATGCTTGTTTGTTGTTGCATTTTCCCCCTCCAATTATCACGGCGCTTTCAGAATGACGAGAACCCCCCTCCCTCCCTCCCTTAACCCCCCCCCCTCCCCCTGTTCAACGATTTAATTTACTGTCATCTGTAAGGATGAGAAAATATCGCAGGTAATCATTTGATGTGAGCTACTGTAGCAATTACCAAGGCCTTTTAAACTACATTGCGGATGAAATTATTGTTGTTCTTCCTCTTCGTCTCCTTGCTTCGATCCATTAGAAGCCCTTATACGGGCAGGATTCCAATCACACACGGGGGTGACGGTGAGGGTTTGGAGGGAGAAGGGGTGGGTGGAGTTGTTAGGCCCTGGGTGGTGGTGGTAGTGTTGGTGGTGTTGGAAGACTGGCCGTTTATCTATGTCTCAGTTTTCGATAAAGGCAATACTACCGATGTGGATGCAAAGTTGGTATCATGTAGATAGTGTGGACGAATAGAGTGAACACGAGGTCTGCATTCATGGTAAGTAGAAGTCATCCGAGGTTGTATTACATGCGTACTTGTTGCTGCCACCTCCAAGCCCAAGACGTGTGGCGACAGGTTCTTGCTGGATATATATGACCAGAGCTAGGTCGTGATTATGCAGGGACCTTGTAACAATACAGCGACAACGAGAACGGACTGTTATTGCAGTAAAGGGACATCCTACTTCTCAAGGCAGCAGTCACGCAACCCTGTCGGTACAACCTTTTTTTTTTCTTAGCTGCAATCAGCTGACTTTCTTTCTGTGTTCACTTGTGACTAACTTTTGCTGAGCCGAGACTGGACGAAGCATCTAGCCTGCCACAAGTTCGTTAAGAATGGCGATAGAAGAAAAGTGTTGTAGGTAGAAAAGTGTACTTTTACAACATGGCCATTGAAGACGTATATAATCACGACTTTCAACTGGCCTGCTCCGAGTTTGTCAAGAATAATGAAAGAACAGTGGGTAGGAAGCGACGTGTGCTTTATAAACACATGTGCCTTGATCACAATCACAATCACAATCTATGTTTTGTGTTAAAGAAAACAATCGTAATTGTTCTGGGATGCTCGTGACACTTGCCTGGAGTCTGGTCCCGGGCGGGGATTTGCTTTTGTGGACGGCCCAAGGGCGGATCAATTCACTTTTGCACGTCATCCGTTTACCACGTTTTCGTGTGATTCTTGTATTGAATTCAGATGCTTTTAAATTTGATGCGTCGAGATCTGCATAAAAACATCAATAAATCGTAATGCCGATTGCGTTTTTTCTAAGACTTCTGGGCTTGAATATGAGAGGTTTTAGATTACAATTTAACAAGAATCCATCCCGGCGTTGCATACTGCAAAGTTTTTGTGCTCACGTTAGCTGCAGTACTTTGATGAGTCATTCTCAAGCTTTTTTGGAATTATGTGGGCCGAAAAGTCATACATCATTATAAATTAATTACACTTGTGTTTTGTTCTCAAGTCTTATCTGAATCTGAAACTCAGCATGCATATCGTGGAAAAAAATCGCCTGTAAAGACCTTGGCAAAGAACGCGGATCTGAGACGCACGAACAGGAGTGCATCCGTTCGAGCTGGAAGTACTGAGCCTGTATTGAGCATAATGCGCGTAGGCGAGCTGGAGAAGTTGACTAAGGGGATTTACTGGCAGAATGGCATAGTCGCTGTGTCAGTGAGTGAAGCAGCCACATCTGTATCTAACCCAGCTCGCCTCCAGGCTCTCCACGCCATACCCTTGCCCTCAAATTCAATCTTCAACCTTTCTGTCTGTGGCCCCCGTGGAAGCGGCCAGAGGCACGGAGAGGCGCATTAGCGAGGTCTTTAGCTGTGTAGCAGGAGTAGCGTGAAGTCACACAAAACAAATCAATGGCCGGACAAGGCAAGGATTTGCACCGTAGGAAGTGACACTCAAGGCGTCTTATCACCCAAATCTCCCGCAAATCTCGTTGGAAATTGGCACGACGCTGCAGTCACTCTATGATAAAGGAGGAGGAGTGAGGGGTGAGGAAGGGGTAGTGAGAGAGGGGGTTGTTAGTGGTCTGGTCCAGTGCACTAATAAGCTACAAGTTGGGAAGCAGACGATGCACAGTTTACTACAAATCAGCTCCGTGCGGTCCTGGGAGACTGGATGCGGTACTGATCAGAGGCAGGGTTTCATTTACAAGTGCGCCCTGCGCCATTGGCGCATCAAATCTGAAAATGTCCTATCACTATTCCCTTCAGTGCGTTAAAGGGCTCATTGAGATTACGTATCACTGCGCCACCAAATGTACACTTTCTATAGATAACACGATATAGCGGCTAATTCTCAGATGGCACCATATTGCACCATGTTGCATCTTTGGTAAAAAAAAACAAAAAACGCGTACAGGCCTCGTTTGCGCGTCTTGCCTTCGACTGTGTCCCATCGGAATTTGGCTGAGGGGGACAAATGTACCATTGCCTTTTTCTCCCATACTAAACCCTGCAGAGGGGTACATTTTAAGACTGGGGGCTTGTTCTATGAATCTAGAGTCAATGGTAAAAATCATATTTTAGATCAATGACTCGTCCAGGAGGACAGATGGAGTTCAACAACAACAGCAACAACAACGGTAAAGCTATACCTCACGCAGCCGCATTGTTACTATCAATATTGCTCTGAAATGACATGCGTTGTTTGCTAAGAAGTGCTGGATAACCCTTGCTTGGGGGTATGGTCATAGACAAGCGTATAGTTATCATATATACAGTATGGGTTGTATAAAGATTACTGAAGGTCACTCCGCACAAATGGAAACCTTGCTGATAGACTTGTAACTACTTTTCTATGAAGAAGTAAATGATGCGCAGAAAGTAGGTTCAGCTAACACTAAAAGCCCAATTTATTAGCATTGGTTTTTGTGTGGATACTTTTTCTCGGCAGAAGAGGAGCGGGGAGGGGATGGAGGTGGCGAGGGTTGAAGTCTAGAGGGTATGCAGGTAGGCGGTACCTAACGTTACTGGACTTCTCACTTCCAGGTACCCGGTACCCCTACTGGACTCTAGTGCCTTTAGTCATCACTCAGGCATCTATCCATTTGAAAGTTGCATTGATCTTCTTGCAGGCGTAAGACTCGATCAGCCTCACATCAGGTCCCGCACGGGAAATAATTACGTCAAACGCCTACATTGAAGTCTGTTATTCTCGACGAGAGAAAGAATTCTTTCTATCTTGGATAGCTTATGTCACAAAATTGCTTTTTTGATTAAGTAAGAACAATTTAAAACGTGGTATTTGGTTCCATGTTGGCATGTCGCATACAACTTTTAGCCCCGACACGTGATCACGGGAAATGTTGATCACATTTGGCGGGACATGGGAACTGACAAACCGCATAAATTCTATTTTTGCTGGCATCAATAAATGTGTTTGTGGTCATCTGTGGGATAGTTGTGTACATGTTTTGACTGTTTATATCCTTATCAGCGTTAAAAAGACAAATCGTTGCAGCACCTTTAACACCTCTGTTCTTTCGGAAAGGTTATTGATGAAAATAGTAAAACGATGTACGAAGCTTTTCAATCTCAGGTATTCTCTAGATGAGGATGTTTCAAGAGGCCAGTGCTCTTTAATGAGACAAGGGAAACCCAAAACACGACCATCAGACTTCAAAAAAGAAAGAAAACCCATAAAGGTATGAGAGAGAGAGAGAGAGAGAGAGAGAGAGAGAGAGAGAGAGAGAGAGAGAGAGAGAGAGAGAGAGAGAGAGAGAGAGAGAGAGCACCAAAGAAGCATGCATCCTTGCAGTTGCCCCCCCCCCCCCCCCCCCCCCCCCCACTGTCCAATTCTAACACACATGTACCATATGCTTTTTACATTTAGTCAAGTTTTGACTAAATATTTTAACATAGACGGGGGGAATCGAGACGAGGGTGGTGGTGTATGTGTGTATGTATGTGTGTGTGTGTGTGTGTGTGTAGAGCGATTCTGGGAAAACTACTGCACCAATCTTCATGAAATTTCACATGAGAGTTTGTGGGTATATTATCCCCAGACTTGATTAATTATTTTTCGATTAATATCCTTGATGACGTCATATCCGGATTTTTGTGAAAGTTGAGGCAAGCACTGTCACGCCCTCATTTTTCAACCAAATTGGTTGACATTTTGGTGAAGTAATCTTCGACGAAGCCCGGACTATGGTATTGCATTTCAGCTTGGAGTCTTAAAAAGTTGTTAATTAGTTTGCCCATTAAAGTTGTCATTAAAGTCGAATTTTCACCAACAGATTTAACAATGATTGCATCGTATTCCTCAATTTCTCCCGAATTCAAAAATATATGCATATGTCATGTTTACTCTAAATATGTGCTCAGAATGACAGAAAATAGGTTAAGTAAGTACTGCGTTTGCATGCTATCCGGAGACGAGTGTGACCCGTCTCTATTTTTGGGTGTGGTTAGTTGAGACTATCTTAAATATAGTCTCGGCGATGACTGTTTATTGTGTTGATCTGTTACTTTGATGCCGACAGCTTGACCAATATGGAATATTCACATGACGCACAGTTTTCTTGTTCAAGCGAACGAAGTCAAAGCCCTGCTTTTGAGCCATATTTCCTACCCATCAGTGAACAAGAAATGTCGATGGCTATTTAAAACAATAAATATTTAGAAGACAGTTTAGCCATTTTTAAAATAAGCAACTCCAGACAAGACGCCGGGTTGTGGTTGTGGTTGTGGTGGTGGTGGTGGTGGTTGTGGTTGTGGTTGGGGTGGTGGTTGTGGTGGTTGGGGTGGTGGTGGTGGTTGTGGTTGTTGTTGTGGTTGTTGTTGTGGTTGTTGTTGTGGTTGTTGTTGTGGTTGTGGTTGTTGTTGTTGTTGTTGTTGAACATCCGTGGAGAAGCTTGGTACATAAAACATTGCTGTCATCGAAGTATTGTGTTTTGACCACCCAGCCAAGGCAGTCGCGTACTCCGCCTTTGGAGTAAAAAAATGAAGCAACCCGTTAGAGAAGACCATGCAAGTACATGACACGATATGATCATTACCAATCGTCTATGATCGGTCACCCCCCACGCAAAACATAAAAACTTCTTCCTTATTCCTATCAGCTCGGTTCAACCCAATAACTCGCCACAATGCCACTGGGGACTGCAAAGTGCTCAGCATTGCAACGGTGGGGAAGGGAGCTGGCCCAGGACCGGATTATTGCCGAGACCATGTTGGTGTTTGTTTTACGGTTCTCATAAAACTCGCTGGAATGCACGATAAGGAAAAGGAATACATATTTTGAAATCAGCATGGAAGGAATGAGGTGATTGGAAAGAGTGTGTGTTTGCCAATAGCAAGTTTGTACCCTTTTCAACCGTGGAACTGGGAGAACGCTGAAGTGAAATTGATTTCTTGCGTACTTTTCTCCCTTGTGGTTCACCGTTTCAAGACTAGCTCCCTTGGGTCCCGCAAGAGGGAGCAAAAGACAAGGAAATACGTCATAGAGAATCTGGGCGTTCGAAGCACTGAAATAGTACAGCGAGTCTCAGTGAATTTATGTGCAGACAAACTGTTTTAGCCGGAGCTCCCAGGGGTTCGGCTGTCTGCATTAGTTTATTTGCTCCTAAGATTTCCTACAGTGTACAAAATAACTTTTTCTATGAAGTATGTCTCGGCGGATCTCTCAAGATTGATATTTTGTGATGCGTTTTGCATAAACAGAAGAGAGGGGGGCGAGAGCGAGAGAGAGAGAGAGAGAGAGAGAGAGAGTGAGTGAGAGAGAGAGAGAGGGGTGGGGGGGGGGGGGGGAGGGGAGGAAGGAAGACAGATACAAAGAGGAGGAAAAGGGTTTGGATTGGAGGGATGAAGAGAAAGCAAGGATTCGGGAATGAAAGACGGAGGAGGAAGAAGACGATTGGGAGGTTTTTTTTTTTTATTTATTATTCTCTTTATTTATATAGCGCCTTATCCGAAGTTCAAAGCGCCTTATCCGAAGTTGCGAGACAGTGCACAACTTGATCTGAGAAACAAAGGGACGTAAGCGCGCTTACTTTAGAGCACAACTTGGTCCACGTGACCTCATTCTGAGAAACTCGCACTTCACTCCAGTGTCATCCATCAGCGCTGTAATCGTTCGCGGCCATCTTTAGCTAGCAGAGCTTAAACCTGAAAGTTTGGATAAAAAAAACCTTGACCTAAGTTCGTTAATGAAAAAGAATTGAGTAGCAGCTTGCGAACTGATTTGCTGGTTTATTGTGACAGAGTTGGCCATATATTTCAGATTTCCTGCTCCCTGTTCCTGAGAGAAATCAATTACGCGCCTGCACGTAATAGCTGGAGGCGTGACGGAAGAGGGTGCTGAAATGTAAATTATGTAATCTCTTGTATATGAGATTTTGATGTCTAATCTTCGAAGATATCATCACCATCGTCGTTGTGGTGGCTTTTTGTCGTCATCACCATCTCATTTATTTGCATTATCCGATTCGTCGAAGTCATTTTCGTCATCATCTCGATCATCGTCGTTTGTGATGGCGTCTTCATCATCACTGTTATCGTTTTCCTCCTCCTTTCTTTCTTCTTCCCCTTCCTCCTCCTCATCATCATCTGCTTCTTCGTGATCATCTTTTCCTCCTGCTTCTCCGTTGATGCAGTGAGCTTGTATACACGCAGGGGCAAGAAGGACAGAAACGGAAAAGAAAAACTTGATCAGAACCAGGCTGACAAAATAAGAGTAGCCAGCGAAGAAGAAAAAACAAGAACCAAAAACAGCCAGCTTCCCCGTCTCTCTGTAAGGCGATCGGGAAATTCTGGCCTTTTTAGGGGGTGTTTCAGAGGCATTCAAAAAGGGCTTCGTTTCCCACGGATTAGTGTCCTCTTGCCAGGTTTTGATCCTGTTTTTACACTAAGCATTGCATTTTTCTCTTTCTCTTGGTCTTTTTATTCCATTTGTAACTCGGTTAAATGTGAGCATTTTTATGTGTATTCTAGGAAGCCAAAATGAAGAAGGTGAAAGCAATAGAACAGAAAAGTAATGCTTAAACAATGACGGTGTGTGTGAGCTCCGAAGACGAACGAAGAACTTGGACTGATAAGGGCGACACATTGACTCACATAGCTGGTCCATTAATCTACAAAACAAATCCGTTTAGTTGATGCTACTTAGTCTTTTGTTTGACCCCCCCCCCCCCCCCCCCTCACTCCCTTTACAAATACTGAACCTGTCTCGAATCTAGTATCGATACAAGTGACAACTTTTAACTCCGAAATGCAATCTCAAATGCGTTATAGTTTTGGATGCATTTACTTGTATCAGAACCGAAATTACAGTTAACACAGTACATCCTTCCCAACATCCGAAACACACTTCTCTCACAGTAAGAACATCGCGTACAACCTGATACATGCCAGTTATAAAGATGAAGATAATGATTGACCTGCAACATTCGAAAGTGGAGGAAGCAAGGGGAGGGGTTGACAACTCCAACTGGGTAAATCGTCTTGGGTAATAATTATCCGGAAACGGTGTAGCTGTGTATAACTCTAGTTTAAAGTTTGACGTACGTTTTTTTTGTGTTTTTTTTTATCAGAAAAAAATGGTTCTCCGTGCCCAGTATGTCGATTACCTTCAGTGTGGCGTCCTAGTAGATGTAGCAGCATAATGTGTTGACAGGTTCAAAATGGTTTCAACAAAGTTTTGATCTACATTCTCAGATTTTATTAAGTTTGGGAATAAAGCTGAACTATTTCTTGGTATGCACTCTAGTTTTCAAGCCCTTTGTCGTTTAATGATCTACATGCTAAGATTACGAAATGGAACACCAAATTATCGAGAATCCAGAAACACGAGGAGAAACATGTGGGAAGTTCCAGCTGAATACAGTATGCTATCTCGTATTCGAATAACAATTTCACGCATCTTCGAAATTTTCTGCTCGCAAGCAAACTGCTGTATCGCATAACACCTTGCGAACAGGAAAAGAATCAAAATATTAGAGGCAAACAGGCAATTAAAGAAGTCTTTTTGAAATCAAAATTTGATGATAACCCTGCAGGCATGAACAGATGGAATATGTATTTTTACAACCTGAACTGGAAACAGATTTTTGATAAGTGTTTTAAAACAACTAAGGACACACAGTTAAGATGGTTCCAGACCAGATTGCTTCACCGCATTCTTGGTGTTGCTAGCCGGTTATTTGTTGAAAAGATTCTTGACAGTCCCCTTTGTGCCTTTTGTAAAATTGAAAATGAAACATTTTCCCATATATTTTGGTACTGCCCGCTTAGTCGGACATTTTGGACTGATTTGGAAGATTTGTTAAACAGAAGTGGTATTTATCGCGCAAATGTTCTTTTTACAGAAGAATTTATTTTGTTTGGGTGTATGAACAATGTTAAGGTAGATGTGGTTTTGGATTTTATCATTTTGTTTGCAAAGTTTTATATTTATAAGAGTAAGTTACAAGAGACAAGGCCACTGTTAAAAATATTTTTAAGAAATTTGAAATACAGATTTGAAATAGAAAAATATTCCAGTTTCAATTCTTGTAACATTACCAAATTTGTAGAATTATGGTCCCCATATGAAGAGTTGGTTAGGTAGTACGCTAGGTTGTGCAGAGATGTGATGATTTGTGTATATCCCATTGGGGTTGTCAGATGAGGGTAGTCTCCCATGCCAACAGAAGCTACCATTCAGAGAGTGGTTTGCTTCTTAGTTGGATACCATGGGTTGACAACTCTCGCCATCAGTACCACCTGGCCACTGATGAGACACAATAGTGTCTAAACACGTGTCTGGTCTAGGTACAAAAACAATGGTCCTCCTCAGGACTCGATTACCTTGTGATACGTCCCCCACAAAGGGACTTTACTCTGTAAATCTCGGTCCCCCTTGAGGAGGGTCTGATGCTCCCAATAGGCTGTCTGTGAAGGGATACTTTTTTCTCTCTCTCTTTCTCTGCTAAGAGATTTTAACAAATCTCGGAAGAAAGTCTCTGCTGACTTTCAATTGTTTCTTTCACAATTTCTGATGTTTTATAATGTGGTCACCGTGAAAGTTGCATCGCCTTTAAAGCGATCCAATTGAACAAGTCTTGCAGAAAACTTCTTCTTTACCAAGTCCTGTGTTGAACAGCAGTGAAAAGTTGACCGCTTTTCCTGTTTAACCTTTTCAAAATTAGATCTAACTTGTTCGCGTATCCATTTCTGGATCTGCAGGCTGGTACAGAGTTACCTCCCTTTAGGCTTTTTCAAATTTTCCTTGTTTTAACCTAATTCCTTGGTTGAAACTTGTCTAAATTTCTAAATTCTTTCTTAATAAATATCAATTCCACACTTTGGCCTTAAATCAAAGTGTTTCCCTTCACAGATATCCCCTTGGGGTTGTCAGATGAGGGTAGTCTCCCATGCCAACAGAAGCTACCATTCAGAGAGTGGTTTGCTTCTTAGTTGGATATCATGGGTTGACAACTCTCGCCCATCAGTACCACCTGACCACTGATGAGACACAATAGTGTCGAAACACGTGTCTGGTCTAGGTTCAAAAACAATGGTCCTCCTCAGGACTAGATTACCTTGTGATACGTCCCCCACAAAGGGACTTTACTCTGTAAATCTCGGTCCCCCTTGAGGAGGGTCTGATGCTCCCAATAGGCTGTCTGTGAAGGGATACTTTTTTTCTCTCTCTTTCTCTGCTAAGAGATTTTATCAAATCTCGGAAGAAAGTCTCTGCTGACTTTCAATTGTTTCTTTCACAATTTCTGATGTTTATATATATATATATATACACAGGGTGGGCCATAAAAAGTGTCCACATTTAATTTGTTAATATTTTTCCTGTAAAGTGATATTTTCTTTTCTGTTTCAGATAGAATTTGAGACAAGCATCTTAGAATTCTTTTAAAGCCTGAATGGATCGCATTCCAGTACAGGAAAGGACCAAAATCGTTGACCTTTACTTTGCTACCAATTCTGTGTTTCTCGCCCAGCGCGCTTTTCGGAGAGAGTTCCCTGGCACACACTGTCCATGTGCGAGAACTGTGAAGCGCCTCGTGGATAAATTCAGGAACACTGGTAGTCTCGCAGATAACAATAAAGGACATAGTGGTCGACCAGTGTTCCTGAATTTATCCACGAGGCGCTTCACAGTTCTCGCACATGGACAGTGTGTGCCAGGGAACTCTCTCCGAAAAGCGCGCTGGGCGAAAACCACAGAATTGGTAGCAAAGTAAAGTTCAACGATTTTGGTCCTTTCCTGTACTGGAATGCGATCCATTCAGGCTTTAAAAGAATTCTAAGATGCTTGTCTCAAATTCTATCTGAAACAGAAAAGAAAATATCACTTTACAGGAAAAATATTAACAAATTAAATGTGGACACTTTTTATGGCCCACCCTGTATATATGTTTTTTTGTTTTGATTTTTGTTTTTTTGTTTCTTTGTTTGACGGTATTATTAACTGACTGTATTATTATTAAGCAGGTAATACGTCCATAATGTCAAGTATTGTAATCTGCATGTTATGTTAAGCTCCGGCCTTACTTGTATGCGAACGGTATGTTATATGTCCGTCTGTCTGTTATTACCCAATATTGACGGACTGTGTGATGATATCTTCTGCTATGGTCTGTTGAGACAGTGATATCATAATCGAGACCGGAAGTCGAGATTTTGATATCACTGTCGAAACAGACCAATAGCAGAAGATATCATCACACAGTCAGTCAATGTTAGATATATTGCTAATTCTCTGGACATTTTGTATTTACTGTAAAGAAATTACAAAAGTATTTGTCTCAGTTTTGGCTGTTCCATATCCCTCCCTCTGATTATTATTTCTTTTTGTTCACGCTTTTCTTGTACTTTTCAGTATTTCAAAATGTCTTTTCTTTCAAAAAGTCTTTAGTCACTTGCTCAACTAAATTCTGGGATAATTACATTTTCATATATTTTTGTTTGTTTTTAAATTTAGGTGTTTTTGTTTTTGAAGTGGGGAAGCAATAAAGAGGTCGTCGATATCAAAACTGATATCGACGGAAATGTCGTCGATATCACTTTTGCACTGAGCTCAATTTTGCCCAATTGACCAATGGGAATCCACGTAACATATGAAATAGGAATATGTCCTAATGTTGTCTGTCTTGTATACTTGCCATTTACATTAAAAACAAAAACAAATATTTTGAGATTAGGGCCCTGTTATTAATTTTATTAGAAAACGAAGATGAGCAAAAAGCACTCAGACACAGGTGGTATCAAAACATTTAGCCACGTGTTTTATTTCCTTCTTTCTGCCGTTATACGTTGCTTTTGTGAAAAGTGAAATAAATTGGTAACACACCTCGTCTCAGTGTGAATATCAAAAATATTTGTCTCAGTTCGTGGTCATGAAAAAGGCTCGCTAAAGCTCGCTTTTTTCATGATCCGCAAACTTCGACCAGTGTTTTTATATAATCCAATGATACTCAGCGTGTAACCAATTTATTTCACTTTTGTCAGTTTGAGTTATTTATTTATTTCAAAAGAATGTTTTCATGTCACGGTTTGGTCAACTCCTAATGTCTCTGAGACTCTGTCAGTCTATCTCCGGATACGAGTGATGGATGCGCGGTATAGTTCCAACAAAATAAATCGATTTTGTGAATGTTTCACAGCGGTAAATTGGGTTTAAATTAAAATCGAGCACACTTTTATGTTGGAATTCTGCTGTGGTTGTAAAGGCAGATACTTTTCTATTCTTTTCAGGTTTTGTTATCGGTAATGAAATGTACTTCAGTAAGAATGGGGACGCAGATAAACTTTTGCCCCTATTCCTTGTGTAACGACAGTCAAATCATCATGGCAGGAAAATCGGTTGTCTGATGCCAAAGAGTGTATGAAATCGCTTCATTTTCTTGGATATGATGCGGTGTGTGCATATGTTTGCGTTTGTTCTGTTTATTGTATTGTTAATTAACTTTCGGTTGCTGGGTGATTATTGTGAATGAACGCCCCTGCTAGCTTACAGATGGAAAGTCGCAGGGAGGGAGGGGGGAGGGGGAGTAGCAAGGGGGTGGAATAACTTCTGATATATCACTTCCAAAGACAAGAAAGGCGGTATCGATACAGATTGCGATTAGGATTAACAAAAGAAAGACTGACGTTCTTATCTGAGCTAGGAGTCAAGAGAAGGTAGTGAATGAAGTAGACACAGGCCAGCACGGCGCCTCGAGGTCTGTGACCATTTCACACTCTTTTCTCCACCCAACGCAAACTTGTTCTCTGTTACCAAAGTTGGTTAAAGCATTGTGGACAGCCATCTGTCACACCGACCTCTCTGAGGGCTGTAGTGTTTGTTTCCGTGTCTTTATCTCGGCGAACGACCGAAATATGATAGGAGCTTGGGTATTGGACGCCCATCTAATCCGGGAGACAGATAGCTCTATTGTCAATCAGTTGCAAAGCGCTATCTGTTTCAGCACAAGATTGGAACGCTCGATGACAGAATCTGGACCGCAGAAAGCGTGATAGTACATTCCCCTGGAGACGAAAAGGAAGTACACCGCAACACTGTTCTCTATTTATCAAGGACGTACAGCAAAAGACAATTGATAACTCTGCACTTTGTTTTACCTAGAGAAGTCCACCCCCCCCCCCCCTCCAACCTGTGGGAATTCTCGCCCGGACTAAGTGTGCATTGTGTGTGTGTGTGTGTGTGTGTGTGTGTGTGTGTGTGTGTGTGTGTGTGTGTGTGTGTGTGTGTTATGAAGGCCTGCATTTTGTCGTTGTTTAAGTTTTTAAATGTATTACAGTTGAACCTGACCTGGCAAACACCTAATAATAGTGATCACCTCAAGATAGTGACCACCTCATGATAGGGACTACCTGCCAATTATGACCACCCAAAAGGATCCAGATTGAGTTTTTCCCGTTTATAACTCATCTTTCATAACGAAAACTTGTCTAGATGTGGACCACGTTTGGGTGGTCCCTTCGGTGGTCGTTCTGCACAAGTTCGACTGCACAACAATGTTCACCTTATTGAATGTTTACCCGCCAGAAATGTGCTCCTACACTGCTGTCCACGAAAATAAACGTTCGCTTGAAAAAAAAATCCATTGAGCATGAGGTACGCGTGTAGCTGTATAACGTATTATTATTGCCTTTTTCCTTTTATTTTACATTTAGTCAAGTTTTGACTAAATATTTTAACGTAGAAATCGAGACGAGGGTCGTGGTGTATGTGTGTGTGTGTGTGTAGAGCAATTCAGAGAAAACTACTGGACTAATCTTCATGAAACTTGACATGAGAGATCCTGAGTATGGTACCTCCAGATGTTTTTTTAATTTTTTTGATAAATGTCTTTGATGACGTCATATCCGGCTTTTCGTGAAAGTTGAGGCGGCACTGTCACGCTCTCATTTTTCAACCAAATTGGTTGAAATTTTGGTCAAGTAATCTTCGACGAAGCCCAGACTTTGGTATTGCATTTCAGCTTTGAGGCTTAAAATTTAATTAATGAGTTTGCTCATTAAAGTTGTCATTAAAATCGATTTTTCGCAAACAGATTTAAAATTGATTGCATTGTATTCTTCATCACATTCTGAATCTAAAAATATACATATGTCATGTTTACTCTTAAAATGTGATCATAATTAACAAAAATAGATTAATATAACTAGTCTTACGATTAAAATTTAAGAAATCGATCCAAAAATGATTTCATCTTATTCTTTATCATTTCCTGATTCCAAAAACATATAGATATGACAGGTTGTATTCAAAACAAGCTCAGAAAGTTAACAAGAATACAGAAAAGCGCGCTTTCCTGCTTAGCACAATACGCTACCGCGCTAATCTGGCGTGTCAATATCACTACGTTTTGCACGTGGGAGGTGAGCGATTTCCTTCACGCGGGGATTGACGGAAGCGGCTGTACTGTCTTGGTGAAAAAATACAGTGCGTTCAGTTTCATTCCGTGAGTTCGACAGCTTGACTAAATGTAGTAATTTCGCGTTACGCGACTTGTTTTGGCTTTGAGGAGTGACTTTACATGTTGTTCATGTTTCGGGGCAAACCAATGCACAAGCAAAGAACATATTTTGCTTCAAGCCGTTGCACAAATGAGTTTCTTTGTTCTCCGAAAGAAC
>NC_090246.1:42376440-42379601 GCF_037325665.1 Littorina saxatilis
GAAAAAGCAAGACTGGTCTTATAAAGGTCAATTCGTGGAATCGGTGGGATCAAGTTGACCGACCCATATCTGTCGGTAGCTTTATTAAATAATGATGTAATGTAAATCGGCACTTTACCGTAATACAATTTATGCATGAAAATGGCTTTGTTTTACTTGAGATGCTTTTCCAGTGGAAGAAAGTTTAGCATTTTTAATTTCATATCTGTTGAGGCATTATCCTTTACGATGAGTTTAGCCGAGCGACGATAGAGAGAGTCCAACTTTTTCAAGTGGACATCACAGCTGCCATCCCAGAGCGTCGAAACATAATTAATGTGAGGCATTACATGAGCATGGTGGAGCATTTCCAGAGTCTTTCTGTCCGTAAATTGCTTCAACTTGGATAGGAGAAAAACGTTCTTGGCTACTTTCTTGCAAATATGCTGTAATTGTGCCTGCCACTTGAATTCACAATCAATAATTACCCCTAAAACGCGATGCTGTTGAACTTGTTCAATTGATTGCGTACCAATAGTAAGATTTAGTTTGAGTGGAGAAATCTGGTGTTTTTGTCTGGTTGCAATTACCATACTTTTACTTTTTATTGGATGGACAAGCATAGCATTGGCACTACACCAGTTATTTACATAGTTTAAAGCTGTTTGAAGGGAGGACTCTATTACTGGAACAGACTTTCCACTTGAATGAAGAGAAGAATCGTCAGCAAAAAAATCACTTCTTACATTACTATCAGAAATGTGCAGTGGCAGATCATTGATATACAGACAGAACAAGATCGGCCCAAGCACTGACCCTTGAGGGAGAGAGAGAGAGAGAGAGAGAGAGAGAGAGAGAGAGAGAGAGAGAGAGAGAGAGAGAGAGAGAGAGAGAGAGAGAGAGACAGTTTTGAAGGCTCATCGGAGGGATGGGATGGATCCAATGGCCCTAATTGCATGGCAGCCAAGAGGAAAAGGCCAAGCCAGGCTCAGCGGGTGACAGGAGGTTAGCAAAACAGTCAGGCTGTGTGTATGTGGAGACAGGGACAGCACGAGCCCGGAGAGAGCGGCCACCTGACGGCGAGTGAGTGTCAACAGGTCACAGCCCTCGGGGCAACTTCTTCCTCTTCTGCCTCTGCTCCCTTGCTCTCCTTTGCTACTTCTTCTGCCAACACAATACATGCAACAGAGAGGTTGCATGCCGCCATGTTTAATGTTTGGACTTGGTTGTTTGTGTGCGACAGTGTAAGTGAATTCCCTCCGAGCAACTAACCAAAACGTGAGGACAAGGGGACAAAACTAGAGCGAGAGGAGACAGACTCAGACCTATAGCCAGTGTGTCAACCCTGAGTCCCTTGAAAAGAGTCATACTGTATAACAACACCAATTGAAACATTCATGAAAAACCCCACAGAGGAAGGTAAAACGAGAAGGGAAACAAGTCGCATAAAGCGATATCAAGGCATGCAGTCAATCTGTCGGCCTTAAAATTTAAAAAAAAACATACGACAACGATTGACCGCAAATATCGACTTCGCTAATATTTTGCTGATAGTTTGTCTGTGATAATTTCAGAATGTGTTGAAACAAGTGTGACAAAATTAGCAAAATCAACTGGACAGATTTTATCATACAGAATTTTGAATATGATGACACGCCAAGAATCAGATAGACATGGGTTGGGTAATTGGATGAGGTATCGATCCAATCAATTACAGTCACCGGACATATTTTAGAAGTGGCATTAATCCCTGGTTTACGTTTGTTGTGATGTGTTTCTTTTTGAATTATTGTAACGGGTCTCCAATATGGCTGTAAATAGCGTAATTTCATTACGTTTTTGTTGGCTAAAATTAGATCAGTTTCTCGATTCGAATGAACATATTTCCTGGAGCGTCCAAACGATTTTAACAACAAAATTACACAATGCCGCGAAGAGTCCACACAATCACATATCAAACAATTAAAAAATGGACCTTGTCATTTGTACACCGACCTGAAAAACGTACCATCACCCCCATTTTGAAAAATGGCACCAGAAGAGGAAAAAGTGATTGTACTCTGAAAATTAGGCACGTTGAGGGATATGCAGGCGCTGTTTCAAAGTGTTCACAATCTTCTATGTCCAAAAATAGATATATGTATACCTTCAGAATGTTTAAAATGATGATACTCTAGTACAATTATTTGCGCGCGTGTGTATGTGCTTGTGTTGGTGTGTCTCTGTCTTTCTCTTTATCCCTCACACAATTATTCAAAGTGAAAGTGAACGTCAATACCTGCAAGTCAAAATACAATCTTTTTTAAACATTTTTCTCTCTCGTTTTCTCTCTCACAAGTCATGCAGGCCTTGACGTTCACTTTTATATCGACAAACACACAACAGTACCTACATTCGCCTGAAATGACTGTTATACATACATAGAAACATTGATATAATGATAATAACACTGAGATTAAGACTTATTAAAAGAATGAAAATAATCTGTGTGAGCGAGAGAAAGAGGGAGAGACACACATACACACACACACATAAACACACGCAAGCACGTTTACGTCCTGATGCAAATGATATCACTAGAATATTGTAGATTTAATCTTTACAAAGGTACACTTATATCTATTTTCGGACACGGTAGATTGTGAACACCTTAAAACTTTTCAGAGTACGATCTCTTTTATCTCTTCTGATGCCTTTTTTTTTTAAATGGGGGTAATGGTACGTTTTTCAGGTCGGCGAAAAAATTGTGATTGTGTGGACTCTGCGCGGTATATTGTGTCATTTTTTGGGTTAAAATCGATCGGATGCTCCAGAAAATATGTTCATTCGAATCGAAAAACTGATCTAATTTTAGCCTACGAAAACGTCTTGAAGTAACGCTATTAAAGCCCTATGGGAAAGACGCGGTACAATAATTCAAATAGAAACACATCATCACAACACACGTAAACCGAGGATTAATACCACTTCCAAAATAGGTCCGGTGATTGTAACTGATTGGACAGACTGATAACCCATTTAATTACCCAACCCTCGTTTATCTAATTCTTGGCATTTATTTATTTATTTATATGGGAGATTTATATAGCGCTTGACGTTCTCTAAGCGCTTTACATATTAATTTCTGCCGTGTGAGATGGAATTTTTTACACAATATATCACGCATTCACATCGGCCAGTAA
>NC_090246.1:42379801-42437301 GCF_037325665.1 Littorina saxatilis
ATGGGAGATTTATATAGCGCTTGACGTTCTCTAAGCGCTTTACATATTAATTTCTGCCGTGTGAGATGGAATTTTTTACACAATATATCACGCATTCACATCGGCCAGTAAATCTCAAGCCATTACGGCGAATATTTACTTTTCACGGCCTATTATTCCAAGTCACACGGGTATTTGGTGGACATTTTTTTTTAATCTATGCCTATACATTTTTGCCAGGAAAGACCCTTTTGTCAATCGTGGGATCTTTAACGTGCACACCCCAATGTAGTGTACACGAAGGGACCTCGGTTTTTCGTCTCATCCGAAAGACTAGCACTTGAACCCACCACCTGGGCTAGGAAAGGGGGAAGAAAATTGCTTACGCCCCGACCCAGGGTCGAACTCGCAACCTCTCGCTTCCGAGGCAAGTGCACTTTACCACTCGGCCACCCTTTTCCCGCATGTCATCATATTCAAAATTCTGTATCATAAAGTCTGTCCGGTTCATTTATCTATTTTTTTCACATTTGTTTCAACACACTCTCAAAATATGCCAGGCAAAATATTAGCGAAATCTATTTTTTAGGTCAATCGGTGTCCGATCTCATTCACATCAAAACTAAACTTACAAGTCTTCACCGAGACCTGAAGACTGTCTTGGCTGGCCGAAACCTCTCATTCGAGACAGCCGCGGTGTCTCGGTGTCATGTTAAACACGGAACCCAATTTGGCATAAAACGGACTTTTGTTGTTTATGTGCACAAAATCAACTCCAAAAAAAGATCTCTATATTTTTAGATTCAGAAAAATAACAAAGAGTGCAATAAAAGCAATTTATTGTCAAATATTGACTGAACGTAAAAAGAAAAGACAAAGCTGCAGACATACACAGAAAAGACCGTCAACATGTGGGGGAAAGAAAATAAGAAAACAATAAAGAAGAACAGTAGACCTCCAGGAAAGACATCGGCGCGAGACACGATTCGTGATTATCCATAGCCCCTAGCGGATGTCATTGCACACACCTGCCTCATTACCGGACATCTGAATGGCTGTATTTTGGTGGCTCCTTTTTCACGCATTTTACTCCTGTTTCCGGAACAGCATCGCTATTCACAATTTACTGGAGGTGTCTTAAAAATCAATGCAATCATCCGTGATTTTTTTCTCTGTATGTTTTGCTTCTCGGTATATGCTTTGTACGAAAGCAAGGGTGCATGTAGGTATGCCTAAAGGCAGCTATTTTTGTTGGTGTTAAAAGGCACATTTTAGACACTAAACCTTTTATCTGATATAAATTACAAAAAAGTGTCTTAGGTGTTAGTCCCTCGGAGAAGAAAATGTGATTAAGTAAAGTGCAATGCATTTTTCTCATCTTTTAATAATTACCACCGACGTATGTGAATCACATGACATGTTTGATACCGCATGTATTGTTTTAAATGTATTACCATTTATTATTCCCACCTCTTCAAACTGACATGAAATAAGTGCAACGCATTGATTTAATATTTTACTATCAATCCATATTCATCACATATGTCTGCGTACGTGCATTCGTGCGTGTGGTTTGTGTGCAGGATTTGTGTACTTGTGTGTGTGTGCGTGAGTGTGTGTGTGTGTGTGTGTGTGTGTACATATGTGTGTGTGTGTGTGCGTGTGTGCCAGGGCTCCCCACTGAAGCCTAGCCTAGAGAATCTCGGGACCCCCACGTTTAATTGTTAGAGGGTCAATGGACCTCAGCAGAGTTTTTAGAGGGTCCAGAACTCCAGGGGTCCCGGTGTACTTATAGCACATTGTGATCACGGGTAGTCAGAATTTTATGAACTCAAAAACACAGAAAGTTGCTTTCACACGCCAGCTTTGATTGCCAGTGGTTATCAAAACGGAACTCGTGTGGTTATCAAAACGGAACTCGTGTTTCAAAGCATGGCTCCCTGTGTTGATTGTGCACTTATTTTCTCACTACCAAAATAATGACAAGAACGATGTTTGGTGGTTTGTTGTCAGACCAGCTTTTTTGTCGGTCCTCGGGGGGCAATCAAAGCTGGCGTGTGAAAGCAACTTTCTGTGTTTTTGAGTTCAAAACATTTTGGGATGAATATATCAGGTTAGAGGATGCACAGTTCTGTAGGTTCATCTCGGTATTCCACCCCCTCGGCTTTCAGTTGTAAATATTAAGCTTAGTGATCGAATGTGGAAGCTACGTTGGGTCAAAGGTCACAGAAGATTTGCGTCGTGCAGAGAAGGAAAGAATAGCGATCTTGTTTCCGACTCAGTGCCTCTTTGTTTTTCATTAGACCTGTCATTCTGCTTGCTCGGCTTTGTTAGATGTTTGCATATCTTGTTGCTATTTTCTTTGCATTTATTATTATTTCTTTTTTGTGCTTCGTTTATCGATACAACGTCTTGTGCACGGGTCAACATTTGTGTGTCAGGGGTCAATTGGTTTGACTTGAACTTGACGTTCGTGTTTCTCCGAACGTCTGTGTATCGAAACAGATACACGCACTCCATGACTTTGTAAGAAGACAAAACCTATCGGTAGGTTTAATTTGTTTGTGATGAATTTATGACCTTTCATGAAGTAGTTTTGTTTTTTGTTTACTTTTGCCAGTTTGCCAGTTCGTTTTGGAACTTTGCAAAGCAGTGTCGTGTCGTCTGTTTAGGTCTGGGGAAACGCCAATGAAAAGAGCCGAAGAATCCCCGAGCGTTTCTATTGGGTTTGCTTTTGATTATCCATGTATAACCTGCTTCCTGCAACTATGGTAACCGGGGATTTATTGCATGGGGAACATGCGATTTATTTCCCAGGTGCTTGTGAATGAAAACTCATGAAAATGATGACAAATTGTTTTGTCAATAACAAACGTTCCAACAACCTACCTTTCTTTTTTTTAATTTTTTTTTTATACCGAACAGCTGATTTTTCGAAAACAAGGTGACTGCTCAAATTTGACTGCACGAGGTGATATAATACCATCCCTTATTATCCTATTCGAAAAATTATGGCTTCGAAAGGCTGCACAAGAAAATGAGTGATTTTAGGATTTTATGACCCTCAAAGCTATTTTCGACCGACAGAAGACTATTCATAGCATGAATTTGAGTTGCTTTCAGTGAAAAGTTATGGTTGAAATGAACAGTGTGATCTATCTGCTGGTCAAATATGTCAGTTTTAAAGCATTCGTCTTAATCGTGCCTGAGCACCATGTGGTTTTAAAACTTAGGTAGATTTCAATTACCGAACACCTCTATGGTTCAAATACCTAACTATACAGAAGCTGACATTATCACGTCAAGTCCCTTGAAGTGTCGCAGGCCCAAAAAAACCAAAAAACAAAGAAAACAAGAAAATCAAAGCCAAACACAGAGAACAGAGAGAAACAAAAAGCTAAAAACAAGAGGGCTAGAAATGTCAGTCATCAACAGGAAGCTAACTGGTTCTGTTTTTTTGTGCCGAGAATACACCTGTGAGGACATGATGTGTTTGATGTGCTCAGAATGGGTACATGTGGATTGTGCTGGAATAACAGAAAGCCAAAGAGAGTACTTTTGCGCTGTTTGTCAGTCAAAGTAACTTTGGTTTGTGCTGTTTGGATTTTGAACCTCTTTGTTCGGATTTAGGTAACAGGTGTTGTAATTCCGAACATATTCTAGATTTTTTGAAATTAAGATAACTTTCTTTTATGTTGATTTCTTTCCACAAAAAGTGGTATGAATGTTGCTGATTATTTTCTTTATTACAATTCACATTCACAAACGGTCTGTCTTTTGTTGTTGTTGAGAAAATGGCAGATTTCCTCAAGTGTTCGGTATTTGGGGACTTTCCCGTACGTCCCGGGACCCCCCAAATGAATATTGTACGTACGTGTTTTCGGCTTCTAGTGCGTAAAGGACGCGCAGTTTGGGAAGCCCTGACTGTGTGTGTGTGTGTGTGTGTGTGTGTGTGTGTGTGTGTGTGGTTGTGTGTGTGTGTGAGATGGTGTGTGTGTGTGAGATGGTGTGTGAGATGGTGTGTGTGTGTGTGTATGTGTGTGTGTGTGTGTGGTTGGTTGTGTTTGTGGTTGGTGTGAGGGTGTGTGTGAGTGTTTGTGTGTGTGTGTGTGTGTGTGTGTGTGTGTGTGTGAGTGAGTGAGTGAGTGAGTGAGTGAGTGAGTGAGAGAGAGAGTGTGTGTGTGTGTGTGTGTGTGTGTGTGTGTGTGTGTTTGTGTGTGTGTGTGTGTGACTGATTTAGATTACCCTGTGGTACGGATGTTTTAACTTGCCTGTCTTAAGCAGCTGTTCTCTTTAAAAGTGAAATATGATTTATTTATTTATGACTGTTTTTCCGTCTTCAGAATGCATGTGCCTGTAGTTGGTATGAGTGAGTGCGTCGCATTCTCGCTGTGCGTCTGTCTGCGAGTGTATGAGTCCGAGTGTCTTGGTCCTTGTCGATTTGTGTTTCGTATAATGTTCACTATGTATTGTATATTTTGTAAGCGCCTAGGGCTATATTTAGATTAGGCGCACAAATGTTCATAATAATAATAATAATAATAATGGTTATTGCCTTTTTTAACCAAATGAAATCAATATGTGCGTATGGTGTGTGTGTGTGTGTGTGTGTGTGTGTGTACGTGTGTGTGTGTGTATGTGCACTAGTGGAATTATGTGTGTGTGTGTGTGTGTGTGCGTGTGCGTGCGTGTGTGTGTGTATGTGCACTAGTGGAATTATGTGTGTGTGTGTGTGTGTGTGTGTGTGTGTGTGTGTGTGTGTGTGTGTGTGTGTGTGTGTGTGTTTGTGTGTCACAAATCAATATTTTTCTCTTCAGCAAAAAAGTATTGCAACAGATTTTAAACCCAAATTAAAGCATTTCATTAAAACTTTATATGCCAGTTGACCGTTCATTAAACCTTCAGGATCACCTTTTGGATTAAATATTTCTTTTACAGGGATGACGTGACCGCCGCTCAAGTAAGGGTAGCCCCAAAAATAGACTAGACAAAAACGAAAGGGCCGAATGAAAAATCCACAAAAAATCACAATTGCCAACACTTTTCAACTTTGACATTCGAGAAGAAAGTCCAACCAATTACCTACCCTGAACAGATTGTTTTGTTTTGCCACCTTGCGTATTTCGTGTGCTATGCTATTCCTACTGATGCAGGTGTCGATCGCAAGAGCGGTCAAAAACGGGACTTTTTGCGTCATTTTTTAGGGGCATCATGACAAAAAAGGCTGCACTTTAGCAATGACTTAGTGGATTGTTTGGAAACTTTCAGAATATTTTACCAACATACTTGAGATACTTCGTGCGAAATTATGAAATGACACGAGAAGTAATGGTTTAATTTCGGTTTGAAATCTGTTGCAATAATTGTTTGGCCAAGTTTAGATGAAATTAAAAAGACAATCTGTTCTTGCTTCGAGCTTCTTCAATATCAGTATCCGTCCCATTACTCCTAATCCAGACGCACATAAACATTATAAGAACCGTATTTCACGGCCTTGATTCTGCCTGTTTGTTTTTCTTCTGAAGTGCTTTATCTTAAAAAGCTTACCTCATATTATCAGTCACACACCCACGCACATACTCATACCCTCACACACACACACACACACACACACACACACACACACACACACACACACACACACACACACACACACACACACACACACACACACACTCTCGCGCGCGTAATTGTACCAGCAAAGAATGATATTAAGATGATAATCAACTACACCTCTAGCAAATATATTTAAAGCATTCCGGGTCAAGGTCACTACTCAAGGTCACCGATCAAGGTCACTCTTTTTGACTAGTACACTTCAGACAACGCCTTGATTTTTCGAAAATATTGCATTCAAACGTGGTGGGCAAACAAGTACACACCATCAGAAAGATAACTGGCTCCTGATTCTGGCTTGAAAAAGTCATTCACACGGTTTTGTTATGAGCTGTCATTATTTTGACGTTCTCCGCTGTCTTCCCTCCTGGCAATTTTTATATATAACTACCGTTATACACTCACGTCAAACGAATGAGTATGTCAAGATCCTAAATGTGAACCCCACAATTCCACTTTATTTTTGTTGGTGTTAGTCGAGAATAACAGGGCGGAATAACACGTTAATTCTAAATCTGTACATAACCAAACTCAAACATTGTTAACATCTTTCTCCGCGAACCTTAGGGAAAAGACTATCTAATTTTCTTCATCGCTTATGTAGCCAAAAGATTGCGGTGAACCGAACGATGGACTTAGTAGTGCAGAAACAGCCTTTTCTTGTGTAAATGACATTTTCTTTCTTTGCGAACACTCGTAGCTTTACTTTTCTGTGCACTCCACTGCGCTCTACACTATTGTTTGTGTCGGCGGTTGCGATCTTTCGTTCTTTTCTTTTTTTCCCTTTCAGATACTTTAGTTTTCATAGAGGGAATAACCAGAAGTCACAAGGAGTAAAATCAGGTCCGAAGAATGTGTGAGGCAAAAATGGGATCATTTCGATTTTCAGGAATGGAGTCACAGCCTTTATTTTGTAGAGGCTGGCATTGTCATGGAGGAGATGGAAGGTCTGGGTTTCGCAGTTTAGTCGTTGACTGCTGAACTCGTGAGTAAGTTTGGGTAATAAGGTTCCTGCATAGTATGTGATAGTGACAGTTCTGTTAGCAGAAATAATATCGACAGTAACGGGACCTTGGTGGTCGCAAAATACAGCGAATAGCACTGCTTCTGCTTTAAAACCCTTGCTTACAAATGTAGTGCGTCTTGTCATTGTGGTCCAAAACACGCTTTGTTTTGTGTTTTCTGGCAATAATATAGAAGGAAACTAACGTCTAATTATCAGTGACTACATTCATCTGTTATAGAGTGGTATAGCCCGGTTTTTAGACAATTATAAATGTCTCTACACAACTCTATAAGTTTAATGTTTGTTTACAGGCTTGAATGTAACCTGAATAGTTGTCTGATACAGTAGCTTACAAGCACAAGCGCACACGCATTCACACACGCAAAAAACCCTTGTGTTAAATGGATCTTGACACTGCCAAGACTAATTATTATTGTTTACAAAGATTTTTACATCACAAAATCAGTACTCTTGGCCGACAACACCGCAAGAAACTCTACAGTCCAAGACACAGACACCTTTTGGCTCAAACAAAGCAGCTTAACAGGTAAGACGAATAGGTATTCTACTGTACGTTACCCTACTGCCGTCTTTCGGCCCTCAAGATGTTGGTATGGCTGTAAGTCCTTCAGACGACTGACAAGGATGCATCCTCACGACAAGAAAACGTTGCTTGACGTAGCCCTTGAATGTTTTCCTTCCAGATCGTCTCGGCGGCTGACGGAAGAACTCTGCCAGCTCTCCATGGCCGTGGACATGTACACCAAGCTGCAGTCACCAGTTCAGTTCAGCCTCCGCCGATGAAAACCCTCCAGTTGGAACACTGGAAAGTTTATAGTCCATAAGTCAACTTGTCTTTAGTTTCTTTCACCCGCACAATAAAAATACTCACTCGTCCAACATATTAAGCTGCATGAGCCGGGCTGGGCCGCTATTGCGCGGGTCCGCTATTGCGCGGGGCCGCTATTGCGCGAATCTAACCCTTACCCTAACCCTAACCCTAAAGATTCGCGCAATAGCGGCCCCGCGCAATAGCGGCCCGCGCAATAGCGGGCCGACCCCCATGAGCCAATATAATTATTTACACGCTAATTCCTGTTTTCTAAAGCCAAGAAAACGTTACGCAAAACCCTCACATGTTTAAGCAGTGTAGCACAATAGCTTAGGCCTACACAATAACGCTAAACACAGAAACAGTCACTTTTCTCACATACGACAACATGACATGAAAATATAACCGGTTTCAAACATACCTCAAAAGAGTGTAAACCCAACATTTAGTACAGTCGCCGGCCTGGCATGAATATGAAAATAGAAGATATCATGTAAACTGGTAGGGAAAGTTCGTCAGTCTTCATCCTTCTTCAGTCAGATACCTAAAACAGGAGCCCATCTGCTAGAGTGTTACGAAAAACATGAGTCGAGCTTGGCTCCTTGACGGCGACTGATTCTACAAAGTCGTTCTTGCTATGACTTTAGGGAGATTCAAGAGACAGCACGTTTCGTTTTGCAGCTCGTTTCGTTTGGTGAATGAGTCACCCCGCGAAACGGAACGTGAAACGAGACGGCATAGGCCACAGACAAGATTTAGATGTATTCACGTTTCGTTTCGGAATGAAGGAAGGGCGATAAATCTTCAAGTGAAATTATCACGTCTGTCCTCGATCAGAATGGGGAAAAAAAACCCTAGGAGGTGGTCCAGAATCGGGCATACTTTGATTATTTTCAGTCCAAATAAATCACACAGACTTTGTTTATACAAAATCACATACGAAGCCAGAATAAAAATTCGATGCGATGACCTACTTCTGCTTCGCCATTTGCTTTCTTCACCATGAAGTTGGATAAATGTACCAGGATCAGCACCCTTCAAAATATTTCAGTTCACAACAGTTGTCTACCTCCAATGAACACATTCTCAGCGCTGAAAGACTGTGAAAGGGTTGATGAATCTAGCAATGCATAAAATGGCCAACAAATAAAACTGTTAGTGTGCAAAAATACTCACAAAAGTTGACGAAATATTGTTCGTTTTTTGGGGGTGGAAAACGTGACTGCGTTTTGACGTTCCACGTTCCGTTTCAGTTGACCTTCACCTTTCCAGCGAGAGACTCCCGAAATGATGACGTTTACCACGACTTCAAAACGAAACGTCCCGACGTTTCGTTTATTAAATCTCCGTATTGCCAGTGAGCTGTCGTCTGCATCACTTGCACGTGAAAAACCTTGTCAATTACACAAAGGTTCAACTGCGGTCAACGTGACGGTATGCAGCCTATAGCCCTTTTCAATGTCTGACCATCGCTATAGTCTATTCTATTTACAACAATACACATTACCAAAAATACGAGTAAACCGCTTCGTAACATCATCACAAGTTTGGGTCTACTTGGTTCAAAACGGTTGAGCAGATCGCGTGAAAAAGAAACCTGTTGCTTCTTCCGTTTCCCTGTCAGCTTATGAGGCATCCATTTTGCGGCCAGCTTTTGAAGCTGAAGGTCATTGTGCAGAATTCTGTGGACTGTTCTATGTGAAAGTTTAAGTCTTGCACTATATACTCGTATGTACACTTTTAAACCTTAGTTCTTAAGTTTTGATACAGCAGCTACATTAGTCTCGTTTGCAGAGCTGTTCAGACGTCTTTTTGGCTATTCAGAGTTGTTCCCTTTTCCCCAGTTTTGATTTCCCTTTTCTTTTGTCAGATTGTAAATTATGTAGCAGCTTTGATTCATGTAATTTTCTTCACCTTTGTAGACATTTCCTTTGTGTCATTACCTAGCTACACTCTTTCACAGAAGAGGAGTTGTTCATGGTGCTTGACAAAATACCCCGTTTTGAAGCATAACCCACTGAGTTTCGTTGGAGTCTTACCTAAAAGGGCATACCTATTTCGTTTAAAACTGCCGATAGATTGATTGAATGTACCGTATTTATATCGCGTTATGCGACTTGTTCAACACTTCAACTCTACTGGACATACGTGTGTAAATTTATATTGTGCAATATTATATTTGATTGTGATAGTCTTAATAGACGTGTGACCTTATTTAGATTTTATCTGTAAATTTATTCAATTTAAAGATGACACGGACAACACTTTAGGTCAGTGTTATTGGAAGTATGATAGATGTGCTTGTTATTACATACGTGAACCTATGTTTTATGTTTTATGTGTGTTGTCTTTTTGTTCAAATGTTGTTATAATCGTTTACAGGGTGTGCCGAAGAAAAGTTTCCATTTTTATGTAACATTTTAATGGACAATAAAGTGTTGTTATTGTTATTGTTATTGTTATTGTGTCTTCTATACCACTGCTCCAAAAACAGCAGCATGGACATAGATCCTTCCAGAATACTATTGATGTAAGAATCCTCTGAAACAGAGGGTATTATATGGTTACACAAATGGAAGTCCTGCTGCAACCCCCAAAAGCTGCCACTTCGTCAGAGACAATTTCATTGTGACACAGATCCTGCCATAAAAAGGGCACGCCTCGCCAAGTAAGTGAAAGCAAGTGCGATATATAAGCCCGGACATTACCAACATCACGCTATGTCTACGATGTCCGAATTCCCTTTACGGTCGGTAATCTTCTAAAGTGACCCCTCCCCATCCGCCATACTGAGTGAGCTGCGGAGGCTGTTAGATCCGTGGAGACCGGCGAGTGGTACCCAGCGGTCCTTCTTCTGTTCCTGTTGGGCAGTAATATACAGTTTAATACACGACAGTGCGTGATGAGATACGACTTGTGTCAAACACGGTCAAGTTTGCTATCAAGATACGTGTATTAGATTATCGACGTGTTTTTCTCTAGCAGTCCGAAGTAGTATATTTCATAGTTGGCGGCTCTACTCCTAAAAGTAAGCATATCTAAAAATTAATGTGAATGAAATGTTAATAACGTACATTTAAAAATAAGGCGA
The DNA here is from genome assembly GCF_037325665.1 of Littorina saxatilis. NCBI lineage: Eukaryota > Metazoa > Mollusca > Gastropoda > Littorinimorpha > Littorinidae > Littorina > Littorina saxatilis. The sequence goes on from NC_090246.1 coordinate 42,390,326, forward strand.
GGCAATTGTGTTAATCTGCATTCTCGGTCACCCACTATTGTGGTAGTCAACATGTCGCATGACAAAATCAATGGTAGCTGTGGCTGGCACTCAGGATGGGTGACGTGAGTTTGGTCTCACCCAAATGTAACTGAACTTTGTGCATGCGACCTTTTCAGAAGCGCAAGTGTGGGGAAGGCACTCGATCTAGTTTTCATTGAACTGAACCGACACGAAGAAAACCGCTGTTCAGATGAAATGAGTGTGGGCGTTGCACCTTTGGTAGGCAAGACGATGCACTGCGTTTTCACTGGTGCGTCTTCAAAGCTCTTTGAGAATCGTGAATCGATTCCACTGATAAATCACCTCACCGTCACATGCTGGTTCACTCCGAGCAAGTCACGTCGGCTTTAAGTACGTCAGCGACTGACGAAGAGCTTCCGAAGGGTCCAGTCAAGACCGATTTCCTTTGTCAACACGGTGAGAAATGGTGCCAGACTCCCCTGCGTCACAGGGCCATCAACAATGTTAGTGCCACACCGACTGGTCCATGCTCATCGCTGGCTTCAATCAGTCTGTTGCAATGGGCGTTGCAATACCATGGTGCAGGCATGTGCTTTCATATTTAACTGGAGTGAGAGGGGTTCAAAAAGCTCGTTTGTCAAAACAGGGGAAAAAACAAAGAAAGTAACAGCCTTCTACAAATTCACAAGCACAAGCACGAAGAAAGCGGGGTAGGAGGGTGGGGTGTGTTGAGGTGTGGGGGGGGGGGGGGGGGGGGGGGGGGGGGCATGAAGTTTAAGTAAAATTATCGTAGATGGACACGACTAAAAAGTATAAAAAAGAATCAAGATGTACTTCAGCAATACATCTACTATCTATTACATATATATATAAAAATGTGTGTGTGTGTGTGTGTGTGTGTGTGTGTGTGTGTGTGTGTGTGTGTGTGTGGTCGCCATACCTCAGAGACGGCAAAAAGCAAGACGAAATATTATGCATACACACTGCCTAGGAGCCGCAGAGGTGCACCTGGGTTTTTGTTTCTCGATTATTGTTTCCTTCCTCAGATTATGACCCTCGCCATTGTTTAATACAGCCTTTTCAGTGCAAGGGAGGTAACTCTTGCTGTGTTATCCATGCAAGGTAGATAACTCTTAGCATACCAACATTCCGTGTTATTCTCACTTCCCCCAAACGTTTGATTTGGACTTTTTCTTTGAGGGGTTTGCTAACACCCGGGCGAAGCCGGGCTTTGACTGCCAGTATATATAAAACTCAATGTAAGTGTGTGTGTGTGTGTGTGTGTGTGTGTGTGTGTGTGTGTGTGTGTGTGTGTGTGGTCGCTATACCTCAGAGATGGCAAGAGGCAGGAAGAACATTGTATGCATACACACTGCCTAGGTGTCGCAGATGTGCACCTGGGTTTTAGTTTATTGATTCATTGCTTCCTTTTTCAGATTATGGACCTCTCCTTTATTGAATACAGCCCACATGGTGCAAGACCAGTTCAGTGCCTAGCGTTCACATGTAGCAAGCACATCCTGCCCAGTGATATTAGATAATCTCTTTTGCTCCTTTGACGGGAAGAAATTCAGAAAGAAAAATTAAACAGACAGTTCCGGAAATGTCTAGAAGCAAAGGGAGGTAAGTCTGACTTGGTTATACCTTGAAGGGAGGTAACTCTTATTGTGCAGGCAGGCGTCATCATTCTCACATAATGTAGAGATATAGAGTTAGACCTGTTGCTCATCTACATGTAGAATGTTCCCAAAGAGGGGAGATAACTCATGTCAAAGTTTTGTTAAAGATAAAATGATGTTGATGTTAAATGTTTTACATTGTCTCACAGGATTTTATATAAGAGCACACTCTATTATCTATTCTTATCCTTATTGGAATAAGATTCTAGATGTTTCTCGGAGAAGGCAGGTCAGAAACACCTGGGCGAAGCCGGGCCTGACTGCTAGTAAATCTAAAACAAGTCGCGTAAGGCGAAAATACAATATTTAGTCAAGTAGCTGTCGAACTCACAGAATGAAACTGAACGCAATGCCATTTTACTCGTAGCATCGTCAGGCCACCGCTCATGGCAAAGCCAGTGAAATTGACAAGAAGAGCGGGGTAGTAGTTGCGCTAAGAAGGATAGCACGCTTTTCTGTACCTCTCTTTGTTTTGACTTTCTGAGCGTGTTTTTAATCCAAACATATCATATCTATATGTTTTTGGAATCAGGAACCGACAAGGAATAAGATGGAAGTGTTTTTAAATTGATTTGGACAATTTAATTGTGATAATAATTTTTATATATTTAATTTTCAGAGCTTGTTTTTAATCCGAATATAACATATTTATATGTTTTTGGAATCAGCAAATGATGGAGAATAAGATAAACGTAAATTTGGATCGTTTTATAAATTTTTAATTTTTTTTACAATTTTCCGATTTTTAATGACTGGAGTGAGAGGGGTTCAAAAAGCTCGTTTGTCAAAACAGGGGAAAAAACAAAGAAAGTAACAGCCTTCTACAAATTCACAAGCACAAGCACGAAGAAAGCGGGGTAGGAGGGTGGGGTGTGTTTAAAGCTGAAATGCAATACCGAACCCCGGGCTTCGTCGAAGATTACTTGACCAAAATTTCAACCAATTTGGTTGAAAAATGAGGGCGTGACAGTGCCGCCTCAACTTTCACGAAAAGCCGGATATGACGTCATCAAAGACATTTATCAAAAAAATGAAAAAAACGTTCGGGGATTTCATACCCAGGAACTCTCATGTCAAATTTCATAAAGATCGGTCCAGTAGTTTAGTCTGAATCGCTCTACACACACACACACACACACACGCACGCACACACGCACGCACGCACATACACCACGACCCTCGTTTCGATTCCCCCTCGATGTTAAAATATTTAGTCAAAACTTGACTAAATATAAACAAGTCGCGTAAGGCGAAAATACAACATTTAGTCAAGTAGCTGTCGAACTCACAGAATGAAACTAAACGCAATGCAACGCAGCAAGACCGTATACTCGTAACATCGTCAGTCCACCGCTCACGGCAAAGGCAGTGAAATTGACAAGAAGAGCGGGGTAGTAGTTGCGCTGAGAACAATAGCACGCTTTTCTGTACCTCTCTTCGTTTTAACTTTTCTGAGCGTGTTTTTAATCCAAACATATCATATCTATATGTTTTTGGAATCAGGAACCGACAAGGAATAAGATGAAAGTGTTTTTAAATTGATTTGGACAATTTAATTTTGATAATAATTTTTATATTTTTAATTGTCAGAGCTTGTTTTTAATCAGAATATAACATATTTATATGTTTTTGGAATCAGCAATTGATGGAGAATACGACCAACGTAAATTTGGATCGTTTTATAAAAGAAATATTTTTTTTACAATTTTCAGATTTTTAATGACCAAAGTCATTAATTAATTTTTAAGCCACCACGCTGAAATGCAATACCGAAGTTCGGGCTTTGTCGAACAATACTTGACCAAAATTTCAACCAATTTGGTTGAAAAATGAGGGCGTGACAGTGCCGCCTCAACTTTCACGAAAAGCCGGATATGACGTCATCAAAGACATTTATCAAAAAAATGAAAAAAACGTATGGGGATATCATACCCAGAAACTTTCATGTCAAATTTCATAAAGATCGGTCCAGTAGTTTGGTCTGAATCGCTCTACACGCACGCACACACACACACACACACACATACACACACACATACACACACACATACACCACGACCCTCGTCTCGATTCCCCCCTCGATGTTAAAACATTTAGTCATAACTTGACTAAATGTAAAAAGTAAGAGATAAGAACATTTGTACAACGCACAAACAGAGATGGTCTGTGTGTCCATCTGTGTGACTGTGTCTATCTATCAATCAGTCTGTCTGTCTCTGTCTTCCTTTGTAACCCGCCCCTCCTTGTCCCACATCCATGTACGTCATTCTTTGCCTATCCAAATCTGTTCCGCCTCTTTGACGTTAACTTTGTTTGGTATATTTTATATTTTGGTAGACTTTATCTATCCTTTCTTGTCCTTTTGTTGGTTTTTGTTTTTTCTACTTAAATATTTAGGCATCCAAAACTGTTCTTACGCAAAGTTGGTCATGAGCTTTTCTTGGCGGATAGTGTTTTCTGTGTTTCGTCTATTTGCGTTTAAAAGATAAATCTTCTCATTTCTTCCTGTTTCTTTTCATCAGCTTGGCATTGGTTTGCAAATGCTGGCATTGCGAGAGAACTTGTTTATGTCTTGTCCTACTCCTTCGCTTCCAGCTTTCTTTCTCTTATTTTGTTGAATACATTTTGTTGTCCCTTTTTATATTTAGTCAAGTTTTGACTAAATATTTTAACATCGAGGGGAAATCAAAACGAGGGTCGTGGTGTATGTGCGTGTGTGTGTGTGTGTCTGTGTGTGTGTGTAGAGCGATTCAGACTAAACTACTGGACCGATCTTTATGAAATTTGACATGAGAGTTCCTGGGTATGAAATCCCCATACGTTTTTTTCATTTTTTTGATAAATGTCTTTGATGACGTCATATCCGGCTTTTCGTGAAAGTTGAGGCGGCACTGTCACGCCCTCATTTTTCAACCAAATTGGTTGAAATTTTGGTCAAGTAATCTTCGACGAAGCCCGGACTTCGGTATTGCATTTCAGCTTGGTGGCTTAAAAATTAATTAATGACTTTGGTCATTAAAAATCGGAAAATTGTAAAAAAAATAAAAATTTATAAAACGATCCAAATTTACGTTTATCTTATTCTCCATTATTTGCTGATTCCAAAAACATATAAATATGTTATATTCGGATTAAAAACAAGCTCTGAAAATTAAATATATAAAAATTATTATCAAAATTAAATTGTCGAAATCAATTTAAAAACACTTTCATCTTATTCCTTGTCGGTTCCTGATTCCAAAAACATATAGATATGATATGTTTGGATTAAAAACACGCTCAGAAAGTTAAAACAAAGAGAGGTACAGAAAAGCGTGCTATCCTTCTTAGCGCAACTACTACCCCGCTCTTCTTGTCAATTTCACTGCCTTTGCCATGAGCGGTGGACTGACGATGCTACGAGTATACGGTCTTGCTGAAAAATGGCATTGCGTTCAGTTTCATTCTGTGAGTTCGACAGCTACTTGACTAAATATTGTATTTTCGCCTTACGCGACTTGTTTCTTCTTTTTCTAGTTCTCTGCTCTGTTGTGAGCGAAATGAGGGACAAGTGAGGGCGATGTTTGGTCTAAGAGAGACACATGATAATGGATTGTCTAAAGTCGTTAGGTCTAAACAACGCGCTGGTGAAAAGTCATCGGACAATCCATTATTCTGTTTACAAAGCAAAACGATCAAGTCAACCTTCATCAAAACGACTTGATGAATTTGTTGTAAGGAGCAACCCTCTGCTTTCAAGAAATGTTGTTATTTGTGATGTCGACATCTTCAACTGAGACAGACAGGCAGGCAGACAGACAGACAGACAGACAGGCAGAAAGACTATCAGACAGACTGCAGACAGAAAAACTGTCAGACAGATAGTCAGACAGAACAAACACTCTTGCAGTCAGCCTGCCTGACAGGTGGAGATAGAAGTACATTTCACAATGCTGGTCTAAACCTTCTTTAGTGTCGGAACCTTTTATAAAGCGCCAGAGAAAAATCTGATTTGTATTATCTTTTTTTCCATTTTTGTTCAAAAGAGCGTTGCGTGTGTAGGAGATTTCAGTCTTTGATAGGCCGTGTTTACCGACACACATCCCCCCTCCCTCCCCCCCCTCCTCCCACCCTCCCCTCCCTGGCCAACCCCCATAGCGGCTTGTTCTCTTCAGTTCTTGTCGATTTCTCTTTTGTTCAGTTCAGTGCTTGTTTGGTGAAACATTGTCCGACCTGCCTCCACAGTTTCATAATACTTTGCACTCGGTGTAAACATTTCCCAAGCTCTCTTTTAATTCATGGACCATTTTTTTCGGCTCCTCTCATCAACAGTTAACGGAACAATGCTACACGCACTTGAATGGCCTGATATATGTCACTGCTTGGCCCGTACGAAGATTCACGATTCATAACATCATTGGAATTCAAAGTTCTTAGCTTTGAACAGGGACCGGAAATCCAGCAACGGTCCAGCAACGCAAACAGTAAAACAATTAGAACTGTACGTTGTTGTTGTGGCTTTACATTATTTTAAAATACTCATATTTCATTGGTGTGATGTCTGAAATGTACATAATCCTAATATTATCGGCAACAGTCCATTTTTGGCCTTCCTTCGTCTTTAACATGATATCATGCGGGGAAGATCCGTGGATAATCGGACTGTTTTTTTCCCAGTGTAAACGGACGTCCCACTCTTTCAAGCAGACGGAAATTCGTCTGACCAGTAATCTAATTGAATGGCTGAGGGGAGGGGGGAGGGGGATGGGAGAAGCTGGTACGTGCAAATAGGTAAAGAAGCATTAAAAGAAAGTTATGAGAAACACCCGATATAGTGGAGAAATTGTCCAGTAAGATTGCAATGTGACTTCTTCGACCTGTCCCCACTCTGATTCAACGCCCGACCAATTAAACTTATTGTGTAACGTCTTTGGCAAGGAAAAAACAAAAATTCAGAAGCAGACAACGAAGCACAAATCACCATACAACAGCAGCTCTTATACTGCACTGTACAGTTGGACAATCTGTTCTGCTATCTTTTCTGAATAAAACTAGTCGGCTCGATGTCGAACTACCGCTCACTGGAAATAATAGCTGTATTTACTGACAAGATTACTTCCTGTTTTTGATTGGTATGATCCGCCCATGTCTAATATTTGTGATCTAAGGGCAGCAATCTGCTAGGTAAACAGTCAGTTTTTCGAGTTCGCAGTTTCATCGTTAATTATAGCTGTGCTAGGTAAACAGTCATTTTGTCGAGTTCGTGATTTTATCGTTAATTGTGGCTGTGTATGTTAGAACAGTCCGCCATCCTATGATTTTGAATTATGGGGAGCGAGCTGCGGCCAAGACGGTGTAATTGTGCATCCGTCACATCGTGATTGTTATTCATGCTTATTTTCCAACCAGCGAAGAAGAAAATACTATAAATTAGAGCAACTATTTGATTTACAATCTCAAAATAAACAATAATGCATTATTTCACAAGATGTATATGGAACATTATATTTTCTGTGATATTGAACGACTGCCAACAACAACGACAACAACAACGGATACAGGGAATCAGTTGACACGAGAACTCAGAGGAAGCGGCGGGGATGAAGTGCAGAGTCAAATGCTGACACTGGACCTTTGGTGGAAAATTCTACCCATAAACACGCTCCATTTCCACTAGGCATCGACCGCCCAGGAAAAAGCCGCGGTAACTTACACCCGACTAAATTGAATTCCGCTCCCCAAATTCCCTGCCACACAACGCAAACAAACACACACGAGCCCCCGATCAACACGGGTTGAACTTTTCCTGAACATTCCGACCAGAAACTTTTAGATCCCTTTCAAGGATCACTCAGTAGGATCGGATTATGCAACGACGATCCTGGCCTTTTGGGGTCAAGGTCACTTTTACGGTACATAACAGTAAATGCACTAAAGATTTTGTCCAGTGTGTTTGGATTTCGTCCAGTGTGTCCGATAGGCTTGAATAGGGTTTCAACAACGAATGAGACTATCCGTGCTGTCTGTGAGAATCGACCGATTTTCGGTCGCCCTAAATCGGAAGTGTTGTACAATGGGGGCTTTAGGGCGACATTTGGTCGACCTAAGAAGGCTTTAAGATATACATATGCTCCGGGTAGGCCTATAGTTAGCGGTGTGAACGGACCAACAGAAAAACTGTCAAAGTTGGTTGACCACTGGTTGCAAGACTGTGTAAAAAGCGTTCCTAGCTACATCCAGGACACCAGAACACTATAGACCAGAGGAATAACCAGCACGGACCATTTCCGGAAAACACTAAACTCGTCACGGTTGATGTTGTTGGATTGTATACTAACATTCCCCACTCGGACATGAAGACAGCTATCAATGAGGAGCTAGACTCCAGACCACAGGGTGATCGGCCACCAACATAGACTATTGTCAAAGTTGCAGATCACGTACTAACTAACAATGTCTTCACATTTGAGGATGAAGTGTATCAGCAGATTCACGGAACAGCGATGGGGACTCCAATGGCACCATCTGTGGCTAACCTGTTCATGGCCGCACTGGAAAGAAAACTATTCCAACAAAGTCCAGTGCCTGTGAATTCTGAACTCTGGAGAAGATACATTGATGACATCTTTATGCTCTGGACAGGAACAGATGATGACTTAGACTCATTCCTAAAACACATCAACTCCCTTCATCCTACCATCAAATTCACTCACCAATCATCGGTACAAAAAGTCTCCTTTCTAGAAATTTCAGTCAGTCTGAAGGACCTTCAGACTGACCTGTACACAAAACCTACCGACAGCCATGCCTACCGGTGCCAGAACTCGTGTCACCCAGCTCACGTCAAACGAAATTTGCCCTACTCGCAATTTCTAAGACTTAAAAGACTCTGCTCAGAAGAGGAGCAATTTAAACAAAGGTGCGATGAGATGGAGAGACAGTTCTGTGCCAGGGGGTACAGCAAAAAGACTGTTAAAGATGGCAGGAGGAAAGCTTCAGCTAAAATCAGAAAGGAGACTCTTTCATATCGCAAAAAAACCTCACACAAACAGAGTCCCTTTCGTCATCACTCATAACCCACTCAACCCTACCCTCGGCCAGTGGTTGCATGGTTTACAGGAAAGCTTGATCAGCGAGAGTGAACACATGAAAAACGTTATGCCTGAAATGCCCATCTGTGGGGAGAGAAACTGTAAGAGCATACGCAATATCCTAATGCCTACAGTTCTTCCTCCTTAGCACGACAACAACCCTGGGTGTTTCAGGTGTGAGCGTAAAAATGTATCATCTGTGAAAAACACTTGATTGAGTCCACAACATTCAATTCATGTAAAACAGGTGAAACTTTCACTCTTGGAGAACACTTCTCCTGTGACACAAAAAACATCATCTATCTCATTTCGTGTAAAAAATGCCACAGTGCCCAGTACGTGGGGCAGACTCAAAACAGTCTCAGAGAAAGGTTCTATCTCCACCGCTCACACATTGGGAAGAACACAGATACTCTTCTCACAGTGCACTTCAACCAGCCCGACCATTCTCTCGGTGATATAGAGTGCACTGTGATCGAAAGAATCTTTTGTTCGACCCGGCAGTCTTTCTGGATAGCAAAATTAAAAACTTTGGTGCCGAGTGGACTCAATTCTGATCCGTAAACACTTTATTACAGCTTTCGTTTACACCATGCAATTTGTGTGTGTGTGTGTGTGTGTGTGTGTGTGTGTGTGTGTGTGTGTGTGTGTGTTAGAGAGAGATAAAGAGAGAGAGAGAGAGAGAGAGAGAGAGAGAGAGAGAGAGATAAAGAGAGAGAGAGAGAGAGAATTGAATTGAATTGAATTAAAATTTATTTTACGAGGGTGACAGAATAAGCAATGTATAGGCCTACATGCTTTTTTACATCCGGCCCTCGCCCATTGAGGGGTAACAAACAAGAAGAAATAAAAGATAAGTTTAACTATAGTACAAATGTGTGTGTGTGTGTTAGAGAGAGAGAGAGAGAGAGAGAGAGAGAGAGAGAGAGAGAGAGAGAGAGAGAGAGAGAGAGAGAGAGAGAGAGAGAGAGAGAGAGAGAGAGAGAGAGAGAGAGAGAGAGAGAGAGAGAGAGAGAGAATATGAATTTGTCATAGAATATGGTTGTCGGAATGTTGATCTAAAGTCCATGAGCATCAAGATGTCTAAATCTTAGTGTATCTTCTCTATTGGTCTTCGAATACATATAGTTGCGATACATATTGTTTATGTATTGTGTCCTAAGGATTACGTGTTGTATCTTTATACTAACCTTTGGCATAAAAAAACGCGTTGAAGTACTTACGCAAGTGAAGAGACATTGGAAGGATAGTTTTGCCTGTTCACGGCGCGAAAAAGTATCCATTTTGTTCGAACTTTGAAATTACCTCACCAGCGACAAATACGTCACTACAAGATAGGTATACCTTTGAAGTAATAACTTTGGAATTCGCACGTGTACATTTGTTTTGATTACAATCAAAACGAAAGTAGATCTTAGCTTGAATGTAAATTTTATCTTTGAAATATTTGCTTTGTGAGTCGTAACTGAATTAACCATGGTATTGTGTTGCTTAGTAATTGATGCATGAATTGGCGTCTCGCAGAATTACACGCCCCTGAAGAAGGCCTGGCAACAGGTCGAAAATTTGGGCTGCCACTTGAAATTCTTTGTTTGGCTTAACAAAATCAAGGAAAAGAAAAGCCAAACAAAGAATGTCAAATGGCAGCCCAAATTTTCGACCTGTTGCCAGGCCTTCCTCAGGGGCGTGACATATAACAACATATATATAACATCAGAAATTGTGAAAGAAACAATTGAAAGTCAGCAGAGACTTTCTTCCGAGATTTATATATAGATACATCACAATAAAAAGATTATATATAGCTATTCTGATGAACACGTGGGGGAATTCGGGGGCTGTGATTGGATGGTCTCTTCCGATCATCAAAGCATAATGCTGCGGAAGTCGGCCATTTTTCTCAATATCCAAAAGCATAATTATTGTCAATAACAAAGACGCATGGTTCCGGTTTCTTCCACGTGTATAAAGTACACGCATACCTCGCCAGGTTTGTTTCTGTGACTAGTCGACAGACGATGCCATTTGCTTTGTGTGTGTTTTTGTTGTTGCTTACTGTACATGACATACATTACGTGTAAAATCCAGTTCTTTAACAGGCAACAAACCTTGCAAATTTCCAGAAGCTGCTATCTGAAGCGACTTATCTCTGATTCTAGCAGACGATCTCTCCAATGTTTAACACAAAATCAGCAAACTCTCCTGTCACATAGAAGGTCCATTGTATAGTGCAATGTTCAAATGAAGTTACCGGTCTGAAACATTTAGTCGTTTCTTCTGAGACAATCCTTGTTCTCTTATCATCTACAGATTTACCGCAGTCTTCACCACGCGAATTCCCAACAGAAGTCAGACTTTCGAACATACAATACACCAGTTAACAGTTCCGCGGCCATTTTAGATCTCGCACATGCGCACTTCTTTTATCGCGAGCAGATTCGACTTATTTCCTTTTCCGGGTGACATGATGCGCATATCGTTTTTCGGCATGTTTATGTCTTTTTCCTTTTCCGGTTGATTTCACCGCACGCGCAGATCGTGTTATTCACCCACGTTTCTATGCAAGGGACACTACTCCGGCGTACTACTCCACCCGTTGAAAGGGGGAAACATTTTCTTCAGTACAAGTAGTCTTTATGAATAAACAATTAACAAGAAGGACGTTGTAAATTCATTCAATGCAGATAAAATAAGAAATATGTTTGACGAACTTGTTCTGTTCTTATTCACATGACAAAATATGTGAAGATCGAGAGATGTTATTAAAAAACCGTGTTCCAGGCAACTCGCAAACAGATAACCGCTGTGTATTTCACCACAACCCAACGCAAAGGAAACATGACACACTACTATTTGGCATGCCTTTTTGCATTCATTGAACTTTCCCCAATAAATTCGGCTCACATCAGTCGTACTAAAAGTTTGTCAAAACACGACACACAGGCGATAACAAATGCCCACCGGAACTTATGGTTCGCAACCACACACTAACGACCGTCGAGACACGTAATGAATTTTGCAATCTTCCGACCACCATTTTTTAAGTCGGTTACTCCCATTACTGCAACCAATAACACAGCATGTTGACGCCATCGCTAATTTGGATGTAACGTGAGGTTTTTGTTATAACGTAGAGGAAAACACACCGTCCCGTTCAATTGCTTCCATCACGTTGAGCAGACGATGTAGCGGTTGCTCGTCGAAATTTCTCGTCCAACCAGAATCGCTTTGGGTATCACGTGAGTTTTCCTTCTTTGTACCATGTAAGTGCCGAAACTGTTAACTGGTGTATATACGTAGGCAAGCATGATACGCCATGACGTCATATGATTCCTAGCATATTGACGTAATGCTAAACATCCGGTTATCTCGAGTTTTCTCCGTAATACATGTCCGTGGGTTTTTCAATGTTCGGTTATTTCCGTGACTTCATGCGGAAAGGGAACCGTCGTCTGCAATCAATGACATGGACCATTCTGGTACTTGTTGCTGACAAAAACATGATTTTAACACAGAATGTAATGTCAGAATAGCTATATAAACGCTATTGTGTTTTCAGCGTAGCAATAGGGTCCGATATTTAGACTCCAACAAGTATAATGCGACTCGTCTTCGACTCGTCGGCATTATACTTGTCTCGTCTAAATATCGGGCCCTATTGCTACGCTGAAAACACAATAGCTGGTAATATATTTATTTGAGGCTTTGCCAAAACGTGCTGGGGGGGTGCTTGGACATTTGTGACAAACTAAACCTTTTCAGTTGATTATTTTTTTTGGTTTTAAGTGATAGGGGAAGGGCCCCTAATATGGACCACTTTTTGTTTATTGCTGATAACTAGCTTGTTTTCTTGCGAAGAAGTTTCATTTTGTGGTTGGTAGTCCTTCTCTCTTAGTTTAACCGTTAGGCCTAATTAGAGTGAAATTTCCTCCGAAAACGGCGTATGGCTTCCTAAATGGCGGGGTAAAAAACGGTCATACACGTAAAATTCCACTCGTGCAAAAAACACGAGTGTACGTGGGAGTTTCAGCCCACAAACGCAGAAGAAGAATTAGAGTGAAATAGCTTTGATAGACATTCAGCAAAAATTAAATACAGAAAAAATCACAAATGGTCCATATTAGGAGCCTGGGCGCCCAATATGGACCAGTGAAGCGGCCTTCACGAATCACTGTAAAAAGCCCCCTATACTTCAAAATAACATGATACAACTTAGTGTGCAAGTCAGACAAATTCAAATATGCTTTAGATTTAGCTGTTTCGGGTTGATGAGAGCATTATTTGAAGCACACCAGGAAACTGAAGAAGCTTATCAAAAAAAGAGTGAAAATAAGTGAAATTATCAACTTCCACACAAAAAAGACTATTAATGTCATATTTTTTTGAAATCTCGAGGGCTAGTTATAGGTTATTTTCAGGAAGCTTCTTAATGAATTAATTAAAATTGGCTTTAGCTTTTATTTTCTTCGATTTGTTGAAGGTGGTCCATATTAGGGGACTTTGTGTGATAAAAGCTTTGGCTGTGGACAGAAACGAGTCCGTTTTAGGCGGCAAATTTAGAGTGAACGCTGCCAAAAAATCAAAGAAAGCGAAAAAGCCTAACGGTTTTGAGGTTTGTGTTTCTGAAACTGTTTTGACATGTGCAACTTATCCAGAGAGGGTGAATAAAGCGAATGAAATTGTTTTGAGCGCTCTAGCGCCGTTAGTTTGTCAGAACCGGAGGTGGTCCATATTAGCAGCCGGTCCATATTAGGAGCCTTTCCCCTACATTAGTCTTTGATGAACACATTTGTGTAATAAAAGAATGGTTTGTGCATTTGGGAAATGTGTACTGTTTGATAATATGCCATGATACGCCAATTTTGAGAAAAGCCACATGTAATAATAATAATAATAATAATAATAATGGACATTTGCTATAGCGCATAATCATGTATATGCTCAATGCGCTTTACAATAACTAGAATTAACATAACTAATAATAAAACCATACACAATGAACAAGACCCACAATCTACATAACATAGCATACTCAGCATACTCCATGCAAGCAAACACAAAAGCTTAACACACTCCAAGCACGCAAGACCAAGCAAACATGTGCAACAAAACTTACCACAGAAGCCATTAATATCATTTCATACAACTGGTGTTGATTTATTTCTAGTGAACAGACCCTGCAGAAGCATTATCAGTCTTTAAAAGTACATTTGGAGCCAAATCTTGAATGCAGTGTCATGTAATGTCGCAAGACGCTCAAACATCATAAAAGTCAAAACTGATACTTTCTGCTAAGTAACCACAAGAAGTATGAACCCTAAAATAAAATATAACACTCCAACAGAAACACTGACACATGTTAAAAATATCCCTAAAAGTTGTTAAAGTTTGCTAAAACTAGTTAAACATGTTGTTGTAGGTGTCACGTGTTACGAAAATGTTGATGGACATGAAAATATTCATAATATTTGAAATAACAACCAGAATGTTATACATACACTAACTTTTCATTTACAATCTAAAGATTAGGTTATTTCTGGAATATGAAAACAGAAACAATAGCAAAACATGTTAAAAGCAAGTCATAACAGCATTCTGCGTGTCACGTGTTACACTGTGTCAGTGGACATGAAATTATTCAAAATGTTATAAATGACAACTATAATATTAAATAGACCTTTAGGATACATTCATATTTTGAAGATTAGGTAATTATGGAACATCAAAACACCACAAAAAAGTAACATGTTCAAAACAGGTCAAATAGATTTGATCTGCGTTCTACATGTCACGTGTTACACGGAGTCAGTGGACATGAAATCAATCAAAATGTCAAAAATAACTACAATATTCAAACAGACATTTAGAATACAGTTTTAACCTAATGACTAGGTACATCTGGAACATAAAAATGCAATCAAAAGTAATATCATGTTCAAAATCAGGTCAAAATAGTGTTCTACCTGTCTTGCGTTACGCTCTATCGCTGGACAGGAAAAGACTGAATGCACTCCATTAGAATTTGAATATCAAACAGCAAATTATAAAAATTATAATCTTAATGGTATGTGTTAAAAAAAATTGACTTGTTTTCTTTTCAAAACAATCATATCCTAAATAGCAACACAATGAAAAATGAAAAGCGTATACTTTCTTTCTTTCTTTATTTGGTGTTTAACGTCGTTTTCAACCACGAAGGTTATTATCGGGAAGGGGGAAGATGGGATAGAGCCACTTGTCAATTGTTTCTTGTTCACAAAAGCACTAATCAAAAATTTGCTCCAGGGGCTTGCAACGTAGTACAATGTATTACCTTACTGGGAGAATGCAAGTTTCCAGTACAAAGGACTTAACATTTCTTACATACTGCTTGACAAAAAATCTGTACAAAAATTGACTATATTCTATACAAGAAACACTTAACAAGGGTAAAAGGAGAAACAGAATCCGTTAGTCGCCTCTTACGACATGCTGGGGAGCATCGGGTAAATTCTTTCTCGTACCAGCCAATATGGGACTCCCCCTAACCCGCGGGGGGTAGCGTATACTTGACAAACATTGATACCATACATGTCAAAACAACAAACACAATGTGGCACTATCATGAAATGTTAGCCTTCAAGTCAGTCATTTAAAGGAGTACAGCTGGCGGCGGCTTGTAGACTTACACACACATACGTACACAGACACGCACACACACACACACACACACACACACACACACACACACACACACACACACACACACACACACACACACACACACACAAATACATGCAGAGGGTCGCTGTCCTCGTTTTTACATCGCATCATCATCGGCATACTATACAATCAACAGGGGCATTAACCTTTCCATCAGCATGATAACATTAGGTTCCAATACCACACTCAGTGACATCGACAAGTAACTCACTTGCAGTGATCTTTTGTTTGTTAGTTGCTTTGCTGTTTTTTTGTGGTTTTTTTGCTTTATATTTTCCTCTACAGCGATCATGTTTCGGATCCACAGTAAATGCGGAGGCTTTAGAAAGCATTCTGAAAAGTGAGTATAAGACCAACCAGGCAGATCAACTTTGCAAATAAAAAAACATAGGCAGATCTTTTAAGATCAACTAGGCAGGCAGACTTTGCTGCACTAGAGAGCTTTTATCCTTCTGCGCTACTTTTTTTAATTTTTTTTATATATATTCCTCTTCCGTTTCTTATATACTATCAATCATTGAAAAAAAGCAAATACGTGTAAGTGCAGATCGTTTTGATGAGGCCGTTTATTGTAAAACAAGTTATAT
This sequence comes from Littorina saxatilis, assembly GCF_037325665.1. Taxonomy (NCBI): domain Eukaryota; kingdom Metazoa; phylum Mollusca; class Gastropoda; order Littorinimorpha; family Littorinidae; genus Littorina; species Littorina saxatilis. The sequence continues at coordinate 42,406,367 of NC_090246.1, forward strand.
GACTGGTAAGGCAATCCGTTCCCCTACCATGCTTATTCAACAAACACATTGACTTTACATAAGGCAGTGTCTGTACAGTTGAACCTACAACACAGACAATCCAAAAATCAAATTCACAAAAACAAGGGTCCCGCGTTAAAGTCGACAAAAAAATCATCTGCAACGGAACAAGGTTTATATATCATTGAAAAGAACAATCCCATTTTCTATCCAACAGTCAGTTTTGTTCACCTATCTTGTCTAACAATGACGTTATGGCATGCTGAACGGCGTAGGTGTCATTCCTATCAGAAGCCATTAAAGGCGGTCCTTTGAAGCTGCAGGTAATGGGGGAAAAAGCGGTATATCGCAGAAACTCCTGGTACATGTATATTGGAAAAAAAACAGACCCTCCTCGGGGGGACTAGACGGATTCTCCGCAAAGTGACTAAGTGCAAGGGGCTGCATCCCAGAAAAAGTTTTAGTCCCGGGGACCCTTGGTTTACTACCAAGACCAGACACACGTTTCGACACTGATGTGCCTCATCAGTGGTCGGGTATATTTTATGACTTGTCATAAAGTCATGTGCGTTTCAATGGTTAGGTTGGCAATTTCTACACACATTAACATATATATACAACAGATATATACCGAGCAACAAAAGAAACGCGAATTCTCTTCAGAAATAAGTTTAAGTTACATTTGAAAAAAGCATGGATAAAAAAAAAATTGACATTGAAAGGAATCAAAATAAAGGTAAAATGTTTTCTAACACCGTACTTTGGCATGGCATCGTCTTTTGTTGTCCTGGGCAACGCAATCCTCGCCAGAAGGTCATTATGGCGTATGACCCCCACTGGTGTTGGTGACAGTCTGACATCGGCGCCTCGTGAACTGGATGCGTTAGTTGATACAATTTCCTGACCAGGGCCAAGAATAAGAAAAAACACAGCTCCAAAAGTGTGGTTGAGGCCAATTACACCCCACATCATCACGTTTGGTCCACCCTGCGCATTGTGTTCCATGATGCAGCCATCAACATAACACTCACCTCTTTTTCTCCAAACTCTCACGAGCTCATTAACATGATTAATGCAGCAAGGGTCATCATATCAGTGAAAAAAGGTTTTTCGTTTTTGCTACCAGTTCCAGTTGTGTGATTCTGGGCCAATTGCTGGCACTACACGCCATGTCTTCGAAGAAGGACTTGTCCTCTAGCTGGACAACAGTGTTTGAGGTCTCGCTTAGTCAGTCTTAATCGCACTGTCTGGCCACTGATGGGACTCTGGTGGTTCCCAATTATGCTCCCGGCTGTGTCAGTGGTTAAAAGGAATCGATCTCGAAGACGTTGTCGCAGGATCTGGCGATCTTGTCTTGTTGAGGTACCGTGAGGTATTCCACTGCGTTGCGTAACTACAATGCTTCCAGTGTCAGCAAAACATTGCTAAAGTTGATAGACAGTTGATATGTGGACGTTTAAATCAGCTGCCACCGCTTCTGTGTCTACCCCAGCTTTAAGTCGACCCGCTGCTCTCTAGCATTTTGCTGGTGTCAATCTTGACATCCTGGCCCTTTAAAAAGTAAGACTGACAGCAAGCTTGCCATGGTCTCTTTTGATTGCTAATGCATCGGTGAACACACATCACACACCAGCTTTCTCCAGCTACCCTTGCACGTGCTACAGGCGCGCATCATGTGTTTCACGTGAAACCTGCTTGTCTCGTGTGTTGAGACAGTCGCAGCATGGACATAATTACACAACAGCTTCATTAAACATGCCTGCACGTTTGTGTTTTGATAATCCTAACTCTAAAAAAAATGCAGAATATTTTCGCGTTTCTTTTGTTGCTCGGTATATATACATTTATTCGTCACACTTCTCACTCTATCACACACATCATGTAGCCCACTCATGGAATTGTTGCTAGAGGTCACCAAGTCTCAGAGAATTGAAAATGAAAAGGGCAATGCGTTCAGCCCACAAATCAGGGTGTGCGAAACAAAATCCAGCATGCTTCGATACCCTGATGTCACTCTGGAAGCGCGCGCACAAATCTTCCCTGAACCCATTAGTTCGCTACAACGAATTCAGATACACTTCAGCGCTCGTTCCCGATACGTCAATACTGTCTTCCGTGATATATGTGGTGGTTATAAGTGTGTAAACTGAAGCATTTTTCTCTTTCTTTTTTCTTCGTCTTTTTGGACGATTTTGTTCTTTCTGTGTCTGTTTCATTTGTAATCCTCTCCAGTATATGAGGGGTCAGATCAGGGGCTACCACTTTGAACAGCAACAGATTGGCAGTCTGGGAACTACCGGGGATGTTGGATAGAAAGCTGAGATATTAATATAGCGCATCAAAATCACACCTTGAATTTGTATTGGAGCAACAGAACGGAAAAGAGAAAATGTCAAAATGGAGGAACCTGGTAGGCTACTGCGGTGTCCCCCCCCCCCACCCCCCCCCCCCCCCACCCTGAAACACACACGTCTTATTCAGTGCTATCACAAGTGAATGAAATACTACAAGTAGATAACACTGTTCATTGGCTCTATCGACGCCCGTTTTTAACCGCTTGCTTCCCTTTATATGTTAAACTGCCCATAGATCGTCGTTTTCCGAACTAACTCCTGAGTATGTCATCGAGAATAGAGGATTTTGGGTAGTTTCAAGCAATGACGTCAGCGCCTTTCGGCGATTGGTCAATGCATTTCGTATCAATGATAATGTCGGTCACGCTTGAAATTATCGCTACTTGATATTGGTTTCCAAACTCATACAAAGTGACAGGGAGCGTAGGGTCAGTTATGAACTGAACTAGCCCCGAACAGTGAGATAAAGAGTACAGTACACAAATACGAACGGAGAGACTCAGAAACTCGAATCGAAATAATAAAAAGTTGCATAATTATTGAGTACTTCCAGCGGAACAATATCATCCCCAGAATTACCCATTCATTCATTTTTTTAAAGTAACATCGGCTTTGGTGAAAACTGATTGCCCTATAGGCAACACCGCGACTACATGTAATGATGAAATCAAGAAAACGTACAAAACACAAATATCAACGGGGAAAACGACGAGTCAACAAATGCTCAATTCGAAAACCCGGCGCGCGCACGTGGCAGTTATGATGGCAGTTCAAGTCTCAGTTTTTACGCCTAAAAGTTGTAAGCGTTGTGGTGGGGTGGTAAGGCGTTTGCCTCAAAAGCCGGCGGTCTCGAGTTCGAGTCCCCAAAGACTTTTGTAAAACATGATTTGTCAACTTTTTTTTCTTGCTTTTGTGAACTCAAAATGCTTTTGTATTATTCTTTTTGATTTATCCCAAAGGTTTTGAGTCGAGAATTGAAAATCGAATATAGTGCGTCAGTGCCCTTGAACAGCTTTCCCACAATCCCGTATTCTAATTTTTAGTACGGGATATCCCCAAGGAAAGGCAAATGTATCACCGCGTGTCAACTGCTGGTAATAGTAGTTAATTACTTCTAGTATAATGGACTTCTGGTGCTATTCGTTTTTTTTTCATTTTTTTTTTCAGTGCATTAGTTGTATGAGATTGCCGTAAACTGCTGCACGGATTCATTTCTTTGACAGTTACATGTAACTAACCGGGCTGACTGTGACAAAAAAGAGAAATGTTTTCTCCGAGAGTTATTCGTGAGTTATTGAGCCATGGTCATTAATTTTATCGACTCGTCGGTTCGCGAGTTTCTCCTTTCGTAGTGTTTCGGCTCTACGCTCTATTGATCTCAGAGTTCGAGTTGCCTTAACTTGATGACTGCCACTATCATCCCGTTCACTTTGCATTTTGGAAAGCAAAATCAAATAACACCGACAGCCAGCGTTTGAAGTTATATAATTTATTACGAATACAGGAAATCAACCAGATCTTGAGGATCCCTGCGTTTCTTGGAGACAAATTTGTATGATGGCAACTGATCTGCCAACTATACTTCAGAAGGCGCAAAGCGATAAAGCATTTAACTCGTCATGCAACAATCAAATTACTTATCTTTGAAAATAAATCCCACGTAGTAATTTGAATCAAAATTGCAGGACTGTGCTTGAGTGTGTAGAAAAGCGTCTGTATCAGATAACCGGAGACAGTCATGCAGTTTGCTAAGGCCGGTGCGACTTCGCTCACTCGGACACACGATCATACAAAGTGAGTGTAGCGCTTTGCATGTGGCATGATGCATTGACAAAAAGAAACTTTGACTAAAATCATTTTTCAGTTTTCCTTTCTCAATGCAAGCTTTCAACGCGTAAGTATGTTAGCTTGGCAATTTCACAACTCAGTAGATCTGACCTAGCACCAGACGACAGAGGTGGTCCTCATATCTGTCTTGATGTAAACCCGTCTTTGTATGCGCTCATCTGTATACGGGTGTGACGTATAACAGAGGAAAAACAGTATTTACTCGTTTTCCATCGTGTTTGTATTTGCTGGTGGCTTTTACTTTTTTTCTCGGGTGTTTGTATTTCCCGACATTTGTTAACGTTGTTTTCCCAACACCTTAAGATCAGTCAGATCAGACCTGCAAATTTCCTAACAACAATGTATTTGTACTGTAGGAGATTATTCTACTGTTTCGAAGAAAGGAAGACACTCGTGCATACAGAAAGTTAACCGTTTAACATATTGTAATGCAAATCCTTTTGTGGATACCAGAATCAAACTAGCAACCACATTAAAAGACTGTAGACGATTGGATGTTGTAGTAAAAGCAAGCAACCTCAGAGACAAATTCTTCAAGAAAACCTAAACCTTAGCAATAGAACCTTGTTTTTTCTCCTGTGAGGAGATAATGTAATCGCGGACGCTTGAATTGATCGAATTCATAAGGTACAGTAAAACTCATTAACTGACGACAGACGTCAACAGAACAGAACTGTGACAACACAGCGAATGTGATCGCGATCGAGTGTTTCTGTGATGAGGGAATCATGGGAAACAGGACTGTCTGACTGACGGAGGATCATTGTCGTGGCCCAGAGGTCATACACAACCTTTGAGACATGTCTGTATGGTGTAAGAGACAGTACAGTTTACACCAAAGTGCACGCTTTGCTAGTTTTTCCTGACTATTTTGAAGGTGTACGAAAAATGATTAAAAAAATTCAACAACAAAAAGATCCTAGGTCGGGATCTTTTGCAAAGGATAAGCACTGGAAAATATCGCAATGTCTTGTATGTTTCCTATATCATCCACGTTGACATCGTTGTAGCGGAAATTCGGCCCTTCCATCACCCTGCCCCAGCAGCAGTTCTGATCTTGATCCTGACGCAATACTCTGTATATTTTGACTGATGCACACATTCCATGTTCTTACTTGAATGGAAGACAAAGCGATAGAGGGTAACAAAATAAGCTATCACGCTCGTAACCGAACGTCACCAATAACTAAAGGTTCGATTATAGACAAAGAGACATACATCCCCCCTCCCCCCCCCACCCCCACCCCCGCCTTTCCAACCAAACCCCTGCTTTATTTGTGTGTACTTTTTAACTTTCTCAAGTTTTGTAAATTAACCAGCTTGAAAATGTTACCAGAGCTCTAGAAAAGCGAGAAACATTTCGAGAGTCAGGTTTTCCTCCTACACGCTGTCCATTACTCTTTTAGTGTCAGCGTGAACTATGCTCGTATTTCTTTGTGCACTTTTTACACCCCCGGTATAGGGGTGTGTATAGGTTTCGGTCGATGTGTTTGTTTGTTTGTGTTCGCATATAGGTCTCAAGAATGAACGGACCGATCGTCACCAAACTTGGTGAACAGGTTCTATACATTCCTGAGACGGTCCTTACAAAAATTGACCAGTCAAACACACGGTTAGGGAGTTATTGGTGGATTCAGATTCTACAAGGACTTATAGAGGGACATCCATGTGTTTGTTTGTTTGTTTGTGTTCGCATATAGATCTCAAGAATGAACGGACCGATCGTCACCAAACTTGGTGAACAGGTTCTATACATTCCTGAGACGGTCCTTACAAAAATTGGGACCAGTCAAACACACGGTTAGGGAGTTATTGGTGGATTAAGATTCTACAAGGACTTATAGAGGCACATATTAATGGTCAAAGGGAAATAACCTTCTCAGTTGGTGGCAGTGAGAATGGTTATTTCCCTTTGACCAACGGGGGTGTTTTTCGTACCTCGGAGGAATTTCTTGTTTCTTTTTTTTCACATGTTATTGTGTTATTGTTGATCAATCCTTTTCGCCCTTGTTATGTAAGTCATTGTCTCTGTCAACCTACATTTCTAAATCTATAATTATGTCCTGTCGATCGTAATATAGTAGCCTTTCAGTCTCTTGCTGTCTCCGCTTCTTGCGTCTGTCTGCCAGTTTCGGTTTGTCTGTCCGTTCCCCCCATCTCCACCTCTCTCTCTCTTTTTCTCTCTCTCTCTATCTTCCCTCCATCTAGTTGGTTCTCTGGGCGAGGGCTGGTTGAAAAAAAGCTCGTTGTATTGCTTATGCCACAACCCTCGAAAAATAAAATTTGATTTGATTTGATTTGTTTTGATTTGATCTCTCTCTCTCTCTCTCTCTCTCTCTCTCTCTCTCTCTCTCTCTCTCTCTCTCTCTCTCTCTCTCTCTCTAAAATTGCGTAAATCAGCGCCAGTCTTGACCGGTTTCTGCTACAGGAATCCAGCTGAACATGTTAACTGGTTTGATAATTTCGATAACATGATGGACGCTGTCAGCCTTGAATCCAGAGAAATTATACTTTTGGGCGATTTTAATCTTGATCTTCTGAAACCCAACAAGTGCTGGATGGAAAAGTTATTCCTTCATAATTTACAACAATTAGTAACGATTCCAACAAGAGTTACAGCTACCTCATCTACGCTTATAGACCATATATGTGTGTCAACTCAGGCTAACATTATTGAAACCTCAGTTCCAAGTATTGGTTGTAGTGATCACTTTCCAATATGCCTCACATGGTCGAAAAAAGGGGTTAGAATCCCCAAACGAAAGCATAAATTCATAACGTATAGGCTATTTTCAAAACTTGATAAAGAATCATTTCTTTCTGATTTAAGTTGTACAGATTTTTCAACAATTTATAATCATACTGACCCCGATGAAGCATTTGAATTATGGTACAACTTGTTTATAAAAGTATATGATAAACATGCACCATTCAGAACCTCTCGTGTGCAGCAACACCCAAAACCAAAATGGCTTACACACGACATTCAATGTGCGATTAATCACCGCGATTTTCTTAAACGTAATGGCAGAGAAGAAGAGTACAGAAAGCAGAGAAACGAAGTAACGTCCATGAAACGTGCTGCTCGCAAAAAATATTACCGTGAGCTCGCTGCATCAAATACGAAACAAAACTCAAAAGCCATCTGGAAAGTGATCAACCAGTTGACACGTAAAGAAACCGTAAAATCTTCTGTCATTGATGTACCTGCGGATGATCTTAACGTTATAACATTCATTTCACTTCTATTGTTGAAAAAATAATCACAAATGATAGATCAAAACAGAATAATCTGGACAAGTTGAAACAGTTTTGTGTTTCAAAAAATATTACACATAATTTAGACATCCCCCTGTTATCTGTGAGCGAAGTCTTCCATTATCTGATATGCTTAAAACAAACTGGTACTCATGGTCTAGATAATCTTGATGGGAAAATTTTGAAGTTGTCTGCCCCTTTTATTGCAGAATCTCTGACATACGTTTACAACTTGTGCCTGGACAAATCTGACTTTCCCGCCAAATTAAAGGAGGCAAAAGTAATCCCGCTATTCAAATCAGGTAATTTTTCTGACCCCGCCAATTACAGACCAATCTCGATTCTTCCTGTTTTATCCAAACCACTTGAAAAACACATATATACACACTTGGCCGCACATTTGAAGAAATACGACCTTATTCATTCAAATCAGTCAGGCTTCAGAGTAAATCATTCGTGCCACACAGCATTAATACACCTTCTTGAAAACTTGCTTAGCAACATTAATAATAATGAACTCTGTGGTGTCCTATTTGTCGATTTTGCAAAAGCATTCGACGTCATTAATCATGAGCTACTTTCAAGAAAATTAGCTGAGTATCGATTGTCTCCTCCTCTCATCTTTCTTAGCCGGACGAGAGCAATCCGTCTGCGTGAATTCCACTATGTCAAGTAAAAGACCGGTGTTATATGGAGTCCCCCAGGGTTCTGTCCTTGGGCCACTTCTTTTCTCTCTGTATATTAACGATCTTCCTTTTAGTGTTAATGATGATTGTGAACTATTTGCTGATGATACGACCATACACACTTCTGATAAAAAATTAGACAAAGTTTATTTATCATTGCAGAACAGTGTAGATGATCTCATTAATTGGACAAAATATAACCACATGAGTCTTCACCCCCAAAAGACCAAATACATGTTAATTACAACAAGGCAAAAAAGACAAAACATCAAGAATAATCCTCATTCCTTATTAATTGGCAACGATGTAATAGCGGAAGTAGGAGATCACAAAGTTTTGGGAGTAAATATCGATAATAATTTATCTTGGACCCATCATGTTAGATCGTTGTGCAAAACCGTGTCGAGGAAAATATATTTGTTGAACAGAATAAAGCACTTTCTTGATCCACACTCAAGGTTATTATTTTATAATGCATACATACAAACCATCACGGATTATTGTTCGACCATCTGGGACTCTGCCAGTGCAAACATTTTAAAACCACTGTACAGTCTACACAGACGAGCACTAAAATCAGTTCTATTAAAACAATCCAGTCTTGTTTTCGACGATTATAAAAAACTTAAGATTTTGCCTTTAAAAGAAAGATTTAAATCAAATAAAGGCGTGCTCCTTCACAAAATCCTTTCCGGCCATGCACCGAGTGCTTTCATTACAAAATTTAAAGCCAAACCAAGCCGAAAATTCAACGTCCCCATTCCGCGGATAGATCTCTTTAAATCAAGTTTAGCTTATTCTGGCAGCGTTTTGTGGAATTCTCTCCCGGAATCAGTTCGAGTCCCAACAAGTCTCAATACTTTCAAAAAACACCTCTCATTACATTTAATATCAAATTACGAAAAGTCACAGTGATGGAAGACTTCGTTCTGATTATTTTCATATTGATCATATCTGTCCATAAAGCATCAGTGTTTCATAACGCAAGAATGTATGTATAGCCTACAACGTGTATATAGTCATGTGAATAGTTTCTCTGCCTTGCTTATCTTTTGTAATTGTTTTACGTATGTATATATATATATATGTATTCAAGATTAGAATAGTCCCTCTCTGGGCGAGGGCTGGTTGAAAAGAAGCTCGTTTATATTGCTTATGCCACAACCCTCGTAAAATAAAATTTGATTTGATTTGATTTGATTTGATCTCTCTCTCTCTCTTTCTCTCTCTTTCTCTCGCTCTCTCTGATTTTAATTGATTTTATTTTATTTCATTTGATCTCTCTGTCTCTCTCTGTTTCTGTCTCTCTCTCTCTCTCTGTCTCTGTCTCTCTGTCTCTCTGTCTCTCTGTCTCTCTCTCTCTCTCTCTTTCTCTCTTTCACTAATTCCCTCCTTTAACTCTCTATACCTCTTCTCTCTGTCTCGGTCTTTCTCTATTTCTATAACTCTATTTCCATCCTCTGTCTCTCTGCATTTCTTTTGCTCACACACATGCACATGTTCTGTCTTTCTTCTTCTGAAATACATTCACACACACACACACACACACATACACACACACACACACACACACACACACACACACACACACACACACACACACACACACACACACACACACACATATATAAGAAGAATAAGAATAAGAATAAGAATACTTTATTATCTCATAGAGAAATTCTGGCGTGGTACATAACAATAATACAAACAGGACATTGTTTTTACATAAGACATATAGCACTATATAACAGGGCAGGTTATAAACACACCTCCCACATACCTCTCTGGCCATTCCTTACATTGTGCTTACGCATTCAGTCATGAACACATCCATGTCTCACTTACACATCGCACACATGGACATTCTTATACGCTCAACTTACCCATTCACACATGGACATTCGACCACGCTCCACTTACACATTCTTATACGCACACACACACACACACACACGCTCCACTTACACATTCTTATATCTATCTATATATATATATATATATATATACGACTTGTGTCTGTGTCTGTGTGTGTGTGTGTGTGTGTGTGTGTGTTCGCGATGCACGGCCAAAGTTCTCGATGGATCTGCTTCAAATTTGGTGGGCATATTCAGGTAGACCCTGGACACAACCTGGTCGATGAGAATTTTCAACACGTGCTCTCAGCGCGCAGCGCTGAACCGATTTTGGTTTTTCTGTTCATTTTCCCAGATCCATTCCCAGTAACTCTTCCTTATCTTCTCCAGTGTTTTGCGTTTATCTCCTTTCCTTCGTGTGGCGTCAATCCATATTTCCGTTACTATTTTTAGAAGGTCACTGTCCACAACGCTCAATCCATATTCACGTTACTATTTTTAGAAGGTCAATGTCCACAACGCTTTCATTCCGGCGAAGCCGGGTATTACTCTTCCTTATCTTCTCCAGTGTTTTGCGCGTTTATCTCCCTTCCTTCGTGTGGCGTCAATCGCGTACGGTGCGCCACTCACCCGGCGAAGCCGGGTATTCGGCTCTACTTCTTCCCGGCGAAGCCGGCTACCCGGCGAAGCGGGTATTCATCTAGTATATCTATATATATATATATACGACTTGTGTGTGTGTGTGTGTGTGTGTGTGTGTGTGTGTGTGTGTGTGTGTGTGTGTGTGTGTGTGTGTGTGTGTGTGTGTCCGCGATGCACGGCCAAAGTTCTCGATGGATCTCTTTCAAATTTGGTGGCCATATTCAGGTACACCCCGGACACAACCTGGTCGATGAGATATTTCAACACGTGCTCTCAGCGCGCAGCGCTGAACCGATTTTGGTTTTTCTCTGGATCCATTCCCAGTAACTCTTCCTTATCTTCTCCAGTGTTTTCAGCGTTTATCTCCCTTCCTTCGTGTGGCGTCAATCCATATTCCCGTTTCTATTTTTAGAAGGTCACTGTCGACAACGCTCAATCCATATTCCCGTTATACTATTTTTAGAAGGTATTACTCTTCTCCAGTGTTTTGCACGTTTATCTCCCTTCCTTCGTGCGGTGCGCCGCCGGGGATTCGGCTCGACTTCTTCCCGGCGAAGCCGTACCCGGCGAAGCGGGTAGTCATCTAGTATATATATATATATTCACATAAACACACACACGCATGCACGCACCCACACACACATACACATAAACACACACACGCATGCACAAACACACACACTAACACGCGCGCACGCACACATACATGCACCCACATACACAAAGAGAAGAAGGAGGGAGATAGCGAGAGGAAGGGGAGATAGAGAGAGAGAGAAAGAGAGAGAGAAAGAGAGAGAGAGAGAGAGAGAGAGAGAGAGAGATCAAATCAAATCAAATCAAAGAGAGAGAGCGAGAGAGAGAGAGAGAAAGAGAGAGAGAGAGATGGGGAGAGAGAGAGAGAGAGAGAGAGAGAGAGAGAGAGAGAGAGAGAGAGAGAGAGAGAGAGAGAGAGAGAGAGAGAGAGAGGCAGGACGACAGACAGACAGACAGACATGCAGGCAGACAGACTTTTTGGAGAAAGAAAGATAGTTCTACTCCCAAGCTAATTATCAAATCCAAATAATGTCTTACCTATTTCTTTCTTACCTGTTTTATTCAAACTATCGGCATTTGCTTGAAAAAAGCATAACAAGCGTAATAATTATAAGCATTCTTCGTTAATTTCAATCAGTTTTCCCCATTTTCGAGAGAGAGAGAGAGAGAGAGAGAGAGAGAGAGAGAGAGAGAGAGAGAGAGAGAGAGAGAGAGAGAGAGAGAGAGAGAGAGAGAGAGATCAAATCAAATCAAATCAAATCAAATTTTATTTAACGAGGTTGTGGCATAAGCAATACAAAATAGCTTCTTTTCAACCAGCCCTCGCCCAGAGAGGAACTACTCTAATCGTAAATAAATACATATACACATGTAAATCATTTACAAAGAGAGAGAGAGAGAGAGAGAGAGAGAGAGAGAGAGAGAGAGAGAGAGAGAGAGAGAGAGAGAGAGAGAGAGAGAGAGAGAGAGACCAGACCAGACCAGACCAGACAGTGTCAGGATTTGTGTAGTGTGGTCAACCCCCCCCCCCCCCCCCCCCCACTCCATTCGCGTTGGTAATCTAGAATAATTATTTCCACAATATGTGGAGTGAGAAGTTTTCAAAAGGTTTCCTTTGTTTTTAAAAGTTCACTTTATCTGAAACAAGATTTAACAATGCTTTCAATTCCCTCATCTGCAAGCCGTTTTGGCCAGGACTGTGTTACTTAATCCGTTGCTTGTTTTCACATGATAAAGGATTCCCAGAAACAACAAATCTGATCAAGCTATACACACAGAACGTATACAGGTGACTAGAAGGGAGTGGATGTTCCAAGATATGATATTACTATAACAGCAGGGATTAAAAGCATACAGGAATAACGTCACTTTACATGCACGCGCACAAAAAGATTCAATGGAAGAAAGAAAACATTCATAAAAAGAGCAATAAAGTCAATGTACAAACTTACAAAAAACAAAATTGGAAAAAAAACCATGCACAGGGGATTATTATCTTATGCGTCAAAACCGGAATAACCATTGTCGTAGGTTACCATCCACAAGGGTTTACGTCAGTCAATGTCAATGGCTAAATATAGACAAAGGGTGAGTTGCGTGCGCCAAACCATTTTTTCCCTTTTAGGAACAAGACTTTCGGTCAAGTGAAATCCAGTACTAAAGGTGTCACGAAGATTTGAACACGTAGCTCGGAAAATAAACTATGCACAAATGATCGATGTCCCGGTGGACGTGGGGAACATGACGTATTACCAGGCCATGTCTGGCCATCGGGGTTCCAACACCTTTACAAGAGCAATATCTTTCTGCAATACAGAAAATTGAAAATAACATTTCAATTGGGTTCAGACTTTTAATTAAAACGTGAATGTATCCCAGTCTCAGACAGTTCAGTTTTTGGATTAGATCATCCTTTCACCTGGACACTTAGCCTACTGGTAACAACAAGAAGTAAAAACTATATATATTTCTTGTTTTTGTCTCAAATTTTAATTTCTTTTATCTATGAACAGCAGACACAAAAGTGGTTTCGATGTGATCGTTTCCTAAATCCACAACAATGTAGAAATGCTGGGTTTGACTTTTAAAAATGAAGAATTTTCTTTTGATGCTAATGAGAGTCATTGTTGCATGTTTTGCCGTGACAGCAGTAGCCCGCAAAATATATAATATAAAACGCAAATGGCGGCTGAATCACACATTAGAACAGCTCAACTTGTAATGCTAATTGAGGTAGGCAGTAACATGAGCACATAAGAACACTTATGAAATGAGTTGTTTCCAGGTGGCAGACTCAGAACATGTACTGAACAAATATGAACTTATCAGCTAATTATCATGCGCATGTTAATACAGCATGCATGGTTACAAACTACACCTCACTTTTTTTCGAAGTATATGGTACCAAGATTGTGTGGGATGGTGGGGGAAACAAGCAAAAGAGAAGCTACTTAAAACGCAGACAGACAGCTTCGTGTTTACTACTTCAAAGGCTGTAACGTCGAGAAGCTTCTTTGCAATTGCCAGGCAGTCTTGACTGAGTCACTTTGCTCTTGTATAAACTTGGTTTTTAGCTCAAGGGTATTTCTGGTTCACAGCCACACGCTTTTCACTGCACTCTTAGTTTCACCCAGTCTTCACGTCAACAGTTTTACCTTACCTGGTTTGTTGCTTTCCGATTAGCTATCTCGAGAGTTTACTTTGACGTGGTGCAAGAACCAACTTCGGACCGATTTCAAGTCAACCACCACACAAGTAAACAACGGTAAACGTTCAAATACAATACAATGTACAAAAAAATTATACTTTACTAACTCAAAATGCGAAATTTCATTGTAGCTGGCCATGAACACAACGTATTTAACACAAATCAATAAAAGCAACAATTACAAACATACACTTACACGCGCACGCATGCACACACACACACACACACACACACACACACACACTGCACACTCACACACACACACACAGTCACACACACACACACACACACACACACACACACACACACACACACACACACAAAGGTTAATTTTGCTTTTGGAATGCAGCATTTGCAATCGCCGGAACCCCTTGTTTTTCTAAAACCTCCCTCTTTGCTCCATGTTCTTATAGCTTTTTTGCTGAACGCCAGCAGACTTTTCTTGCTTTTGCTTTTTTTAAAATTTTGCTTAGGCTGCGCCGCACCCACTCGCCCACTCTCCAACTTCATTTACAGTTTTGATTAGCAGTTGGACAAGATGCAGAACACGACTGGCCCTGTGTGTGGGGATCAGCAGCGAGTGGCCCTTCAGCGTGCAGCCCTGCCTTGAATCAGGCAGCCAACGGCGCCATTGCACTCTCCCGGCTTCTTGTAATCATCAAATGTTTCTTTTGTCTCTGCGCCATCCTTGAGTTTCAAAGGCGTTTTCAATCTTTCTCTCTCTCTCTCTCTCTCTCTCTGTCTCTCTCTCTGTCTCTCTCTCTGTCTCTTTCTCTGTCTCTCTGTCTCTGTCTCTCCCTCTCGCTCTATCGTCCACCGTGGATGTAACGCGAGCACCTGCTGCTTCTTCGTGTCCCTTTCACTCACACTCAATTGCATACATCCGACGAAATTGACCTGGGATGCCCCTTCCGTTGGCCTTGAGTGCTTGTTGATTAAAAAAAAAACACCAACAATTTTGTGAGAGAAGGAGAGTTCATGTGGGCCATGGTTCTGTCGTGTGAGTTGTCCTCCTTAAATCCTTTCTTCGTTACATTCCCTCTACTCTCCCGGTGAGTGCCCCTTTAGCCTTTACGTGCAGCTCAGCATTTCTAATCCTGTGACCGGCTTCATTTATTTCGCCATAGTGTAAGTTGCGTTTACTTTCTGGCATTCCTTTTTACACTTAGTCAAGTGTTGACTAATTGTTTTAGCGTTGACGGGGAATCGAGACGAGGGTGGTGGTGGTGGTGGTGGAGCATGGTGTGTCTGTGTGTGTGAAGACGTCATATCCGGCTTTTAGTGCATGAAAGTGGAGGTGTCACGCCCTCATTGTTCGATTAAATTGGTGGACATTTTGATCATGCAATCTTCAACGAAGCCCGGACAATTAGATTGCACTTCAGCCTGGAAGCTTACAAATTAATTAATGAGTTTGGTCATTAAAATTATCAAAATTAAAATTAAAATTCAATTTTAGTAATCGATTCAAAAAAGATTTTATCTGATTTTTTTTCATTTTCTGAATCCACAAACGTATAGATATGTTATGTATGGATTAAAAACAAGCTCAGGATGTTAAAAAGCGTGCTCACCAGTAAAGGCAAGCGCATAGTACTGCGCTATTCTCGCTCGTCACTTTCAGTACGCTTGGCACATAAACGTGTCAGTTTTGTTTTAGCTGCGTTGGTATGGACAAAGCTATATTGTCTTCATGAAAAAATGCAGTCCGTTCAATTCTATTCTGTGAGTTCAACAGATTGACTAAATGTATTAATTTCGCTTCACGCGATTGGTTTTACTGTACTTTCTTTTTAAAGCACCGTGAGCAAATGACAGATACACTCACAGACACACAGTGAGATGTAGACATAAACATCCGCTCCATCTCTCTCTCTCTCTCTCTCTCTCTCTCTCTCTCTCTCTCTCTCTCTCTCTCTCTCTCTCTCATACGCACGCACGCAACGCACGCACGTCAAATTCATCATGGAAATAAAGAGAATAGTAAGAATGAGAACAGGGTAAAACAGATAGACGGCGCACGTTCCAAATCATAAAACAAGTCGCGTAAGGCGAAATTACTACATTTAGTCAAGCTGTCGAACTCACAGAATAAAACTGAACGCACTGCATTTGTTCACCAAGACCGCATACTCGTAGTTTCGTCAGTCCACCGCTCGTGGCTAAGGCAGTGAAATCGACGAGCCAGAATAGTGCGGTAATGGTCGCGCTGAGCGGGATAGCACGCTATATTCTGTACCTCTCTTCGTTTTCACTTTTTGAGCGTGTTTTTAATCCAAACATATCATATCTATATGTTTTTGGAATCAGGAACCGACAAGGAATAAGATGAAATTGTTTTTAAATCGATTTCGGACATTTTATTTTAATCATGTTTTATATTTTTAATTTTCAGAGCTTGTTTTTAATCCGAATATAACATATTTATATGTTTTTGGAATAAAAAAAATGATGAAAAATAAGATGAACATAATTTTGGATCATTTTATTAAAAACAAATTTAAATACAATTTTCAGATTTTTAATGACCAAATTAATTAATTAATTTTTAAGCCTCCAAGCTGAAATGCAATACCAAAGTCCGGCCTTCGTCGAAGATTGCTTGGCCAAAATTTCAATCAATTTGATTGAAAAATGAGGGTGTGACCTTCCACAAATCGAAGAAAAAAAAGCTAAATGCTATTTTCATTAGTTCATCCAGAAGCTTGCTGGAAATAACCTTTAACTAGCCTTCGAGATTTAAAAAGAAATATAACAAATAGGCTTCTTTTCGTGGAAGTTGATAATTTCACTTATTTTCACTCTGTTTTTGATAAGCTTCTTTAGTTTCCTGGTGTGCTTAAAATAATGCTCTCATCAACCCGAAACAGATAAATCTAAAGCATATTTTGATTAGTCTGACTTGCACACTAAGTTGTATCATGTTATTTTGAAGTATAGGGTGCTTTTTACAGTGATTCGAGAAGGCCGCTTCAGTGGTCCAAACGGTTGTGTGACGTGTCTAGTGTGTTGGCGAAGTGTCTTGTGCTTGTCACTTCTCGCTTTCAGCCCTCACCGCTGGCTAGCACCGTCTGTCCTTTTTAGGACAATGCGAAAAGAGAGCAGAATGCGTCAGTCTCTCCTGCCAGTACAATAACCTCTCCACAACAAGCCCTATGTAGTGCCTCCATCGCGGCGACAGGCGTAAACTGGGTACCGCAAGGTCCCAGGCTAGACTACAAGGACTCGGAGGAGGTTGGCCCCTAGACGTGCGGCATGCGGGCCCACCGGTGTGTGGAAACGCCCAGGTGCCCACGAACCAACCTCCAGCTATGGGTCAAATAGCCGGGCAGGATAGGCTCGTCAACCCTGGCAGGCAGCTATCCTAAGAGAAGACCACTCTGAATTCAAAACGAGGGTGGAGGAGGCTCATCATCCATGGAAGGAAACTCGTCTAGGAGAAGGAAAACTCCGAAATGAAACCCACGCAGTCCCTTTTCAGGCGGGGAGCAGACCGGGTGCCTACGCTACCCTCGACAAATGGTTGTGTCATCAACGAACGAAGTGGTCCATATTAGGCGCCCAGGCTCCTAATATAGACCTTTTTTTTTTCTTCTGTATTTAATTTTTGCTGAATATCTATCAAAGCTATTTCACTCTAATTAGGCCTAACGGTTAAACTAAGAGACAAGGACTACCAAACACAAAATGAAACTTCTTCGCAAGAAAACAAGCTAGTTATTAGCACGAAACAAAAAGTGGTCCATATTAGGAGCCCTTCCCCTACCTCTGTGACGATTTTACCAATTGGTCTAGTGTCTAAACGTTTGGTTGAGATACACACAATCTCTTTCTGTGCTGACACTGTACTCTCTTGCCCAAAGAATACACAACAGCGTTAATTTAGTTTGAACAATTTCGTTTATAAGTGGCTAACTATATATTGTTCAAAATTCACAACATCCTCTATTTATCACAGGTTAATTAATAAATAGATGCCCACAATGGGAGAACACAAGTCATTCTTCTTCAAAAGTTTCTGGTGAAAAACACAGTATCTAGAACATATGATGACGATGAGTTATAGTGTTAGACGCTTAGCTTGAGGTCGAAGAAATAATGAAGACAGGATGACGAACAGCAAATGTTGGGACGACGACGATCCAGTGACGACAGGTCGACGTAGACAACAGGTACAGCAGGTTACACCAAGTGGTTATTCTTCATCGACGAACAGGTTAGCGAATTCAGTGTTTACAAATAAAACAGCTGATCCAATCCTCGGTGAAGAGAATTCAGTGTCTGCCTAGAATCGTTCGTAAAGGACTTCTTCGGGTCTTGACGAACAGACTGCGACTGATCGTTGGTTTTACGTTACGACGATTGTTGTCTGTCGCCAAGCGATACCTAGGTTACATTGCTCTCGAATGGACGAGAATGTTAGTAATCATGAAACAATTCTAAACACTGACATCGCTTCATGCCATTATCGCTGGTCTTAGCGATAATATTATATAGCTATATAGCTATTCTGATGAACACGTGGGGGAATTCGGGGGCTGTGATTGGATGGTCTCTTCCGATCATCAAAGCATAATGCGGCGGAAGTCGGCCATTTTACTCAATATCCAAAAGCATATTGTCGATAACAAAGACGCATGGTTCCGGTTTCTTCCACGTGTATAAAGTACACGCATACCTCGCCAGGTTTGTTTCTGTGACTAGCTTTGTTGTTGCTTACTGTACATGACATACATTACGTGTAAAATCCAGTTCTTTAACAGGCAACAAACCTTGCAAATTTCCAGAAGCTGCAATCTGAAGCGACCTATCTCTGATTCTAGCAGACGATCTCTCCAATGTTTAACACAAAATCAGCAAACTCTCCTGTCACATAGAACGTCCATTGTATAGTGCAATGTTGAAATGAAGTTACCGGTCTGAAACATTTAGTCGTTTCTTCTGAGACAATCCTTGTTCTCTTATCATCTACAGATTTACGGCAGTCTTCACCACGCGAATTCCCAACAGAAGTCAGACTTTCGAACATACAATATACGTAGGCAAGCATGATACGTCATGACGTCATATGATTCCTGGCATATTGACGTAATGCTAAACATCCGGTTATCTCGAGTTTTCTCCGTAATACATGTCCGTGGGTTTTTCAATGTTCGGTTATTTCCGTGGCTTCATGCGGAAAGGGAACCGTCGTCTGCAATCAGCGACATGGACCATTCTGGTACTTGTTGCTGACAAAAACATGATTTTAACACAGAATTTAATGTCAGAATAGCTATATAAACGCTATTGTGTTTTCATCGTAGCAATTAGGGTCCGATATTTAGACTCGAACAAGTATAATGCGACTCGTCGGCATTATACTTGTCTTGTCTAAATATCGGGCCCTATTGCTACGCTGAAAACACAATAGCTGGTAATTCTGATGAACACGTGGGGAAATTTGGGGGCTGTGATTGAATGGTCTCTTCCGATCATCAAAGCATAATGCTACGGAAGTCGGCCATTTTTCTCAATATCCAAAAGCATATTGTCAATAACAAAGACGCATGGTTCCGGTTTCTTCCACGTGTATAAAGTACACGCATACCTCGCCAGGTTTGTTTCTGTGACTAGTCGACAGACGATGCCATTTGCTTTGTGTGTGTTTTTGTTGTTGCTTACTGTACATGACATACATTACGTGTAAAATCCAGTTCTTTAACAGGCAACAAACCTTGCAAATTTCCAGAAGCTGCAATCTGAAGCGACCTATCTCTGATTCTAGCAGACGATCTCTCCAATGTTAAACACAAAATCAGCAAACTCTCCTGTCACATAGAACGTCCATTGTATAGTGCAATGTTGAAATGAAGTTACCGGTCTGAAACATTTAGTCGTTTCTTCTGAGACAATCCTTGTTCTCTTATCATCTACAGATTTACGGCAGTCTTCACCACGCGAATTCCCAACAGAAGTCAGACTTTCGAACATACAATATACGTAGGCAAGCATGATACGTCATGACGTCATATGATTCCTAGCATATTGACGTAATGCTAAACATCCGGTTATCTCGAGTTTTTTCTGTAATTCATGATCATGTCCGTGGGTTTTTCAATGTTCGGTTATTTCCGTGGCTTCATGCGGAAAGGGAACCGTCGTCTGCAATCAACGACATGGACCATTCTGGTACTTGTTGCTGACAAAAACATGATTTTAACACAGAATTTAATGTCAGAATAGCTATATAAACGCTATTGTGTTTTCATCGTAGCAATAGGGTCCGATATTTAGACTCGAACAAGTATAATGCGACTCGTCTTCGACTCGTCGGCATTATACTTGTCTCGTCTAAATATCGGGCCCTATTGCTACGCTGAAAACACAATAGCTGTTATTGTCATCATTTTCACGAGTTTTCATTCACAAGCACCTGGGAAATAAATCTCATGTTCCCCAGGCAATAAATCGAGGTGGTGAATGGGTTTGAGCTTTCAGGTAAAACGTGGATTGTCAAAGTAAAAGCCACTCAGGCTGAATGTTTGATGTGTGTGGGACAGGGGAGGCTACCGCTCCTTTCACAGCAGACTCTGCACCCGAGTTGTTGGCCTTTAAGTCAACACCCGTGGTTTGTGAGATTCTGTTTGTGATGGGGTCTGGTGGTTTCCGATTGTCTGTATGTTCATGGAAACCTTCGGGTTTGCATAACAGTTTTTATAGGGCTAAGAAATTAGCCCTAACATTTTCAATCCTGTTTGATTGCACTTCGCTTCCCGAGGTGATCGTAGTGTTTCGGCACTCGGTTACATCTGGCGCTTGCGAGCAGGAATGGGACTCGGCATGATATGTTCAGGTAATGGCATAATATGACCACTGAACATGTTCGTGCTGTTCCCATTCTGCGAACTTGGGATGGACAGTGGTCCCCCGGTTCGGAACTTCGGGACGAAGTTCATTTCAAACGGGGGCGATTGTGACAGGGGAGGCTACCGCTCCTTTCACAGCAGACTCTGCACCCGAGTTGTTGGCCTTTAGGTCAACACCCGTGGTTTGTAGAATTCTGTTTGTGATGGGGTCTGGTGGTTTCCGATTGTCTGTATGTTCATGGAAACCTTCGGGTTTGCATAACAGTTTTTATAGGGCTAAGAAATTAGCCCTAACATTTTCAATCCTGTTTGATTGCACTTCGCTTCCCGAGGTGATCGTAGTGTTTCGGCACACGGTTACATGTGGAACCATCGTGGCTTTGGATTTATGTTTCCGAGGACAACGATTGTAAGCATTCACTTTCAAAGACCCAATCAATGTTGATAATTACCGCGGCGACTCATGGTCAATTTGCAACTTATCTCTGTAATCGCAAAATCCACAACGAAAAGCCATAAACACTTAAAAAGAAAAGAAATATGCTCAACATTTACTGAACTCACACGTAAGATCGCAGCTCTGTACATTTTCAGACTGGAAGAAAAGCGTCAACAAGCTACGTTTGACGTCACATACAAGGTTGACGTGTTATCTCGAACTACTGTGACGATGCTTTGTGGCCCGGAGTTGGATTCTAAAAATTCGTCTCCCTGTGGGCTATTGTGCATTTTGTTGCACAACCAAAATGATGACAAAAACGATGTTTGGTGGCTTGTCGTCAGACCAACATTTTGTTGGTCCTCGGGGAGCATATCGCCTTACGTCTCATATTTATCAACGTAATCAGCCTTGGTCGATAAAGATGAAACAAAAGACGATATGGTCCCCTTGGACCAACAAAAAAGCTGGTCTGTCAACAAGCCACCAAACATCTTATAATGTTTATAACTATAAGAAATACTTTCCAAACCTTCGTGTTTTCTAGACAAGATACAGGGTTACGAAAATTACGTCATCGACATTTACAGTGTGACGTCATTATGACGAATACAGTCTCGGCTTACTATCTAAAGAGTCTTTGGAAATTCACTGTCTCGATTAGCTTATGCTTATGACGATTTACCGTCTCGGTTGACTATTTGGAGTTTTGAAGACTCGGCTGAATTACCGTGCTGACCACAGGCACTCGTCACGAGCGGGTCGGAATCAAAGTGGGCGGGGCCTGTGCGCTCTCAAGACTACTACTATTACAAGGTAAAACTCTCTTCGTTGCTCTAGACCGAACGGAAGTAGTGAAGTTATCAGAAACCGAGATTGCAGCAGACGACAGACAGGTTGCGCATGCTTCCTGCGCATATGACCCCGTGACCAGGCATAATTAAAGGTTGTCAGCCGCGTTCGTCAGTCGATCTGTCTGTTCACCGCCAACTTTCCTATTCCTTGATTCTTCTTTTAACTTCCAGATAATGGGATGCAAACATAAATTTAGATGGTCTCATCCTTGTGATGGAGTTGGAAACCATGGATTCACCAGAGAAAATATATAGCTGATTCGGCCAGTGTGACCAGTGCATCAAGTCTTCGGATAGTTTTCAAAATCTGGAAAGTCTGTTTTGTCAGGGATTGTGGTTGTGTTTCAACCACGAGCAGAGATGAGAGAATTGGTTTTTTTACTGCCGATGAACTCATTCAAAGCCTGTTGTTGAACGTCACGAAACATAATGACCCATGGTTTTGACATGTTCTGCTGAAGACGCAACGGAGTCCACATTTGAAGGTGAGCGAATTTTCGAATAGATAATCCCCAACACATGTATCCCCAACCCTTCAGCAGGTTATTTGAAAGAGAGAGAGAGAGAGAGAGAGAGAGAGAGAGAGAGAGAGAGAGAGAGAGAGAGAGAGAGAGAGAGAGGGAGAGGGAGTATTGGGTAGCGTGGGTATGGCAGCTCTTCAAGTAGATCTCAAACTCAGTCTGTGCACCTAGTTCAGTTGTAATACTCAGGCCTGGGAATGATACACCTTTCGTCGTAAATACGACGAAGTCCTTTTATATAATTGTGTAATTGTATTTAGATCTAACGACCAAAAGCAAATAACAAGTTAGGGGATTTTATGTTTCCTCTCTCAGATTGATGTGATTTTTGGAAGCGAAGGGAAGGGGTAAATCAGTTTCAAATTGTAATTTGAAGATTCATAGCTGAATATGGAAGCAGCAATTCCCGAGTGATACCAAATACAGATTATATTTCATCAGGTTTACACATCAGTTGTCCAGTCACACAATTTCGGCTATCGGGTGTGGATCTACATTATGAATCAGAAGTTAGTTGACACATATTAGGGGTATTGGCACTTTTGCAGGTGGAGTTTTCTACATTGATGACTGATAGTGCTGGAACAGCAAATTGCAGAAGAACTTTACAAGAACCAAGAGATATCCGTTTACACAGCGGATGCTTGGGGAACTGCATGCAGGCCGAACACAGAAAACCCGAGGCGACATGCATGAGCAGTACTAATCTCTTGAGGAATAACAACAGAAGGTCAACTCTTCATCTCTATTCTTCAATGGTTTAATTAGGACATGTTATCAGAAAATACAAGATCATCTGTGTGTGTGTGTGTGTGTGTGTGTGTGTGTGTGTGTGTGTGTGTGTGCGTGTGTGTGTGTGTGTGTGTGTGTTTTCTAGTGATACATTTTTATTTAACATTTTTAGTTAGAGCTTTGACTATTTACACACTTCTAGGAATTGACTTTTAGAAATGATTAATTACCTGTCTAATTACCATTTTGAGTTATGCACATGTTTGTGTTATGCAAAACAGCTTGTCTTCAGCTAGGTTGTTCTTCTTCTTGGTTGTGGTGGTGTTTGTTTGCTTGTTCCTCTGTTTTTAGTTTTGTTTCTTTTTTTATTTGAGAAACTCTGTGTGATAAGAGTGAGTGTACTACGTACAAAAGCAAAACAAATAATTAGTAGATGGAGAGGTGAAAAAAAAAAGCTGCAGTGTTTTGGCTTAGGGACTATACGCACTAATGATATTCTGAACTGTTTGTTTCAGTAACAGTCTGATGGACAAGAACTATACAGTGGAGAGGAAGTGGATTTACCTCACCGGCCAACTTCTTGGTTTAAACAAGTTTATTCAATAAATTCCATTGGTACTATTACCGCATACATGAAATAAGGAACATGGAGCACAACAAGCTAGGCTTATGAGCGTACTCTTAAAAGCAAATGAAATTTGGCGGACGATTTTAGTATAACAAATTTGAAATAATGTCAAAATAATAATGGTAAATTATGGTAGACAAACATGTAACAATAAAAGGGAAAAAAAAAATAAAAAAAAACCAATGCTAAACTAACAACAGTACTCACACGCGCTCGCACACTCACTCGCACACACACGCATACAATGACTTCCACATGGTTGAAAATAGAATACTACCAGAACAAGGAAATGTAAACAGTACTGCACATGGTCGTTTCGAACATGGATGAGATAAATGCATTCATTATTCAAAACGTTTGCTTAATAAGATAAACCTGAATAACTGGTCAAATATCAATCCATTTTCGCTGTCTGACTTGTCTCTATTGCCATACAGAAAATCATCAGCGGTTAGCAAATCATAGTTGGGCAGTGTTGACAAGGTGACCACGTATTTGAAGAGATAATGGGCAATGAAAAATATAGTGCTCCGCATTTTCAACAGGATAACCACAAGTGCATGACGGGTCGGGAATTAAATGTCTGTCAAATAGATAACTATTTAGATTGCTGATCCTCAATCTCAGTCTGCAATGGATAATTTTCTGATTTCCGATCAGATGTGTATCTATACGAGGGAACAACATAATCATCAGAACTAATACGTTTTTTAAATAACCCAATAGAATCAAGTTGTTTTACAGTATCTGGAAGCTCATTCCACAGGGAAGTCGAAGACAGAAAAAATGACTTTTTATACAATTCAGTTCGAGAGTGGGGAGTCTGTCTGTCAAGTGGTCTTCGTCTATGGTAAGGGTTCACAGAAGCAACGAGAGGAGGCAGACGTTCTAGTAAGTATGGTGGCACGAGTGCATTAACTAATTTGAAATACAAAATCAATTTGTGTCTTTTTCGCCTCTCCTTCAGTGTTGTAAATCCTGATTCATCGTACAATTTTTGGTGACTCGTGCCACGAACTGCACCTATAATGGTTTTTATGGCATCAAGATGCAAGTTTTCTAATAAAGTAGCTAATCTGTCAGAACAGTTATCCCAAATGACGTCAGAAAAATCAAAATGGGGAATAATAAAAGATTTATACATAAGTTCAAGTGCCTTTCGGCTAAGGCGATACTTATAGGACCGAAAACATGAGAGAAGAACACGTACTTTAGATATAATTGACTGAACATGTGATTCCCATTTGCAGTCGCTCTGAATCAGTACACCAAGATGTTTGTGAACGTGGTTTTCTCTCAGAATTGTTCCATCAAATACAAGAGGAAGGGTTTCAGGCATTCTATTTCCAGAAAAGGTCATCAAATCTGTTTTTAAATTATTGAAATTAACTTTCCATTTTTCCGCCCAGTGTGCAATTTTGGCTAAGTCTGCATTTAAGATCTGTGTCCGCGTGTTTGCATCATTTAGAGATAAATACAAACTGGTATCATCAGCAAAAAGTTTAATGACAGATTCGATATTAATGACAATATCGTTAATGTACACAAGGAACAACAAGGGCCCCAGAACAGAACCTTGGGGAACACCTGAACAAACACGTTCGTATGTCGATTTCCTGCCTTGGATAACAACGGCTTGTAACCTGCCTGTCAAATAATCTTCAAACCATTTTAATAAAACACCTCTTATGCCTATAGCATATAATTTATGCAACAAACTCTTGTGCCACACTCTGTCGAAGGCTTTTGATATATCACAGAAAACAGCCTGAGTCGTCAACTGCTTATCTAAGGATTGACAAAATCGTCATACATACTCAACAACTGAAAACTAGTTGAATCACCAGGAATAAACCCTGACTGAGAAACCGTTAATAAATCATTCTCTGTGAGATATCGAAAAACATGGGCTTGAACACATTTTTCCAATACTTTTCCAATGCAACTGAGTAATGAAATCGGACGATAGTTACTGCAGTGTTCTTTTTCACCTTTCTTATAAATGGGATTCACATGAGCTACTTTCCAAATTTTCGGAGACTTTCCCTCAGCCAACGATCTCTGGAAAAGCGTTGCAAGCGGGTTTGAAATAATACAAGCAGCAAGTTTAAGAAGTTTATTGTGAACCAAATCAGGACCTACTGCTTTCCTAACATCGAGGTTGTTTAGAACAGCGTACACCATTTCGGTAGTTATCACGAGAGGACTAATGGAAATGAACTCTTCTTCAACTGGTGGAACGTCATCATCATGACCTTGTATATGCGACTGTCGTAGAAATGCTTCATTAAAAACCTCGGCTTTGTCCTCTGCAGAGTAATACACAATTCCATTGCTTTCAATCGGCGGAATCTCATTTGTACTCATTCCTTTCTTTTTCAAAAAAGAGTTGACTACCTTCCACCAGTCTTTATTGCCAAAATTATGAGGTGACAATATTCTATTTTCTAGTTCCCTAATGTGCTCTTCTTTCCTTTTTCTTATTACATCAGTCAAATTATTTCTCAACCGTCGGAAAAGAGACCAGCACCATACAGTATCCAGACGTTTGGCTAATGCGTGAATATATTGCTTTTTCCTAATCAACTTTTTGATTTCCTCGGTGATCCATACAGCATCGTGTCCGTTCATTGTCACTACCTTTACAGGCATACATTCTTTAGCTATCATCATTAACTTATCGGAAAACATTTCAGCGGCGTCATCAATGGATTCTAAATCGACTATATTATTCCAATCTACACTTTCCATATCTTGCAACAACTTGTCAACATCGATTTTGGAATAATTATATAGTGTTCGTTTGAATGAACCACCCGACGGTAAGTCATAATTCAGATATACAAAAGGACACGAGTGGTCACTGCATACAGGTGGTAGAACACCAACTCTTTTTACCAAGTTAGGACACGGAGTTAATACCATATCAATTATAGTTGACGAGGTATCGGTTATTCGAGTGGGTTCTGATATCAACTGAGATAAACTGTTTGTGTTCATTAATTCCCGCAGATGAAACGGGGGGTTAACAGTACAATCAGCGTTGAGATCACCAAAGATAATAAACTTATGTGGGGTATTCATGGCAAGTTGAACGGAATCGTTGATAAGAAGCCAATGGTCGACGGTTGGAGGCCAACTTCTTCAAGATTTATCACAATATTTTTTCAATCAGAGGGCCTCCAACATGTCAAAATGTACCGGACAGCAGGCTGACTAGCCAGTGGTCACAACAGTGCTTCAAATCAGAAGAAAAAAGTGTGGACCAGTGAGAGAAAAAAAACTTAGGCCTTGGAGCAACGCTACAGTTGACGATGTTTGGAAACAAATCTTCTCAGGGTTTTATTGACCGCCGACCCTTATGAACCTTAATTATGCCAAGGAATAATAATGTTCAGGCAAGTGATGACAAGCCTCACAGTCCCGATACACATTTTCTGCAAATAAATATGACGCACTGTTCTTTCCAAAACCTGCACATCCAAGCTCACGAGTACTAATGCCAGACGCCAGGCGGAGCAGCCACTAGATTGCCAATTTTAAAGTCTTAGGTATGACCCGGCCGGGGTTCGACCCCACGACCTCCCGATCACGGGGCGGACGCCTTACCACTAGGCCAACTGTGCCGGTTTCATGAACAGTAGAAAAGCACCCTTTAACTTTGGGTAGAAGATGGTGTGTGAGCGAAGTGGGGGAGAACAGAAAACATAAAACATGTTCTGAATAGGAGGAAGAAAACCGAACGCATCACAAGAAGACACATCGAGGGTTTTGGGGGGATGGGGTGAGTGGAGGGCGGGAGTTAAGAAAAAAAGAGGGACCTTCCGACAAAGCGGCGCCACGAGCGAAGAGTTCCTAATGACCTGTTTTCCCCTCACACTGCCGTCTTGTTAGCAACCCCCAGCGCCAGATGACCAGCGCAAGGGGCCTGTTTTTGACACCTTCGTTAGCTCCGCCTGTTCCTGGACACTCAAATGACTATCCTCGAGGGACGCCAACGGTCTACAGTCTATTGTTCGCGTTCTACTGTTCCACTGTGTGCCGTCTATTGTGCTCTTCTGCGTCTGGTCTCATCCAGGCCATGGAAGGCTTCTGCTGCTTGCCTGCTAGCGTTGTAGTGGCTTCTTTGCTAATTGCGCTTTTGACCATCTGAGGGCTAACTTACTTTTGTACTGAATGAGCAGGGTGGGTGTTGCTTCTTACTCAGTTGTCACAAGTGGCTGCTTGATATTTTGTCGCTGTTTTGGGCGAAGCAGCGTATTTTTTTGCTAGTGTTGCAACATCACGGCTCACTTTTCGAAAATTGTTTATCAATATTGCACGGTTAGTGTCATGTTGATTTCAGCCAAGGTGAATTTTCTACAGACAAGCACGCAGACACGCACACACACTCACGCACGCACGCACGCACGCACGCACACAAACACACACACACACATACACATCCACACATACAAGCACACACACACACACACACACACACACACACACACACACACACACACACACACACACACACACACACACTGCTTCTGAGAGAGAGAGAGAGAGAGAGAGAGAGAGAGAGAGAGAGAGAGAGAGAGAGAGAGAGAGAGAGAGAGAGAGAGAGGGGGAGAATTGAGTTGAACTTTATTTAACAAGGATTAAGATTTAAGGATACGCCTTTTCTTACAATCTGTCCTTGAGAGAGAGAGAGAGAGAGAGAGAGAGAGAGAGAGAGAGAGAGAGAGAGAGAGAGAGAGAGAGAGAGAGAGAGGACGTACGGACGAAAACGGAAGTTACGGACGAATAAATCTAGGGACCCAGAGAGACTAAGAGACGGAGAGAGAGAGGGAGGGAGGGAGAGAGAGAGAGAGGGGGGAGGAGATAGACGGCGAGAAAGGAACAAAGTCAGAAAAAAGGATTGAAGCAAAGAAAAGGAAACAAAGAGAGGAAGAAAGAAAGAGAAGATATAAAGTTACACCCAAGGATACATATAAACCAAAACAGCCAGGGAAACGCACTTTGCATTAACGTCGAATTCATTTATGTGTTTTGAGAAATCTCGAGCTATTTATTAATCACCAGTAACAGCATGAATTAACGCGGATCGATATCTTAACACAATAATTTGAATATGATGACAGTTTAAACTGATTCCCAGATTGTCTGACTTAGTGGTATACTTAGTGGTATTTTAATTAAAGCAACCATTAGACGTCTAAGTAAATTATGTTTCTTATTCTGGAATCAAATCGTCAAATTGGTTGGCCACAGGACATTTTGAATAGCAGATGCATGACCCATTAATCGTATTTTTTCTAGGAAGCAGCAAAGACAGATGATGTATAATAATAAGTACACCGCTATATAATTCATTACCATCCACGTCAATTCTGCTTCTCACATACCTACTAAAAGAAAAAGTGCGTTCATTATTACACGCGTACATTATTGCAATCTCTTTTTGTTCTGCATTTGCACAAAGAAGACGCAAATTTGCCACGGATATGACGGCTCACCCAAAGCATATTCCCACAGTGCTTGGGGGTGAGTTATGAATTATTACGGAAACGGGCTCGTGGGGTCACGCGGGTCCAACAGAAACAGCACAGCTGTGTGGCGAACACATTTATCATCGGGCCTTGCATTAGTTCTGGATTACTGGATGCCGGTCTTCAGGGTGTTCAGATTCTAGTGTGTGTAGGTAATTCAGCTTAATAAAGCTGGTCGTTGTGGGTTGATGCTTGGTCAGATTTGCCTGAGGTCAATTTGAGTCAGGAAACTATCAGTTTCGTGCAAGTAAGGCAGTCATACTGTAGTTACTGATGATTGCAGCAATGAAATCTTCAAAGCAAATGGCGTTTTATGCGGCGGTACAAGTTTCGTGATATTTGATTTTTTTCTTTACCTTTTTTCTTCAACCTTTATCGATGCAGGAGCGAAATGTTCCAACGAAAATAACTTTGTTCTCGCACGAAGCGTAGGTTTGTAGTGGGTTTACTGCAACTTGATTGGCACATTTTTAAAAAGTGTTTTGAGTTAGACTACATTTTACGTCCGTGTATGTCTTTCCTAACGCTGTATACACCAAACAAACCGGTTTTAGGGCGGGCTTCTTATGCGACAAACTGTACAAAAATATGAGCCAAACACATCCGCTATATATTTCTATGCTTCAGCATGAACGTGTGTGTTTCTTTTTTACTGCTTACGTCACTCGTCGCAAACTACATTCTGAGGAGCTCATTTAAAAGTGCCTAAAGCATGGATATATAACCTTTTAGACGTTACTGTTATGCAGCGATGGTCGCAGATTTCTGTATTTCGATCGCTTCTTGTAATTTAGATGGGAGAGGGGGAAAACTGTCAGGGAATACTTTTTGGGTCAGAAACTCGACTGTTGACGCACGTCGCACACTAATACCCAAATGGAAACACACCAAGGCAAGTTATACGATATGAAAATACTGACCTCATTTTCTACTCACATCCCCTCCCTCTTGTGTTTTGCTAACAACTGTACTCAAATATTCGGAAGGAGACGAAGGACCGAAAAAAGGAGAGTGAAAAATAGAAAAAGCAACAATTCTTTGGAGTAGAAAATGACAAATCTTTTTAAGTTCTCAGAGACGTCCAATTTTCTACTAGGTTGCTTCAAATTACAGCAGCCGAAACAAATTGGTTCACCCGCTCGCGTCTCATTTGTCGCCCCAGTCCTTGCTGGCTATTATTTGGTAGCATTGTTTCTGAACATATATATGTGCTCACATTTATGTAATTTTACACCTAAACCTTCACGGGAGGGGTTCAGTAAAATCTTCCAATCGATTTTTTTTCAAGACGTAGACAATGCTGTTTCCTTCGCTTTTGTTATGGCGTTGTTGAAATCAATGTTTTGTTTTATGGTGATGGTACGGTTTGTTGATGAAAGAATCTACAAATCAAACCACCAACCAATATGAAATAACAGTTCCTCTTTTTACATTTAGTCAAGTTTTGTTTGATTTCTTGTTAGAATTCACCTTGACCGTTATCCAATCACATACTTC
>NC_090246.1:42442301-42447301 GCF_037325665.1 Littorina saxatilis
TAATAAAAAAATAATTTTAATTACAAGTTTCCTATTTCTAATGACCAAACTCATTCATTAGTTTTTAAGCCACCAAGCTGAAATGCAATACCAAAGTCCGGCCTTCGTCGAAGATTGCTTTGCCAAAATTTCAATCAGTTTGATTGAAAAATGAGGGTGTGACAGTGCCGCCTCAACTTTTACAAAAAGCCGGATATGACGTCATCAAAGGTATTTATTGAAAAAATGAATAAAAAGGCCGGGGATATCATTCCCAGGAACTCTCATGTCACATTTCATAAAGATCGGTCCAGTAGTTTAGTCTGAATCGCTCTACACACACACACGCACAGACAGACACACACACACACACAGACACACAGACACACATACACCACGACCCTCGTCTCGATTCCCCCTCTATGTTAAAACATTTAGTCAAAACTTGACTAAATGTAAAAAGTATGAAAGTTATACATTTAAAGATTAATTATGCAGTATTGCAAACTACTACATTATCTTTACGAATATCAAATGAATAAGAATACATTTAAAATAACATGTCGAGAGAGAGAGAGAGAGAGAGAGAGAGAGAGAGGAGAGAGAGAGAGAGAGAGAGAGAGAGAGAGAGAGAGAGAGAGAGAGAGAGAGAGAGAGAGAGAGAGAGAGAGGGGTGGGGGAGGATAGAACAATCATCAGCACTCTCTTTCGTCGCACAGGCTTCCGTACAGCTGAATCCATCCGCTAGAATATGTTCCTAACCTGATGTTCAGATTTAAATGAAAATGAAGAAACGAGAAAGTGTGTCTTCTTTTCTTATTGCGGCTAGCTCGGAATTACTTTGATGCTTTTAGCTGTTCCTGAAGCCGCAGAAATGACGTCTGGTTTGGGATTAAAAAGTATCAGCATTTTTGGGTGTCTGCTAAATTTCACACTTTTCGAAGTTCTGGTAGTAGCACGTGCTTAGTGTCCAAGCCAAGGTTGCCCTCATATCCTGCCAAGAGCTAGATATTGCAGAAAGGTGTTGTAGGTGCCGGTTCTGAAAGTGTGTCTCAAAGTCATCCATGGCATAGGCATTGAAGTTTTCCCTAATTCCGTTGCACAGAATGAAATAAGGGTATCTGGGCGAAAGGTTGGGAATTGTACGACCTGGCAACAGAAATAAAACTCTGTTTAAACACATGTTTAAAAGAAACATCCGTTAGAATGTCTGATTGTGCTTGTTTGCAGGCGTTCGGCTTAACAGCCACTAAAGCATTTTTGTGTGTGGAAGACATCGATCTTTTCTTTTCTTCCTTTTTTACATTCAGGCAATATATGACCGAATGATTTGTTTTGTCGAGGGCGGAGTGGACCATTGTCTCCCTAGGTATATACGAGTATAGTATACGTGCGCGCAAGTAATGAAAATAATTGCCTCAGAGTATCACAATTTTTAACTTTATGAAAGTATACTAATATTTGATTCGTACAATCGGAGATATTGAACACTTTGAAAGAACCGTACATATAACTCAAATTGCATATTTTTCAGAGTACGATCTCGTTTACCCTTTCTTACATCATTGTTCAAAATGGAGGTAATGGTACGTTTTGCCGATCGGTGCAAAGACGTCTCTGCAAAAAAAATCTAACATGTGATTGTGTGCACTCAATTAGTCCATTTTGTTCTGCATTTAATCCATGTTGGGGTTAAAATCAGAAAATATGTCAATGTTAATTAAGAAATTGCTTTAATTTTAGCCTACAAAAACTTCATGTAATTTTGTTATCGGAAAGATGCGTTACAACAATTCAAATAGAAACACTCCATTATAACAAATGCAAACCAGGGATTTACACCATTTAAGAATAGGTTCTGGTTTTGTAAATAAACAAGAACAGTAAGCAAACGAACATATCACTAACTTCCTGTTGGGGCAAAATCAAAAGGAAGAATTGTGTATGTAGGAGGTTGGGGGCGAGGTAGGAGATAAGTGAGAGGGATGGGACTGAGAAATCCTTCCGAGGGCATTGAAGAAATAATAACGTTATTTGCGTGTTTGACCAAAATATGACATTTTACACAGATCGAGACGGTCATTGTTCTCCGAGACCGCGATAGCGGTCGAGGTGAACAATGACTGTCGAGATCTGTGTAAAATGTCATATTTTGGTCAAACACGCAAATAACATTTATGT
This sequence comes from Littorina saxatilis, assembly GCF_037325665.1. Lineage (NCBI taxonomy): Eukaryota > Metazoa > Mollusca > Gastropoda > Littorinimorpha > Littorinidae > Littorina > Littorina saxatilis. Next base: position 42,444,462 of record NC_090246.1, read on the forward strand.
ATCGATCGAATTCCTTTCAGGTACTTATGACTTTGTTGTTGTTTTGACGATTGAACGAGCACACACACACATGCATGCAATCCACATGTATGCAATCAAACACATAAGCTTCATATTTGGGCGTTTCAGGTTGACCGAAACTTCAAAGGAACTACAAAACACACGTCATGTACTCACTTTGTTGTTGTTTTGACATTGAACAGCACACACACATGCAATCAAACACATGACGGTTTTTTTTTTTAAGTTCCTTTGAAGTTTCGGTCAACCTGAAAAGCCAAATTATAAAGTTTTGTCGGCCTCTGACGTCACATGACTCAAAGAAGGGAAATCCAATCTCCAATCGATACATACACCAATAAAGCATACGTTTGCGTTATAGTTAAAATCAGACTCGGCGAAAAACATTTTTCTCTGTCTGACGTCATTTGGTCTCTACGTCAATGCAGCCGTGTAATAATATAACATGCAAGGAAGTGGGGTGGTTTTTCATTAGATTACTGCGGAGAGGCGGCAAAATGGAAGTGCGAAATACATGTGGTTTTACCCGTAATTCAATTTTAGAGGCCAAGAAAGAAATACATTTACACACGCAATGGCTTTTAGAGCTATTTTAGCAAATAACTTCGAACATGCAATTTCTGTAGGGGGAAGTTGGTTCGGTGGACGCTGAGGGTCTGTGTAACAGAGAAAAAAGAGGGGCCTCAGCATCTTTTCTGTTTAAGCGAATCACATTTTTTGGTTTGATTACCAAACAAGAAAATAATCAAACTTCTGAGAGAGAGAGAGAGAGAGAGAGAGAGAGAGAGAGAGAGAGAGAGAGAGAGAGAGAGAGAGAGAGAGAGGGAGGGAGAGAGAGAGAGAGAGAGAGAGAGAGAGAAAGAGAGAGAGAGAGAGAGAATTGAATTGAATTGATTGAATTGAACTTTATTTAACAAGGATTAATATTTAAGGCTACGCCTTTTCTTACAATCTGTCCTTGGGACGCACAGACACACAATGATAAAATTGAAAAATTAAAAATTAAAAAGTTAAAAAGTTTACCAACAAAAGGAGGTCAGAAAACTTCAGCACGTGATGACAAAGATGACTTTGATGACGATGACGATGATGATGATGATGATGATGATGATGATGATGATGATGAATATGAGGCATGAAGAGCATACATATGTGGTTATTCATAAAATCAAATGCATACTATGCAAGTAATTATAAGTACAAGCTGGTAGCAATCGAACATGTAGCAATAGTACAACAAAAATATGTTCAGAATATACAATGCACAGCATATCTTTGGCGTAATTCTAAGTGTGGTAAATCAAAACGCGTTAAACTACTCAGACATTAAGTGTTTTGAGAGAGAGAGAGAGAGAGAGAGAGAGAGAGAGAGAGAGAGAGAGAGAGAAACAGAGAGGGAGAGAGGGAGAGAGGGGGAAGGAGGGAGAGAGAGGGAGACTTGTTAATTTGTTACTCAATTACATGTAGCCACTACTTTCCAGATGCCAAGGGCTATGCCACATTAGTGTGTTACCTAAGTACGGTATTAAACATGATCAGAACCCGTATGGTAGCAAGAACATAGCTTCATGGAATGTTCGGCCGCTTGTTGGGAAAGTCCCACGCGAATTCACAAATGGTCCATATTAGGACCACATTAGGAGCCTGCTGAAAATAACCTATAACTAGCCCTCTTGAGACTTGGAATGTTCGGCCGCTTGTTGGGAAAGTCCCAAAGAGGGCTAGTTATAGGTTATTTTCAGCAGGCTCCTAATATGGTCCTAATATGGACCATTTGTGAATTCGCGTGGGACTTTCCCAACAAGCGGCCGAACATTCCATCAAGCTAAGTTCTTGCTACCCAGGAAAATGGAATGCTGTCCTGATTTACAACTCACCATCTCTAGGGGTAACACACAATCGAAACTTGTAGAAAATGAAATAGATGTCTCTTTTTGGCCAAAGGGACACCTTACAACGGCAATTTCTACAAAAAATCGAACGCATTAAGGTAACAAACAATAAAGCATCTCAAGGGATGGGAATTGGTTAGTGCAAATGCATTTTCTCCTAAAATAAAAAAAATAAAAAAACATATTTTAAGTACACAAAAAGGTAGTGTGGGGGAGGGGGGAGAGAGAGAGAGAGAGAGAGAGAGAGAGAGAGAGAGAGAGAGAGAGAGTGAGAGAGAGAGAGAGAGAGAGAGAGAGAGAGAGAGAGAGAGAGAGAGAGAGAGAGAGAGAGAGAGAGTGAAAAGAAAACATATGTGGACCTAGCTGTTGCCCTTTCGGTGAAGTTAAATGTATTTGTAAGTTGCCTTACTTTGTCCGTGTTTGTGGAAGCTTCCGGTGGACGTAGATTCTGAACTGATTAGACATTGCGTCTTGCTGTCTCACAGCCAGTGCCAGCAACTGTCAGAACAATCGTGTTGTCTTCCTCTTTAATTCCCTTTACAGCTACCGGAAAGACCTTGTGCTTCTCGGGGAGGGAAGTCGAGATTGTGACACTTAAATGGAAGCCTGTGCATAATAATGTATTCCAAGAAGCCGTTTTAAATGGTTTTCTCTGTTGAAACACGCTGACACAAGGGAACGGGAGAGGAGGAAGGGGAAGGGGATATAAACAAGTGTTGACCATAACGGGTCAATACGCCGCCACGTGATGACACGGGGGATGGACATGGATACCATCTGTGGGTCTGCTCAAACAGTTGACCCGTGTCCGCCCCGGGTCGGATTCCAATCCGCGACCTCAAGTCACGCAAAACTGTTTCCAACCATACTTAGAGAACGAACGAACGAACGAACGAACGAACTTTATTACTAAAGGATGGAGATTTT
>NC_090246.1:42449801-42456965 GCF_037325665.1 Littorina saxatilis
GAACAGCAGTGAAAAGTTGACCGCTTTTCCTGTTTAACCTTTTCAAAATTAGATCTAACTTGTTCGCGTATCCATTTCTGGATCTGCAGGCTGGTACAGAGTTACCTCCCTTTAGGCTTTTTCAAATTTCCCTTGTTTTAACCTAATTTCTTGGTTAAAACTTGTCTAAATTTCTAAATTCTTTCTTAATAAATATCAATTCTACACTTTGGCCTTAAATCAAAGTGTTTCCCTTCACAGATATCCTCTTGGGGTTGTCAGATGAGGGTAGTATCCCATGCCAACAGAAGCTACCATTCAGAGAATGGTTTGCTTCTTAGTTGGATACCATGGGTTGACAACTCTCGCCATCAGTACCTCCTGACCACTGATGAGACACAATAGTGTCGAAACACGTGTCTGGTCTAGGTACAAATACAATGGTCCTCCTCAGGACTAGATTACCTTGCGATACGTCCCCCACAAAGGGACTTTGCTCTGTAAATCTCGGTCCCCCTTGAGGAGGGTCTGATGCTCCCAATAGGCTGTCTGTGAAGGGATACTTTATTCTCTCTCTATCTCTGCTAAGAGATTTCAACAAATCTCGGAAGAAAGTCTCTGCTGACTTTCAATTGTTTCTTTCACAATTTCTGATGTTTTATAATGTGGTCACCGTGAAAGTTGCATCGCCTTTAAAGCGATCCAATTGAATAAAGCAGAAAACTTCTTCTTTACCAAGTCCTGTGTTGAACAGCAGTGAAAAGTTGACCGCTTTTCCTGTTTAACCTTTTCAAAATTAGATCTAACTTGTTCGCGTATCCATTTCTGGATCTGCAGGCTGGTACAGAGTTACCTCCCTTTAGGCTTTTTCAAATTTCCCTTGTTTTAACCTAATTTCTTGGTTAAAACTTGTCTAAATTTCTAAATTCTTTCTTAATAAATATCAATTCTACACTTTGGCCTTAAATCAAAGTGTTTCCCTTCACAGATATCCTCTTGGGGTTGTCAGATGAGGGTAGTCTCCCATGCCAACAGAAGCTACCATTCAGTGAATGGTTTGCTTCTTAGTTGGATACCATGGGTTGACAACTCTCGCCATCAGTACCTCCTGACCACTGATGAGACACAATTGTGTCGAAACACGTGTCTGGTCTAGGTACAAATACAATGGTCCTCCTCAGGACTAGATTACCTTGCGATACGTCCCCCACAAAGGGACTTTGCTCTGTAAATCTCGGTCCCCCTTGAGGAGGGTCTGATGCTCCCAATAGGCTGTCTGTGAAGGGATACTTTATTCTCTCTCTATCTCTGCTAAGAGATTTTAACAAATCTCGGAAGAAAGTCTCTGCTGACTTTCAATTGTTTCTTTCACAATTTCTGATGTTTTATATATATATATATATATATATATATATATAGAGAGAGAGAGAGAGAGAGAGAGAGAGAGAGAGAGAGAGAGAGAGTGAGTAGTCATCGACAGAGAGGGGAAGAAGAATGCCTTCAGATGAAACATGCGTGTTTAGGCGCAATCAGCCAGCTGTACTTGTGGCAGATTGACCGAGGTCTTTAAACGTGGTGACATGGGGGTGGGACATGGATGCCGTCTCCTATGCCCAGATAACGGAGTGCAAAACAAATTAAAAAAATTTAAAATTTGATTTCAGTCAACCGGGGTCAAAGTTGTTATGTAATTCATATTTCCAAGAGAAGGTTTAGTAGTGAACTCCCATAACTGCAATCAGTCTCCTCACCAAGCCTCACATAACGTTTGTATCCGCAAAACTGTTTCAAATCATTCACACAGAGAGAGAGAGAGAGAGAGAGAGAGAGAGAGAGAGAGAGAGAGAGAGAGAGAGAGAGAGAGAGAGAGAGAGAGAGAGAGAGAGAGAGAGAGAGAGAGAGCACCCATTGCACACCGGTACGACCGAACTAAGGTAACGTTAAATTACTGTTGTGCAGCGGGTTGAAAGAATACCCTATACCTCGGAGAGAGAGAGAGAGAGAGAGGGAAGAGAGAGAGAGAGAGAGAGAGAGAGAGAGAGAGAGAGAGAGAGAGAGAGAGAGAGAGAGAGAGAGAGAGAGAGAGAGGAGGTATTACACACCGGTACGACCGATACTAAGGTATCAATAAACTACGCTTGTGCATCGGGTTGAAAGTATACCCTGATCCCTCGGAGATATACCTCCACTCCGGTCTGAACGACCTCACGTGACATGTTATATGGTAGAAGAGCATGCTGTCGCTTATTCTCCTTCTGAAGATGAGGTATACCTTCACTTCGGTTAGACTGAAACGATGCTCAAGCAGCGGAATTTGTGTGTGTTTTGTTTCAGAGCAAACTGATGTTATTTTATCCTAACAAACAAGAAGATATTCTCACGCACCGCCTTGTTCAGGATATTCACTAGTTGACAATGATGTGTGCTAATAAATAAGCAATGAAACGAACAAAGGAAAGAACGACCGAACGAAAGAACAAATGAACCAAAGAACGGACGGACGGGCGGACGGACGGACGGACGGACGGACGGACGGACGGACGGACGGACGGACGGACGGACGAATTGACGGACGGACGGACGGACGGACGGACGGACGGACTGACGGACAGACTGACGGACGGACCAACGGGCAGACTGATTGAGGGGCGGACCGATGGACAGGGGGTGGGGGGAGGGTGGGGGGGGGGGGTGTTACGGGTAACCCCTCCTGATCCGGTCCTGCAGGGTATTCCTTCAACCCTCTGCACAAGAGCAATCTTTTGATACAGACTGAAGGACGGACGGACTGACGGACGGACTGATGGACTGACCGACAGACTGTCGGACGGACGTACGGACGGACATACGGACGGACTAAAAGGACGAAGGAACGAATGAACGAAGGAAATAACGAAGGAACGAAAGAGCGAACGAACCAACCCACGAATGAACGAAAGAACGAACGAACGAACGAACGAGCAAACAAACAAACAAGCAAACAAACAAACAAACAAATAAACAAGCAAACAATAAACAGTATGTGCAAACTGGCGCATTTTCAGAGCATTTGTCAAACGTTTGGAGGAGGTTTACGGTTAGGCCAGGGTGGGGGGGGGGGTGTCCCACCAACAGGAACATCCCCCCCCCCCTCTCTCTCTCTCTCCTGTAGTTCGGCCCTGCACAAGAGGAATTTATTGATACGGACTCAGTGAAGGAAGAACGGATTGACTGACGGACGGACGGACTGACGGACGTACTGAAGGACTGTCGGACGGACTGTTGAACGAACGAACGAACGAACGAACGAACGAACCAACGAACCAACGAACAAACGAACGAACAAACGAACGAACGAACAAACAAACGAACAAATTAGCAAATGAATACATACATTCGCAGAGAGAAAAAGGCAAAAGGTACATTTGTGGAGTCAGTAAGGGGGGTGGGTGGACTTCCGGAACCCAGGAACCTTGGGAGTCCACCCTGGCCTAGATCACACACACTGATCGACACACACTGACACGGCTGACACACTGACACACACACCACACACACGTGACACACACACACACACACAACGTGACCACACATACACGGGCACACACACACAGACACACACCCACACCGGCACACACACACACACACGCACACACACACACACACACACACACACTCTAGCTGTGACACACACACGTACACACACATACACTAATGACACACACACACACACACATACACAAACACACACACACATACACACACACAAACACATACTGACACACTCGCAACTGACATATCAGAGGGGGGTGGTAAGTCATTTGAACGTTTAAATTCTTTTGTCACAAATTTTAAGTACCCATCAACAATAGGGCGTATGCATAAACTCCCGTCTTTTTGGTGGAAACTGACCTATGAGAGTAGTTTCCCTTGTTTGGGCCAAACAATGGCGTCAGCGAAGTGAAATCCTACCATCTGTATCTGTATCTGTGAGCGAGTCACAGTCGTTCTTGCGTGAAAGAGGCGTCACGTTTAGCGATTACCGCAAGCATGAACTGTCCGATTTAGTGCAGAAAGCATTTGAAATCAAGTTGCCCATCGATTCCGAGGCGCTGATCGAGGATCGAGCCGAAGTGATCGGCTTGAAACTGCGCGATTTAGCCGGTCCAGAAAACCCACGACGACGCAATGTTCAGAGCTCTGCAGAATCCTGGTTTCTTGTCAGGAAGTACCAACATAAACATTCTACCTGACTTTTCTGAGTTTGATGTGTGCACGTACCAGCTCAGTGCATCAAATGCGTCTGTTGCCAGTGTGCGGGATTACCGTAAATCAGAAGGATTCCAGATGATGAGAGATGGATAATTATGTGGTAGGGTTAGGCATCCCATCACTGCCATCAGAGCCCCCAACAGATGGCTATGTTGCTGTCAAAAGCAAAGTGAAGCCAAGAACCCAGTGACTGGTGCAAAATTTTATTCACAGTGGATTGTAATGACAAGTGTGGACATGGACCTAAGGAGCTGCATTTTGTCAGCCTTCTGCACCTGCAAGGGAGGGTATGTTCATATTTTGCTCGTTATTGTAAACACATTTAGCAGGCTGTCTATTCTTCCTTACATCTACACCAAGATAAAGGGAAGTAAAGCTAGCTAACTAACTAACCAGGATGTCAGGCAGTATTTTTTTAAATTTTTATTTTTATTTTATTTTTTGGGGCGGGGGGACTATTTTAATGGTTGATTGACTTTTAGGCCATAACAAACTTTGGTACAGGCCATCAGTAGACTTGCACTGTTTGTAACTTATCTATTTCATTTAAATTAAACTGATCTACATACATGTGTATGCAAACAACAGTTGTGGGCAGAATGATGAAGTCATTGTGTGTGCTTTATACTGAAGTGTTAAAAAATTAATTAAACTTTTCAGCATTAGTGTTGCGACTTCATAACTTTAAGATGTCCAACTCATATATTACTCCCTATTTTAGTATTTGTCATTGTACCAATGACATTTAAAACCTAAAAGTTAAAATCTGGTGTAATGTCTGAACAGCTTGTGCTGGGGAAGCACACAGTAGTGTCATTCATGTTGAGAGGGTTAACTATTTTAGCACTGTATAAATGCATCATTACAATTTACATTGAATGCGTAAACTGTTGCAGATTAGATGGTTATTGCCGCCATGTTCTGGCCACACTGTATGAGGTCATCGACTACAGAACTGACAGCAAAACGAGCGTCACTTCCGAGTCCTGCAGATGGGTGCGACGTGCAACTGAGTGCAGCAACGGAGTACTACTGACTGACATCCAAACAGATCTAGTCCAAAGGCCTGCAAATGACACGTAAGTAAAATTCTATAGATCTAGGAGTAGGTAACTGAGATTAAAATTGATTGCACGTACAGGGGGGGGGGGGGGGGGAGTTCATTTTAGCTCGCTCCAGTGATGTTCCTAGGACTGGAGGGCAACAGGACAAAATGTCCTGAATCAAAAAACTAATAGGACATCATGTCCTGACTACAAAAAAACAATAGGACATTCAGATCAAGCGAACCAATCATGGCACCTAACCTTTTTAGATGACTGAGAATATATGAATAAAGGCAAATAAAAACTGAACAGTTCCAAATTTATTTTAATATTTTAAATGCAACAGTGTTCAGTAGGGTTACTTTCACACACACAGACACATGCTTCAGAATGTCATAAGTGATCTTTCACACACACACACACACACACACACACACACACACACACACACACTATGCTTCAGAATTAATGTCACAAGTGACAAGTGATCTTTCACACACTTCAGAATGTCACACGTGATCATTTTCAGTGAGCTTGAACAGCTACTTTCGTTTCTTGCGTCTCTTCCTGCGTCTCTTCCTGAGGTTGTAGATCTATTGGCTCACCTTCTGAGGCTTCAGTCTCCGACGGGGCCGAAGGCCCTGCAACTTGACTGTCCGTGTCGTCCTTTTTTTTTAACAAAGCCACTCAAAAGTGTCTGCCCTTTTCCCACGCAAACCTTTTTCTTCGGCGGCATCTTTGCAGAAATGTGGCGGCGGAAGTAAAGTGTCGCTGTCAAAAGTAGCGAGAGTTGTGGCTCTTGTAATATTGTTCGGTCGAGAGTTGCGTCCCTTGTGTTATTGTTCGACCGAGAGTAAAAATTGAAGTTCAAGTAGGCCCCGATTCGAACTCGTTTTAACGGGGTTTGATACTTCAGTTTGTACAGATTCTTCTTGCAGTGACCGCTCTAGACGTAATACTATCGGACAATGACCGCTGACTTCGCGATCGGATCGGACATTTGACGGGACAGAGGTGTTTGCAATCGGTCATTTTACAACCTAAATCGGTCTATGACCGATGACCGACGCCTCGGAACATCACTGTCGCTCATAGATCACAGAGTAAATATTTGATTGATTGATATGCAACTTACATAGCACACATATCCACACACTAGGTATATGCTCAAGGCGCTTGGATGATGTTCTAGTCCTCCCTCGTGGTGGCTGTCTCACCCTGTGGTGAGACCAGTGACTCGGCTGCCGCTGGCGCTTAGTAGTATTAGTAGTACTGATGTAACACCACAGGGATAGGTGTATGCTGGGTGTGTTCATGTTTCTATAGGCCACTTTAATGCTGACAGATCTTTATTTTGCGTGCTCAGTCTTTTTGCATACGTCACTACGTGTGTACACTACACACACTGAACCTCGGTTTAAGGTCTCATCCGACAGTATGTGCATGTATTTTATAATTTTAAGAAGTCAAAAAGATAATTCATAATTTACAAGATTGTACAACATCAGTTCAGGTTGCATGACACTGACAGGAAGATTAGGCAAAAAAAAAAAAAAGTCTGTTCCTGATCACCCGACGAACCCTAGCTTGGACTCAGAGGTTTGGGGTCGGGGGTGGGATGGCAAGCATAACATTGATAGATGACTATAGTTTTGCAGTGGTTTGCTGTCTTGTACTATGAGTGTTAACAGCAATTGTTTATAATTTGTTACTCAACTTACAGTAAGGACAATTAGCTTTTCTCAGCAACTGCTAACAATTGTGACTTGCAACAGCGCTTCCTTAAACATTGGGACACTTCTTTTGTTGTTGTTGAACATTTAATGGCTATAGTGTAGAAACTAGAAATGCTGAGATACATTGATGTAGTCATGAACAACAGCAACAA
>NC_090246.1:42457165-42502165 GCF_037325665.1 Littorina saxatilis
AGAGAGAGAGAGAGAGAGAGAGAGACAGAGAGACAGAAAGAGAGAGAGACAGACAGAGAGACAGAGTCGGACAGAGAGAGAGAGTGACAGAGAGAGAGAGACAGAGAGAGACAGAGAGAGAGAGAGACAGAGAGAGACAGAGAGAGACAGAGACAGAGAGAGACAGAGAGAGACAGAGAGAGAGAGAGAGACAGAGAGAGACAGAGAGAGAGACAGAGAGGAGGGGGGCAGAGAGACAGGGACAGAGAGAAGAAGACCGAAAGAGAGTGTGATGGTGTGTGTGTGTGTGTGTGTGTGTGTGTGTGTGTGTGTGTTTATGTTTGTGTGTGTGTGTGTGTGTGTGTGTGTGTGACTGTGTCTGTGTGTGTGTGAGAGAGAGAGAGAGAGATAAAAAGAGACAGAGACAGAGAGAGACAGAGAAAGACAGAGAGACTGAGAGACTCAAAGATAGAGACACTTCGGAGGGCGAGCGAGAAAGGGATAGAGAGACAGCCAGAAAGAGAGAGCGAGAGAGAGCGAGTGAGAGAGAGAGAGAGAGAGAGAGAGAGAGAGAGAGAGAGAGAGAGAGAGAAAGAGAGAGAGAGAGAGAGGAGGTATTACACACCGGTACGACCGATACTAAGGTATCAATAAACTACGCTTGTGCATCGGGTTGAAAGTATACCCTGATCCCTCGGAGATATACCTCCACTCCGGTCTGAACGACCTCACGTGACATGTTATATGGTAGAAGAGCATGCTGTCGCTTATTCTCCTTCTGAAGATGAGGTATACCTTCACTTCGGTTAGACTGAAACGATGCTCAAGCAGCGGAATTTGTGTGTGTTTTGTTTCAGAGCAAACTGATGTTATTTTATCCTAACAAACAAGAAGATATTCTCACGCACCGCCTTGTTCAGGATATTCACTAGTTGACAATGATGTGTGCTAATAAATAAGCAATGAAACGAACAAAGGAAAGAACGACCGAACGAAAGAACAAATGAACCAAAGAACGGACGGACGGACGGACGGACGGACGGACGGACGGACGGACGGACGGACGGACGGACGGACGGACGGACGGACGGACGGACGGACGGACGGACGGACGGACGAATTGACGGACGGACGGACGGACGGACTGACGGACAGACTGACGGACGGACCAACGGGCAGACTGATTGAGGGGCGGACCGATGGACAGGGGGTGGGGGGAGGGTGGGGGGGGGGTGTTACGGGTAACCCCTCCTGATCCGGTCCTGCAGGGTATTCCTTCAACCCTCTGCACAAGAGCAATCTTTTGATACAGACTGAAGGACGGACGGACTGACGGACGGACTGATGGACTGACCGACAGACTGTCGGACGGACGTACGGACGGACATACGGACGGACTAAAAGGACGAAGGAACGAATGAACGAAGGAAATAACGAAGGAACGAAAGAGCGAACGAACCAACCCACGAATGAACGAAAGAACGAACGAACGAACGAACGAGCAAACAAACAAACAAGCAAACAAACAAACAAACAAATAAACAAGCAAACAATAAACAGTATGTGCAAACTGGCGCATTTTCAGAGCATTTGTCAAACGTTTGGAGGAGGTTTACGGTTAGGCCAGGGTGGGGGGGGGGGGGTGTCCCACCAACAGGAACATCCCCCCCCCCCCCCCCTCTCTCTCTCTCTCCTGTAGTTCGGCCCTGCACAAGAGGAATTTAGGATACGGACTCAGTGAAGGAAGAACGGATTGACTGACGGACGGACGGACTGACGGACGTACTGAAGGACTGTCGGACGGACTGTTGAACGAACGAACGAACGAACGAACCAACGAACCAACGAACAAACGAACGAACAAACGAACGAACGAACAAACAAACGAACAAATTAGCAAATGAATACATACATTCGCAGAGAGAAAAAGGCAAAAGGTACATTTGTGGAGTCAGTAAGGGGGGTGGGTGGACTTCCGGAACCCAGGAACCTTGGGAGTCCACCCTGGCCTAGATCACACACACTGATCGACACACACTGACACGGCTGACACACTGACACACACACCACACACACGTGACACACACACACACACAACGTGACCACACATACACGGGCACACACACACAGACACACACCCACACCGGCACACACACACACACGCACGCACACACACACACACACACACACTCTAGCTGTGACACACACACGTATATACACACACATACACTAATGACACACACACACACACACATACACAAACACACACACACACACATACACACACACAAACACATACTGACACACTCGCAACTGACATATCAGAGGGGGGTGGTAAGTCATTTGAACGTTTAAATTCTTTTGTCACAAATTTTAAGTACCCATCAACAATAGGGCGTATGCATAAACTCCCGTCTTTTTGGTGGAAACTGACCTATGAGAGTAGTTTCCCTTGTTTGGGCCAAACAATGGCGTCAGCGAAGTGAAATCCTACCATCTGTATCTGTATCTGTGAGCGAGTCACAGTCGTTCTTGCGTGAAAGAGGCGTCACGTTTAGCGATTACCGCAAGCATGAACTGTCCGATTTAGTGCAGAAAGCATTTGAAATCAAGTTGCCCATCGATTCCGAGGCGCTGATCGAGGATCGAGCCGAAGTGATCGGCTTGAAACTGCGCGATTTAGCCGGTCCAGAAAACCCACGACGACGCAATGTTCAGAGCTCTGCAGAATCCTGGTTTCTTGTCAGGAAGTACCAACATAAACATTCTACCTGACTTTTCTGAGTTTGATGTGTGCACGTACCAGCTCAGTGCATCAAATGCGTCTGTTGCCAGTGTGCGGGATTACCGTAAATCAGAAGGATTCCAGATGATGAGAGATGGATAATTATGTGGTAGGGTTAGGCATCCCATCACTGCCATCAGAGCCCCCAACAGATGGCTATGTTGCTGTCAAAAGCAAAGTGAAGCCAAGAACCCAGTGACTGGTGCAAAATTTTATTCACAGTGGATTGTAATGACAAGTGTGGACATGGACCTAAGGAGCTGCATTTTGTCAGCCTTCTGCACCTGCAAGGGAGGGTATGTTCATATTTTGCTCGTTATTGTAAACACATTTAGCAGGCTGTCTATTCTTCCTTACATCTACACCAAGATAAAGGGAAGTAAAGCTAGATAACTAACTAACCAGGATGTCAGGCAGTATTTTTTTAAATTTTTATTTTTATTTTATTTTTTGGGGCGGGGGGACTATTTTAATGGTTGATTGACTTTTAGGCCATAACAAACTTTGGTACAGGCCATCAGTAGACTTGCACTGTTTGTAACTTATCTATTTCATTTAAATTAAACTGATCTACATACATGTGTATGCAAACAACAGTTGTGGGCAGAATGATGAAGTCATTGTGTGTGCTTTATACTGAAGTGTTAAAAAATTAATTAAACTTTTCAGCATTAGTGTTGCGACTTCATAACTTTAAGATGTCCAACTCATATATTACTCCCTATTTTAGTATTTGTCATTGTACCAATGACATTTAAAACCTAAAAGTTAAAATCTGGTGTAATGTCTGAACAGCTTGTGCTGGGGAAGCACACAGTAGTGTCATTCATGTTGAGAGGGTTAACTATTTTAGCACTGTATAAATGCATCATTACAATTTACATTGAATGCGTAAACTGTTGCAGATTAGATGGTTATTGCCGCCATGTTCTGGCCACACTGTATGAGGTCATCGACTACAGAACTGACAGCAAAACGAGCGTCACTTCCGAGTCCTGCAGATGGGTGCGACGTGCAACTGAGTGCAGCAACGGAGTACTACTGACTGACATCCAAACAGATCTAGTCCAAAGGCCTGCAAATGACACGTAAGTAAAATTCTATAGATCTAGGAGTAGGTAACTGAGATTAAAATTGATTGCACGTACAGGGGGGGTGGGAAAGTTCATTTTAGCTCGCTCATAGATCACAGAGTAAATATTTGATTGATTGATATGCAACTTACATAGCACACATATCCACACACTAGGTGTATGCTCAAGGCGCTTGGATGATGTTCTAGTCCTCCCTCGTGGTGGCTGTCTCACCCTGTGGTGAGACCAGTGACTCGGCTGCCGCTGGCGCTTAGTAGTATTAGTAGTACTGATGTAACACCACAGGGATAGGTGTATGCTGGGTGTGTTCATGTTTCTATAGGCCACTTTAATGCTGACAGATCTTTATTTTGCGTGCTCAGTCTTTTTGCATACGTCACTACGTGTGTACACTACACACACTGAACCTCGGTTTAAGGTCTCATCCGACAGTATGTGCATGTATTTTATAATTTTAAGAAGTCAAAAAGATAATTCATAATTTACAAGATTGTACAACATCAGTTCAGGTTGCATGACACTGACAGGAAGATTAGGCAAAAAAAAAAAAAAGTCTGTTCCTGATCACCCGACGAACCCTAGCTTGGACTCAGAGGTTTGGGGTCGGGGGTGGGATGGCAAGCATAACATTGATAGATGACTATAGTTTTGCAGTGGTTTGCTGTCTTGTACTATGAGTGTTAACAGCAATTGTTTATAATTTGTTACTCAACTTACAGTAAGGACAATTAGCTTTTCTCAGCAACTGCTAACAATTGTGACTTGCAACAGCGCTTCCTTAAACATTGGGACACTTCTTTTGTTGTTGTTGAACATTTAATGGCTATAGTGTAGAAACTAGAAATGCTGAGATACATTGATGTAGTCATGAACAACAGCAACAACAAAAACAAGAACATGTTTTGAATTCTGATAGCTAGTGAAACTGACAGCTTGATTAGAATTATGTAGTTTTTGCAATTGCTGACTGAGTTGCATCCTTTGGTTTTACCTTGCATTGATTATCACCTTTGCTGACAATTGACTCATTGAGTGCAGTATTGAGTAACGTATAGTTATTTTATTTCAAGTTAACTTCTGCATGATGTTAATCCTACTCAAACTTAGTCAAAGTAAGGTATCATTATTTGTGAATAATGTGAAGTTGAAGATACAAATTAATGAGAAAGTTTGTGTATTTTTCTGTACACTCTTGCTATTTACTGTTTCAGTGCTGAACCATTTGCTTGAATTCTTGATCAGATGATGACAGAGTGACACCTGGTGGTACCCAATAAAACTGCCTTTGCTGCTATAACTACAAGCAATTTCTACAATTCAGAACAGTAAGTGCATGAGGTTCCATTTTAAGCTGTCAAGAGTAAATCTCAGGAATAGATTAGAAGATTTAGTTATCATGTTATGTCACACGTCTTGCTTTCTTGACTTTTCTCACACTCTCTTGTCAGACTCAGAGAGTGCATGATTGTACATTTTTTTAACAGGAATTTTTAATGTTCCTAATTGGAAAACAAATGTGTCATAATGTTAGTGTTTAGGATAACTATATGGCAGAGAGAATCATGGAAATGATTGGGTGATGGCGGTGTGTCGCTGGTGTGCAAGAGGGTGGGTGGGTGTGGAGAGAGTAGTGATGGTAGTCAACTACTAACTAAAAGATTACTGATTGCATACATTTAGTGTTTATTGATTTGGAGGGTGGGGGAGGAAGGCAAGCAGTATTATTACATGTGTATGGGTATACTAGTTGTGCGTGTTCCAAATGGGGGTGGAGGTTGGCATGGCAAGCAATAGCTCAGTCGGTATAGTGGCCTTGAATCCAGTTGTGGGGATTTATTTCTCAGAATTAACGTTGTGCAGACTCTGCTTGGTTTCTGAATAGCTTATTAAGCCTGTGACTGTGTGCATACATAAAGATCTCAAGTTCACAGTTTCAGGGCTTGGAATTAATGGAAACATCAACACACATGTAGGAAAAACTCAAAAAAAGGAGGGAGGGGGGGGGGAGTTTGGTCCCACGGTAGTGTTTGAATGAAAGCAATCTTACTTTTTAAGAGGGTAATCTTGCAGGACTATGATTCTTACATTGGTAGTTGACTAGTGTAGTTGTGGTTTTGTACTAGTGAGGAATGTCATCTATGTCATGTGATTTCTTGCTTCTTCTTTTTGTGTGTGCAGCTAAAGATGTTGGACCTTGCCTACAGCCTAGTTTTGCATCTCCAACACCGTGGCTTTACTCTGAGACACCACAGAAAACACAGCCTTTTCTGCTGCTGAAAGGTAAACATTAGGTTAAATTTGTGTTTGTTTTGATTTGTATGTTTTCCTTTTGTAGTCTATGGCAGGAGATTTGTGCAGGTGTACAAATGGTAGAGGTGTCAGAGGAAATGTCCACTTGTTACTTGTCTAGAGCTATATCAGTACATATATGTATCACAAATACGCATCAAATGTACTGATAGAGACCACATGGACAATTTCAAGCACTTTTCTGCCAGGGGTAAGGTCAGCTATGTAAGAATCATGTCTTACTCTGTTCATGCAAAAATAAGGTTCTGCATTTGAATGAGTTTGAATCAGGCACCTGTGTTTTTGCTCTTGTTTGTGCCCTCTTGTGAACTGTTAACTTATGAACAACCACCCCAGCAAGCAACTCTTTACTGTTCTGAGCACAACAGAAGGCCAGGGCGCATGGTCTGGGCATATGGATGGTAAACACATCTCATGCACAAGTACAGGCCTGAAAGTGGCGAGTATTTTCAATTACTCGCCATGGCGAGTAAAAATCATGTAAATGGTGAGTAGAAATGTTAATCTACTCGCCACATGCGAGTAAAGTTGATAAAACAAATGGTTGTTTTGACGAGTAAAGTTTCTGTAAATTATGAGAAGTACATGTACTAGCAGTGCTTCATTTTGTGGACTTTCAGTGCTGAAGTATGATTGTGTGGATTGATCATTTTGTATTCTGTTATTCAGATTGCCACTTGCTTTCTTTTACATATATTTACAAGTTGGTGGCTGATTTGTGTGTGTTGCAGAACACAGGTCCATGAATAAAAGAACCCAGCTGGTATTCTTCATTCATGGAAAATGAAAGGAAATTTATCAGCCAGGATTCGCCACTCACTCTGCTAAGGGGGAACCCCGGTCAGCCCTACAGTGGATGAACAGCTTGGTCCTTGGAGGGAAAGGTAACTACTGCAGCACTTTAGAAGGGGTCTATGTCGACCAACTGTGGGTGTATTCCCTGTATGTTAATTTCCTGTACATATACAGGGAATATACTTCCGTTAGACGCCATGGAGTCACTTCAAGCTTACGAGAGTGAAAGTGAAAGTGATTCAATGGACGAGAGTACCAGCGAGGAAAACATAATACCAGGCTGTTGGGGGTGGGGGTGCAGATGTTTCTTTAACTAAATCCGTTTTGATAAACGGTCGAAGCATGTTTTGCTTGACTGGATGCCGCACGCGAATTCAGGATTTTAAATAGATTCTCCTATCTAACCGCAGTCACGCGCTTGGCGCAAGATTGTACGATATTATACTTCTCTACAGAAAATCCAACTGTATTCCCGGTACACAGGGAAAACACCTATGGCTATGGGGAATACACCTTCTTTTGGTCGACATAGACCCCTTCAACCTTACAATATGTGAATGTGTAGAATATTATGCTTTTGCTTAAAGCTTGTTACATTTGACTAAGACAGAAATGTTAATCATTCCCTTGGTGCAAATCATAAAAAGAACAATAGTGATCTGATGTACTGTAGATCAATCAAGGAAAAGGTGTGTATGACCTAGAAGTAGAAGAAACTGGTTTTGAAAGTGCTGAGGATGGATGGAACATTGATGCAATATCATTTACTACATTGAACCTGGGTTTCAAACTGAAGTGCTTTTTTATGCTTCTTGTTGTTATATGATATGGTCTCGATTGACTCCTGTGTTCAAGAGACTGTAAACAACCATAAACAATCTTGTGTTGTTGTTATGTGGTGGTGGTTTTGCTGTTGTCTAGCATCTACCCGTAATTGACTTTATCAAATGCACCAGAAACGAGCATGAGTTTGTCAGATTAGTGAACTGTTTGAAAAACTTTAATGTATTTGTGGTTGACAGGTTGTTATTATTTCTATATTGTGTTCTTCTTTTTCTCAGGTGGGCTGTCTTCTGAAACATATGAATCGGGAGCGTCACATCTTTCTTCCTGAGACATCCCCTCTTGAAAATGGTGTGGCGTTTAGCTGAATGGAAACGTGGCAGTGTCCTGTTTTTCATAGCTTCGATGCGCGAAGTTGGGGATTTCAGCAGAGAATTTATTGATTGATTAATTAATTAGTTATTTAAGCTCACCTCACTCCTTAGTGTTATTTAGGGGGATGGGGGTGGTGTTGGCCTGGATCTTGTTAGTGAACTTTCTTTCTGGCAACTCGCATCAGAAATTCCAGGTTTGCTTTCAAGGCAATAGACGGTTTTTGAAAATAATTCTGTTAGGATTATCAGCAGTCCGGAGGTGTAAAAATCCCTGTACTGCAGTCAGGTTTTTCAAAACATCTCGAGCACGCTCTACGCCTCTGACGGGCTGTATCCCACAATCGGGACAAACGACCAACTTGGATGTGTATGCCATGCGCACAATATGATACCCCTTGCCTTTAAAAATCAGCGGTCACGAGTTCATCAGAGTTCAGAATTTGTTGTGTAAAAGATAGCTGCTGTCAGCGAGCCATTCGTGGCTCAGGTGATTATATTTAATACAAATTTAAAAAAAGGTTTCTTATGTAACGCACGCCGCACAGCATACACATCACAGTCAGTCGCTTGTCCTGATCGCAGGATAGCGTGAAACATGCTCCGGGAGACTGCCAATAATCCTTACATAGTTATTTAAAGAAATTGTGTATTGGTACAGCATGTTATGTATGTACTAAGATAGCTATTTGTAAATATTTGGTAGATATTTATGGTGGTGTCTCGAATTGCTCCCTCCCAATTTGCCCCATCCCATATGGTCCCCAATTATTCTTGCATTTTGCTGTGAGTAACATAACGTGTGCAAAGGCATTTGTTTGAAGCGCATTTCCAAAAAGACCCCCCCGCGGGTTAGGGGGAAGAATTTGCCCGATGCTCCCCAGCATGTCGTAAGAGGCGACTAACGGATTCTGTTTCTCCTTTTACCCTTGTTAAGTGTTTCTTATATAGTCAATGTTTGTAAAGATTTTAGTCAAGCAGTATGTAAGAAATGTTAAGTCCTTTGTACTGGAAACTTGCATTCTCCCAGTAAGGTAGTATATTGTACTACGTTGCAAGCCCCTGGAGCAATTTTGTTATTAGTGCTTTTGTGAACAAGAAACAATTAACAAGTGGCTCTATCCCATCTCCCCCCCTTTCCCTGTCGCGATATAACCTTCGTTAAACACCAATTAAAGAAAGAATTTCCAAAAAGCATAGTTACCATTTGTTTTTTTAAATCTGAATCCGTGACTGTTGTTCTTGAATACTCTTTCGTTTAGGTTTCCAAAAATGCTGATTTAAAGGGGAAGGATAGTTGAAACTGTAACCGTTTACATTTTGCTCCCAGATTTGCAGTTGTTGTTTTTACTAGGAGTTTGGACGGGCTCGGTGTTCTTGTGGATAAGACATCGGCCTCCTATTCAGAAGGTCATGAGTCAAAATCGCGGCCGCCTGGTAGGTTAAAGGTGGAGAATTTTCTGATCTCCAAGGTCATTGCTTATGTGCAGACCTGCTAGTGCCTTATCCTCCTTCGTGTGTACACGCAAGCACAAGACCAAGTGCGCACAAAAAAGATCCTGTAACCCATGTCAGAGTTTGGTGGGTTATAGAAACACAAAAATACCCTGCATGCTTCCCCCGAAAGCGGCGTATGGCTGCCTGAATGGTGGGGTAAAAACGGTCATACACGTAAAAATCCACTCGTGCAAATTTGTGAGTGAACGTGGGAGTTTCAGCCCATGAGCGAAGAAGAAGAAGAACTATGAGTTTTACTCTTTTAAAAAAATGATTTTCAAATTCGAAGATTGCCACAACAGTAGTCTATCTCATCCGACTTGAACCCTTCAGACTCCCTGTACATGTACTTGCAGTTTAAACTCATATTTTGTCTGAGAATAGTTTTCAAATGCAAAGTCCTTCAGAAAAACTGCGAGATAAAAATCTGGAGTGCTAATATCGTGTTGGTGTACCTACCACTCAGTGGCCGAGTGGTAACGCACTTGCGCTTGGAAGCGAGAGGTTGCGAGTTCGACCCTGGGTCAGGGCGTTAGCAATTTTCTGCCCCCTTTCCTAACCTAGGTGGTGGGTTCAAGTCTTTCGGATGAGACGAAAAACCGAGGTCCCTTCGTGTACACTACATTGGGGTGTGCACGTTAAAGATCCCACGATTGACAAAAGGGTCTTTCCTGGCAAAATTGTATAGGCATAGATAAATTTTCATAAAAATGTCCACCAAAATACCCGTGTGACTTGGAATAATAGGCCGTGAAAAGCAGGATATGCGCCGAAATGGCTGCGATCTGCTGGCCGATGTGAATGCGTGATGTATTGTGTAAAACAATATTCCATCTCACACGGCGTAAATAAATCCCTGTGCCTTGAATATGTGCGCGATATAAATTGCATAAAATAAAATTAAAATAAAATCCCTGAGCTTAGAACTGTACCCACAGAATACGCGCAATATAAGCCTCATATTGATTGGTATGTAAGAAATGTTAAAGTCCTTTGTACTGGAAACTTGCATTCTCCCAGTAAGGTAGTATATTGTACTACGTTGCAAGCCCCTGGAGCAATTTTTTGATTAGTGCTTTTGTGAACAAGAAACAATTAACAAGTGGCTCTATCCCATCCCCCATCCCCCCCCCCCCCATCCCCCCCTCTTTCCCCGTCGCGATATAACCTTGAACGGTTAAAAACGACGTTAAACACCCAATATAGAAAGAAAGAATAATCTAGCCGGTTGAACAGCATTTGGTTGGAAAATGAAAGTCTTCACAAAGCTATCTTCTTCTATTTGTGTGGGTTAATAAATAGGATTTAACATAACAATGTGGTACTGGTATGGGTTTTGTAAAGTGATTACTCAACTTCTGTGAATTGTACCTTCGTGGTGATCATGCTACACACTGGGTAATTCAAGCACAGAAAATAATATTTCTTAATAATTTGGCCTTATAAATGTACTCCGTGACTATTTGTATATGGTGAAAAAGAGAAGATATAAAATTTGTGAAATAGGACTTCGTATTTGGTTTTGTCATAATGAATTTGTTGTTTCTGTGTGTGTGTGTGTGTGTGTGTGTGTGTGTGTGTGTGTGTGTGTGTGTGTGTGTGTGTGTGTGAGCATGCATGCGTGCTTATGTGTGAGTGCACAATTGTGTGTGTGTATTAATCCAGCAGAAACAGCTTCTCTTCCATACATTTGAATCATTTATATTGATACCACATGGAGACTATTCTGAACACACAAGCGTGGTTTTCTCTCTACAGTGCTTTTCCTAAAGTTAAATATTGAATTTTTGAATTTAAAAGTTTTTGGCACACCACTTTAAGATAATGCTCAAGGAAAATAAATAGTCTTCTTTTTTCATTAACGCTTTTTCTCACAGTGATGTGTCAATATCTCAGACGCAAATCCAGAGTCATGCACCGTTTTATGCTTGGGAAGCGCACTATACTCACTTTGGTCAAGGTCACTGTTAGAAACATGCATACCAATCAATCAATTAAGCGAAAATGAATGATAAGATTCGATTATGTTCTTCTTTTTGTGCACAGGCGGTTATACAAACGTGCATAGTGTCAAAAGAAATCACACACACACACACACACTGAAAGTATGAAGAAGCCCCTCCAACTTTTGGTTGAGTTTGACTGCATTACCTTGAGGAGACTGACGACACTTCACAATGGAAAAAAAAATAACTTTTACATTTCAGTGATTTGTTTTAAGTACAAAAGTACAAGTGAAAGTAGAAATAAATTAACGTGACACTATCCCGTAATCACATATCAGGGTCAACTATAATCAGTCCATTGGTTTACAAAACTTTATTCAATTTGTTATCATGACAGAAACAATGCATTGTTTTTTTTAAGATAACTCAAGCATAAATGCTTATTTTAAGTCATCCTGGTATGTACATAACAAAGTTTAGCATGATGGCGGACTAGATACATTTACTCATTTCAGACAACGAAAACAAACAGACAAACCTGATGCGCAAGCAATCAAAAAAGGGAGGGGGTGGTAGTACAGAACTTGGTGGGGGTAAAAACAAGAAACAAAAAGAAATGGGGTACGAGAGAACAGAATTCAGCATAAGGGGAAAAAAAAGGACGACGAAGACTTGGAGCGCCAGAAATGTTGGAAGAGTGGGTCACGTCACAATAATATTAAATGCACAGAAGACACACACGCAAAGTTAATACATTTTGTGATCGGCGAAAATGGCACTAAATTACATAACGATTGGGCCATAATCGATAAGTCGAAACAAGGACACAAAACACGAGAGAAATTACGAAGAACAATTGGTCAGGCAGCATTTGTCTCATGACAGTGTCAAATGAACATTATGAATAAAATGTAGAGGCTCATGTACGGAACATGCCTGTTTGTCTTAACTTGATAAATTCTTGTACAGTTATGAATATGGTCTGATTGACATTCCGGGAATATTGCGGGATGCCTTTCAATAATATTTCAATAAACTTATAATCAGTTATCAATTGACGAATAATCGTACATCTCTACACAAGGGTCAATGCAACAAATAGTGCTCAGCAGTCTCCCTTGGGTAACCGCACTCACATTTGGGGCAATCCTTGACGGGTGCCGCTGACATAAATCAAAATTCAAATCACTCATACCAATACGCAGTCTGCAATTATGGACTTTTTCAAATCAGTCTATCTCCAAAATAATAATGACATGGTACTTTAAAATCCAACGTTGATTGCAGTAAAGTAATTGACTGACAATTAAGGTTGTATGTGGGGTGCCTAAAATTTGAACTTTTCTTATTCCCGAATATTTTTTGTGGGCGCAGAAGCACGGGGCAAATGGTATTGTTTTTTTCTGGAGGGGGATCAGACAATATAAAACCAATTAGAGGCCGAGTTGCCTGACAGAAAGGCCAATTCTAGCCCCAGTCCATGCCGGTTACATGTACTATGCACACATTTGAGATCGATACCCAACCTTACTGAGCATCAGTTCTTTGCGTTATTTTAATTTTCTTGTTTTTCTTTAAAATAAAAAAGGGAATGGTTTTATTGATGTCATTTTATTATGTCATTATCTAGTCAGCATAAATGACTTTTATGGATACAGGAGAAAGTGTTAAAATGTGAAGATTTCAAGTGTGGTTTGTGGTCATCTGCTTGACCACTTAAAATGTTGTTTCATTTGATGATACGTTTTGTTTGGTGTTCCCGCTTGAATGTGACAGTAAGTTGTACAATGTTACTGTGTGTGTGTGTGTGTGTGTGTGTGTGTGTGTGTGTGTGTGTGTGTGTGTGTGTGTGTGTGTGTGTGACGGTGTGCGTGCGTGAGTGTGTTTGTGTGTGTTGGTGTACATGTGTGTGTGTGTTTGGTAACCGGCTTTGTACAGCGGGACCACCTTATTTTGTCATGTATTTTTATTCATTCTGGAGCTTTATTAAATAAACTGCCCATTTCAATCACAACTCTGGTCTGGTCTTATTGTCAGTGTTGCATAAATGATTGTATGTGAGCTTGTGAACATACAAAGAAAAAAGAAAGAAACATTCTGTGTCGAAATATCTTGACTAAAAATCAGGCGGAAGACTACACCTGTTGCATTTCCTATTATGCTCAGGCAATTATAACTGAGGGCGGAAGCGACAATGATTCGTTTTCCCCCCAGATAACATTAATTTGTAGAGACGGAAAAGGAACACGCACATTCTGGAACTGATTTGTGTAAATAACTGAGAGGGTGTTTTGTCTGTTTTGTCACGGTGAAACGGTCCTCACACATTTGCAAAGTTCCACAGTTAGGCAGCTGAATTAAAGCATTACATAATGCATAGTGTAAACTCTAGGCCTACTTCAAGGTCTTATTACTTCAAGATGCATACACGTGCTGTTGTATCTGTTAGTGCTTGCCGGACACCAGTGCTGATTAAAATGGCTTAGATTGTTACTAATTTGAAACTACAGTATGTCCTTTTACGTGTTGTGACAATTTTGTTGGTACCGATGATTTATAAAAAGACTTTTATCACAGGTTTATTTCGTATCAAACATTTATACTTACTTTCAAGTTCGAGTATACCTTTACTTCCACGAGGAGAGTCTCTCTGTGTGCGCGCGC
The DNA here is from genome assembly GCF_037325665.1 of Littorina saxatilis. NCBI lineage: Eukaryota > Metazoa > Mollusca > Gastropoda > Littorinimorpha > Littorinidae > Littorina > Littorina saxatilis. The sequence continues at coordinate 42,471,390 of NC_090246.1, forward strand.
GCGCGCGTGAGTGTTTGTGTGTGTGCGTGCGTGCGCGCTTAAAGATTCTTGATTTTGGAACATAAGCAGTTTATCTGTCAGGGAGTTGTGTGTGTTTTCATGGCTGCGTGTTCTTTTCCCTCTCATTCTTCCTCTCGGCAGTCCGGCTTCAGAGTCATTTTGTTCCTCCAGGCTCAAAGCAGAAAGCAGCAATGTTTTAAAACATTCAAAAACAAGGATTGTATGTGAGTGTGAGTCATAATTTTCTTTTAAGAACCGAATCATAGCACCACAAGGTTCAAATATGTGCACAAAGCAAAAATAGTGCAAAGCAAAAATTAGGAAAGCAGCATATGGCCATGACTGGAGACACTGCTTTTTGGATCGATCATTCTGCAGACGTCACACTCTGGAGAAAATAAAGCATGACAGAACTCAGTACTGATGTTCTCTGTAAACCATGATTTACATCTTTTACCTTATTCCATACGACATTGTGAGTTTTGCCGTTGTTTCCCTGATAATAAGTCTCGTACTTAGGCACTGTTTGTTTTTCTTCAGTTAATATTCAGAATTTTGCCATGTTTGTTTTGTTGTTGTTGTTGTGCTTGTTTCTTCTTCTTCTTCGTCGTTCGCTCAGACAGCAACTCCGGAGGCCCTGATGAAGGCTGCTGTACGCCGGAGGCTCTCCATGGGTCCATAGAGTTTGTCCCTCATCGGTGTGTCAGCAGGCCAGGTCTCTGCTCGCAAGTTTTGGTGTGTTGGACAGTCCTGCAGGAAGTGTTCCACTGTCATTGGAGATGTGCCACAGGGGGTTGTGCTTGTTTAATTTAGGTTTGTTGTTGTTTGTTTAAAACACTCAAACATACGCACACATCACACGCACACTTTTACTTTTTAAGTTATAATAAGTATTGCATTCAGCCACTGTTTTTTTCTCCTCAGTTGATATTCTGATTTTTGCCAGTTTTTGTGTAATTTGTTTTTGTTGTGCTTGTTTGATTTAGGTTTGGTGTTGTTTGTCGTTGTTGTTTGTTTAACACACACTCAAACACACACACACACACACTAACCAGACACACACACCACCACCACCCCCACCACCACCACCACCACCACCACCACCACCACCACCACAAGAATAGGTTTACACTCACTTTTTCCTCCACGTTTTAATTTTGGCAATATCATTAACCCAGGATTGCAAAGCAGGGATCATTTGTCAATTTCATAACAACGTACATACAATTTCAGCTGGTTACTGCAATAAAATGTGCATCATCACAGGTTTCTGCTGGAATGACAGTGTCTTATGTGTCAACACAAAATACACACACACAAAATGGGTGTGGTGCTGCACGCCCCATAATAGATCCTAACTTCACCCTCTAAACCTCCCTGCAGATGCATGTTCTGTGCACAAAAATAGCCTTTTAAAATATGCAGTATACAAAATAAAAATGCAGACGACATTTCTACATTTGATGGGGGAGTTGTCCTGTATTAGAATTATTTATCAAATAATTAAAGTTAACCAAAGTATATGTAATAAAACCAAGGAGTCCTCTGTTAAGTAGCTCAAAACAATGATCGCAGCCCAGGGTGCTAACACAGTTAGGGTATGTTGTTCAAGACTTGGAAGGTCAAGGTTTTAAAGTATGCTTCAGTAACGGAATCTTATAACAAAGCTAAAACATTTACCACTGAAGCAAAACCATCTCTGAACAATTCAAAATTGTCACACGTACTAGTTTTACATTTTAAGGATCTTGCCAAGTGCATATCTTTTTATTGTGAAAAATTTGTATTGCAAACAAAAGAAAACACAATGTCTTGTGATCTGTAAATGTTCTTGATACTTAATACATTACAGGGAACCTTATAAATTGTTCAAGTGAAGTACTGTACAGCCTATTTAGCTTGTTCGTTTTCTCCCTTTAAGGTAATTTTGTCTCAACAATCATGTTATCTGCTACAAGTCTATAAACTGCTGTAAACCTTTGTAGATTCATGCCCTTCTGTGTGGGCACCTTCTTCTTCTTCCTCTTCAGTGTTCAGTGTTTGCATTTGGATGTGTGCTCTCTGGCCAAGTCTTGTTGCACAGGGGTGGCAAGGAAAGGCCACCCTCTCAGAACGTGTTGCAGAGTCTGTTCTTCCTACCCTAGCCACAGTCCGCTGTAGGTGCAAAACCTATCCTTTTGAGGTGTACCTTCAGACAGCAGTGTCCTGTGCGAAGGCGGAAGATGGCTCTCTGTTCTGTGTGAGTAAAATGGGGATATGGTCTTGAATGAGCTGGTATCTGTCTGTCTTTTTTGTTGTTGATATAGACATCAAAGAAGCTCCAGCACCAGCCAAGTGTTGACTGTTTTCTTTATGCGTAACCTAGTCCTGGCAGCAGCTGTTGTCCATCTGTAAACAAGCAAGATCATTATTATAATATATTGATGGTGTATATGTTTTACCAGAAAGACGAGTAAAATACCACTTAATTTTTGTTTTAGTAATGAGGCATACATGCAGTTGAACGATCATATCTTGTGATATCTGCCCTCTGAAAAAAACCTACTATTCAAAATGTACTTTTACATCTTGTTTTTTTAACTTAGGCTTTTGAAGATCCACATTTACCACCCAAAAGGAGCCTGGCGATACTGGCATGCTTTAATTAAGATGACGTGTTACTCAGAAATAGTGCTTTTAGTTATGCGCTATAGAAATCTCCTTAATAAATAAATAAATACTGGTGGTGGTTCACTGCAAAGCATAACCTGATATGATTTCTTCATAGCACCTGACTGGAAATGAAGTTTCATACAATAAAAACTATACTGCGCCAGATTTACAGCAGTTCTGTTGAATTCACACAGTCAGAAAATTTCAAGGCTGTCCTCAACATTCTATGCTCACACACACACACACACGACTTGACTTCACTTAGGAAGGTTATGTGATGCTTAAATCATCTGTCTTGCCACTATTTCATCACAAGTAACCACTGTGTTTATTGCTGGTATGTGCCGGAGTGGAGGGATAGTCTTACCCCATGTAAAAAAATTTAAAAAAAAAAAGCCTGGCAGGTGATCTGAGATGCCTTTAATAACACAAAGCTGCCTCTGTAAACAATTCTGCTTTTACACATGCTATCCCTTAACTTGGATTCATACCAAAAATCAAGCCTAGCTTCATAGGAAACAGAATGTTACTTCAGCATTTAGAATTATGATCTTATTCCATGTACACGCCTTGGCAAATCTGACTCGATCACTACAGCAAGAAGTCAGTGTGTTGATTGTTCATATGTGACCAAGTTGAGGGATGAGCTTATCCTATGTTAAAGCCTGGCCTGAACTGAGACGGTGAAGAGAAGTAGTGTGCCTTTAATGACACAATGCTTTCTTTGTAAGCAATAGATTCAACATCTCAGATCTGGTCAGGCCTATACAAATGCCATCCCTCAACTTTTGTCTGGAAAGGTATTTGCTTTGGTTGCCTAGGAAACTCCAAGTTAAACTAGCAAAATTTAGAACAAGCAATCATAAGTTGCCAATACATCAGCACAGATTTTTTAATGTTCCTAGAAATGAAAGATTGTGTGACATGTGCGATAAAAATGAATTAGGTGATGAGTTTCACTATTTGTTCAGTTGTACCGACGAAAGTATAGTGTCTGAAAGAAGAAAATTAATTAGTCCTTATTACCGATCTCACCCAAATTGTTTAAAATATGAACAGCTAATGAATTGTAAATCTAAGATAAAACTAATGAAGCTAGCAAGATTTGTAGCCCATGTTATGATTTTAGTATGTTAGCGTTATATCTAGTTTCTTTATTGGTATGTATATATGTAATACATGCTTTTGTTTTGTGTTTTTACAAAAGATGCATGGCATAATGGTATTGCCAATTTACTTCAGCTGTATATTATCGTTGTCCGCTTAATGTATACATATTATCTGCCTGATTTCTTACCTGATTTTGTTAAACCTATTTTTCTTTTTGTTTGCATGTATGGAAGTGTATATTGCCAATTTAATTTGGTCGTATAGTATTGTTGTATTTGTCCGCTCAATTTATATACATATATTAACTGTCTGATTTGTTACCTTTTTTTGTGTTAAAGTTATATCTTTGTTTCAAAGCCCTCTGGGCCCAAAACAATAAAATACTTGACTTGACTTGACTTGACTTGACTTGGTTCATACAAAAATCATGTGCCTGGCTAGAGAGTGGGGATTTGTTGTTCTCTTTTTCGAAATCCAAAATAAGCAAAATCAGGTCTTAAAAAGGAGCAAGTCTTAAAATGGGAGTGAATTTACAGATGTTATGAACAAGAAGTCTGCGTAAACAGGGTCATTGATAGGAAGGAGTCTTAGATTGGGGTGTCTTAAAAGGGGCAGGGGTGGGGTGGTGTGTGTGTGTGGGGGGGGGGGGGGGGGAGTCCACAGTAATGACCATAAAATAATCAAAATAATACTATTAGTAATCTTATTCTCTACCAAATTTCTAGAGGTCAAGGCAATGATACAGATTTTTTACTTGTGTCACTGTTAGTGTCATTCTATGAATAACAGACCAATAGAAAGAGAGAGAAAGAGAGCTCTGTGGTTTTTTTTTTTTACCTGGGTTCATGCTCAGTTGCTTGAAAATTGACTTGTCAGAGGTTCTTCTTCAGCCTTACACCCACATGCAAGAGAACTTGTACCAGATAATGAAATAAGTGAACTTTGAAGTGATTTTTGTAACATTTATGTTTTGTTTCTGGTTTTTGTTGTGAAGTGTTTATGATTGTGTTCTATTCCGTCAATGGCGTCATTCTGGTAATGATGTTGTTATTGCTTTTGTAAAGCGCTTTGTGTGTTCGAAAGCGCTATAGAAATCACCATTATTATTATTATTATTATTATTCATAATTAAAGCCCAATCATGTGGTTTAACCTACCTAGTCTTGAAAAGCCTGTCCGAGGAAACAGAACAAGCACCCTTCCGCAGACCTTCCTAACTGGAGAGTCTTGGTTGTAACCGCACACTTTCTAAAGTAGTCCATAAGCAGTTCCATGTGCCTATGTTTTCACTGGAACCAGCTCCTTTGTGTACCTGTGATCTGGATGAGCTGCAACACATAAAACTTTCATATGAACACTATGTCATAAGTACACCAGTTAGCATACATCAAACACTGAGGAGCATCACAAGATATGTTCTAAGGAGGTAACAACTATTGTCACAAAGTGTTTATGATACAGCCACAGGCACATGGCACTGAGTGGTCAATTGGTGAGGGGGGTGGGGGGGGGGGGCAGAAGTTCTGCTCAGTCTTGTCTACTGATACAACACTTTGTGGTGGTGTAAGGCAGGGAATCACACCCCAACCACTGGCCCCACCCACCTGGTGTCGAGTGCCTGAGGATACATCAGTCCCAGTCATGGCTGGCCCCCGGTTTGACCACACAACTGCCATGTATGGGTACATTTACTTTACAGTACAGATTAGTTTTCAATAGCAATGACATCATGGACACACACCTGCCCAACACTGACACTGACAGCAAAATCAGCGACCAAACGTGATAAAGAGTAACTAATCGTCACAAACATCAAAATGCTTTGCATTAATTTTCTTGAAGAGGTCATTCTTAACCAGATAATCATTTATAGGCAATTGAAGATTATTATTCCACCTACAGGCTATCACTCCTATGGCTGTTACTTGTAACACATTTCATTTCTTAAAATATGTTTTGTAAAGTACATAGATTTCACTAAAAGGCACATTCCTTCTCATGAAAACAATTTGGCTCACCGTCTCAGATCTGGTAGGGCTTTAAAATGGGATAAGACATGATCTCCAGGGGTCGACACTAACTTATTTGGCCTGGGGCCACACTGGCCCCAGAGATGGAAATTGCTGGGGCGGAAAAAAAAATCTGGGGCCCACTCTCAGTATTCACGTGCGGCAATGCATTGTCTGTTTTTCTTCATCGTACTGAAGCCAGGGAAATTCTTTCAACCATTTGACATTGAAATTACGACAGCGCTTCGCGCTTTTGGCTGCATCGGTTTCCTTTTTTCGTTTCTCTCCACCCTGTTCTTCATCTTCATTGCCATGTCTTTTTACACCAGGGATGTGTCGCCACATTTTGCGTTTGGCATTTGAAGGCGATACTTATCTCTCACGCTAAAGAGCGCAATCTGGGAGTTATTTCCCTTACGACATTGTCCTTCGACGATTTGAATGTGTTTTTTTCTTGACTGCGGCATTGATCGTAACGCAAATTTCAGTGACGACTTTGACTGGCGATTTTTAGTGATTGGCTCTGCTGGCATTAGAATTTTCGGTTTGTCATTGTTGGAATTTATCCTGGGGCGGAGTAGGCCCCAAGCTTCGGCAATGTTTGGGGCGGAACACAAAACTCTGGGGCGTTCCGCCCCCCCGCCCCCGCTAGTGTCGAACCCTGATCTTTTAACTTGTTCACATACCCCAAAAAGTGCGATTGTGTTATGAATAAATGCTGTAAAAGCTACCTGTACTAGTTCATTAAAAAAACAAATCACAAAATGTCACTTCACCACAGCATGCAAACAGTGTGTTTATTTCTGGTATGTGTCTAAAGGCGGAGACAGAAGCACAACACAAAACCCTGTTTTCGACAAAAACACCATCTCAAAACGTCGGGGAAACACATGTTTTTAAAGAGGGGATGTCACATGCGAAACACACAGATGAAGCGGGGTGCGTGTTTTCACAGAAATATTGGTCAGTGTCAGCTTGACCCGTCCAGCTATCGCCCTGTGTTTGAGTTTGTAAACAACACGGCTGGCAGTGCCCACTGATACGGTCAGTGTCCACTGATACGGTCAGTGTCCACTGATACGGTCAGTGTCAACTTGACCCGTCCAGCTACCGCGCTGTGTTTGGGTTTGTAAACAACACGGCTGGCAGCGCCCACTGATATTATTGCCTCTCTTCAATCGTGACAGGATCCATACTCTAGTTAGGATTCATGGGTCCGATACTACCCTGAATCGGTACCACATCTGAGTCTGCCATTTTTTTCTATCTCCGTGGTGCCGGAAACCGAGTCACTTGAGTTGATCGTCCGCGTTCATTGGCTGACTACCAAAACGTGTTTTTAGATTTTAGAGCATGCTCTAAAACCCAAAACACGATGCAAAAACATGAAACAGTGTTTTCTGAAACGCGTTTTGGGGGATGTCACATGGGAAACACGCTGTTTTGTGTTTGTTTTGAAAGGAAACACTGTTTTGTGTTGTGAGTCTGACATGGCCTTAACACAGACACACACACACACACACCATACACACATACACCAAAGCAACACAAAAGCCGAAAACATGCCTACCATCTAAATGAGGATATCCAGTTCCAACTGTCTTCTGCCAATATAACACTGCCAGAGACACCATGGTGTAGAAAGTCAGTTTAAAGAGAGACTACCTGGAAGAAAAATATATATAATAATAATAAAACACCCAGTGCAATAGACATACTTTCTCGTTAAAGGCTTACTTTACTATGTAAAAACATTTTGCTTCACAATCACAGTCTCAGATCTTGTCAGGCTTTTACTTGGGATAAGATCATCCCTCTACTTGGACGCATACCAACATAGATTAGCTTGAATGTTTGTGAAAATATCCCATATTTTGAGTTAACTCACCACAGCAAGCAGTCACTGAATATAATATTTTATTTTTTGGTATGTGGCCAAGATGGGAGACAGTGACCCACACTATAGTGACAAGGCAAGTGGGCCTTTAAATTGTAAACTGTTATATATGTGCATTTTGACTTCTTCATAAATTATAACCCTGATGCAGGCAGTCATCAGTAGTGGTTTAGTACCTAGAATGAGAAAAGAATGAACTTGCAAGAAAGAAACTGAGTCAAAATCAAAATACCCTTTAAATTACATTAGATTCCACGGGGCAGACAGGGTTTGAAGTTAGAAAGCTCTGAAAATAACTCTGCTATTTGAAATTGACTAATAGTATTAACTTAACTTATAACGTCATACATGATACATGATACAAACAAATGAACTAAGGCTTTTGAAGATCCATATCCAATCCTGCTACACAAAGGCACAAGCAGAGGTAGAAATTGCCAGGGTCATTTTCCATCCCCATGTAGCCTGGATTTAATTACTGGCATGTTTTTTTTTAAAGAGGTGTGTCACTCAGAATGACTGGAGATGGTTCATTCAATGCAGAGCATAATATACCATTGATTTCTTCATGCCATCTGATTTGCCGGTGAATTCACAGGGCGAGAACAATTCAAGACTGGCCTCAACATTTTATGCTGACTGTAAATTGTAATTATATAATATATCCACCCTAGCTAACTGGTACACTAATCACTTGCTCTGGCGGACTTCTTTTTCCAACATCATAAATCTGTTATTTGTGACCCTCCACCACGAAATGAGTCGCATGTCACCTCGCGCGGTTCTGCGCTAGGCTTAATATAAGTCCGGGGAGTGCCTTGTAACAGTGTGAGGGTCACCTTAGTCACAGGCTTATAACTCAAACAGTTTTCGCTCTTTTCTAAAACGGTTTTCACCACTGGATAGAGCATAAAAAACTCTTTGGGAAAATGTAAAAATATGAAAATCATGCAAAGGTGACATGCGACTCATTTCGTGGTGGAGGGTCACATTTGTACTTTAGCCTTTTGTGGTAAAATATTCTCATTACCAGTTGCACTCACAATCTATTGCTAGTGTATTTTGGAAATGATCAAAAGCCTTACTTGTGTTCTATAACAGCACCATGTCACTGTTGCGGGAAGAATGAGGCAGGGCTTGGTAATAACTGAGACCTGCAAGTAAACAAAACATATTTAGAATCTCATCATGTGTTATTTTGTTATATCTATGTCATGAGGTCTTACATTGCAATAACAAACACACGCATAACTTAACTTAGCAAGGTGTTCTATGTGCTAAGAATAAGAGTAATTTTTTAATGAATTAACGCTGAAGAAGCTACTAGTTGCTTAAACAAATTCATAGCAAAATGTCACTTGATCACCACATCAAGCACACTGCATGTTCATTTCTGGTATGTATGCAAGTGGAGGGATGATCTTGTTCCATGTAAAATCCTAGCTCAGCTGATCTCTCTCAACTTGGATTCATACCACACATTAGGAGCCTGGCTGTTTCTGTTCAGTGGGCATTTCTCCATTTGTTTTATTTGAATGCATTTCTTAAAAAGAACACTTCCTCTGCACAGCAAGCAGTCAGGATGTTATATGAAGTCTTATATCGCGCGCGTATCTCCAGACTCGGACTCAAGGCGCAGGGATTTATTTATGCCGTGTAAGATGGAATTTTTTTTACACAATACATCACGCATTCACATCGACCAGCAGATCGCAGCCATTTCGGCGCATATCCTACTTTTTACGGCCTATTATTCCAAGTCACACGGGTATTTTGGGTGGTCATTTTTATCTTTGCCTTATACAATTTTGCCAGGAAAGACCCTTTTGTCAATCATGGGATCTTTAACGTGCACACCCCAATGTAGTGTACACGAAGGGACCTCGGTTTTTCTTCTCATCCGAAAGACTAGCACTTGAACCCACCACCTAGGTTAGGAAAGGGGGGAGAAAATTGCTAACGCCCTGACCCAGGGTCGAAATCGCAACCTCTCGCTTCTGAGCGCAAGTGCGTTACCACCCGACCACCCAGTCCTTTTTGTTCCAAATCAAACGTTGTTTTGCTCCAACCAAGACTGCAGATCTTGGCAAACATGTGGCATAAAAACTAGATTTGATGACCTTACCCGTACTCACCCTGAAAAGTGCCGATCTAGATTTTGCTATTTTAACAGAGGGGACAGAGGTTGTACCTCTCCTCATGCAGACACCGCATAACAAATATATATGTGTAACAAATCCAGTTGCAACACTGTAGTTTCATGGCTTAATTTCATTGACTGATTGAGTCAGCAGTAGTGAGTACTACATGTCATTATGATCATACCAGTATTAGTGAGTATTACAATTGGAGCAATCTGCAGAATTGTTACCAATACATCATCATAACAGGAATTCCTCAGTGCATGAGACATTGGTGTGTAGACATTTATATGTAGATCTTTAAAACATTCAATGAGTCATGGGACTAAAAACTGCTAAAGCCTTATGTGGCAACATCACAAACAAAATTAACCAACCCCAAATTATGTCAACCTCATGGCCCTTGTACTTGTAGTTCAAGTTGTACTGTTGTACTAGCCAACAGACATAACAAGGAACTTAGCTCAGTAGGTGTTGATTGCTCTGCGTCATTATCAATATCATGATGCTGAGAGTCGAAATGCAGTTCAAACACAGACAGAACAAAATGGAATCTTTGAGTTTGAAATTGAATGAAAAAAAAAAAGTAATTTGTAAATTGTATGGTCATGGTGTAGAAGTTTTGAACTTTAGCGTTGTAAATTCATTGCTCCGAATCAACTGCAATCTAACCCTCCGATTTATGTCCTAAGTCATTTACATACCTTTGGAATTTTAAGGAATGGGTATAACGTCCTTTCATCTAATGATCTAGTCTACTTTGGGATTTTGCCCAGTCGCCGTCACCGTCTCCCAGTCCTTGACCTACTTGGAGTCCTTGCTAGGTTGAATCGGCTGAGGAGCGAACCCATGACGACTCGCAACGCGTGGAACCAGAAGAGGAATCTAGGTTTATTTTGCGTGTTTTGGGCCTGCCGACCCTACTTGTACTGTAGTCGATCCACAACCGGCACGAAGCTTCTTTTCGCAGGGCGAAACCGCCCCACTCGTGACTTCATCCGATGTCCGCCATGTTTCAAGTGACAAAAAAGTAGAAACGATCTAACAAATAACTTTCATTTCAAGCACAGTCAAAAAAAAAATTAAAAAAGTACAAAAGAAGGGGTGGAGAAAATGGCATTATCTAGACAGATTCAACTCGGATAAACTAAGAGGGACTTATAACTACTGAAGATTGAGAGCACAGCGGACGTCCTGTAAATTCCCGATCCATTTTTTCCCCTTCCCATTTCGGTATACTGTTCTCTGCTTGTAACGCTACGCAACAGGATAAGAGATATCCTGAGGGTATAAGTGATACTCCCACATACGTTGCACAAGCATAATTTGACGTTACCTTATATACGGTCCAACCGGTGTGCAATGGGTGGAGGGAGGGAGGGAGGGAGGGAGGGAGGGAGGGAGGGAGGGAGGGAGAGAGAGAGAGAGAGAGAGAGAGAGAGAGAGAGAGAGAGAGAGAGAGAGAGCTCTTTTTGCCAACGTTGTCGTGCCTCGAGAAATATTCCAAAGATCTTTTGATTGATGAAAAGGTCACGTCAGCCAAGTATCTGACGTTTTGCTCTCATTCCTGAGATGTATGTATTTGGCGTTGTCGTCATGTCTCTTATCACCGGCACAGTCAAAAATCGACCACAAGGCAATAAACTGAATCGATTACAAGGTAAGAAATCGAGTACGAGGTAAACCACCCACTCTCCCATACACTCGACTCAGTAGCATTTTCATTTCGCGTTTTTTATTGCCAGACAAGCATATACATTCTTTCGAGACTGCACACAACAGCACAATCATGACATACACTGTAGGAATCGCAAGTAAACCATACCACCTTGTACACACTTTCTTGCATTTAGTCAACAATGCCTATCTATCATAATTTTATTCGGTGTGACAATGTACAGTGTTCTTTTTGCATTCATGCGTACACACACACACACTGATAGAATTACAATCAAACCATACAAACCTCATACACACTTGCTTTGCATCGAGTCAACATTACAATCTAGTATAGTTAGCCTAGTATAAAAATTGACAGCACTGGTTTTTTTTTGAGAGGATGAAAGCCGCAACAGTCCAGATTGACCAACAAAAATATGATATACCCATACACACACAAAAACAACAAACCAAAATCACATGCAAACAAACAAGTGATCATACATTTAAACACACATTCCTTCTCAAGCATCCCATCATTATCAGCCATCATAGATCTATCTAGGCTTTGGGAAGAGATACGAGAATCCTTCAACTTGGAACACATACCAACAATGAACAGACAGGTTACTTTCTGTGCAGAGTAGGATTTCTTGTTAACTTTACTTCGTACCTGATACCAATTTCAACTTGGTGTGCAAAATAAGTTTTAAACAAGTCGCGTAAGGCGAAATTACTACATTTAGTCAAGCTGTGGAACTCACAGAATGAAACTGAACGTAGTCCGCCGCTAGTGCAAAAGGCAGTGAAAGTGACGAGCCTGTTTGGCGCGGTAGCGATTGCGCTGTGCTTCATAGCACGCTTGACTGTACCTCTCTTCGTTTTAACTTTCTGAGCTTGTTTTTAATCCAAACATATCATATCTATATGTTTTTGGAATCAGGAACCGACAAGAAATAAGATGAAATAGTTTTTAAAACGATTTCGGAAATTTAATTTTGATCATAATTTTTATATTTTTAATTTTCAGAGCTTGTTTTTAATCCAAATATAACATATGTATATGTTTTTGGAATCAGAAAATGACGCAGAATAAGATGAAATTGTTTTTGGATCGTTTAATAAAAAAATAATTTTAATTACAAGTTTCTGATTTTTAATGACCAAACTCACTCATTAGTTTTTAAGCCACCAAGCTGAAATGCAATACCAAACCCCGGCCTTCGTCGAAGATTGCTTTGCCAAAATTTCAATCAATTTAATGGAAAAATGAGGGTGTGACAGTGCCGCCTCAACTTTTACAAAAAGCCGGATATGACGTCATCAAAGGTATTTATCGAAAAAAAGAAAAAAACGTCCGGGGATATCATACCCAGGAACTCTCATGTCAAATTTCATAAAGATCGGCCCAGTAGTTTAGTCTGAATCGCTTTACACACACACACAGACAGACAGACACACATACACCACGACCCTCGTCTCGATTCCCCCCGCTATGTTAAAACATTTAGTCAAAACTTGACTAAATGTAAAAACAACAACAAAACCTGTGCATCAAACCCGCAACCTGGTTGATTGTGGGTATGTGTGCAAATGGAAAGATGCTCTTATTCCACGTGAAAGCTTGGACACATCTGTGTTGGTTAACATGATCGTGTACGCCGGAAGGACGGTAAAAGGGTTTGTTTATTTTTTGTTTGTTTATTTGTTGCTTAACGTCCAGCCGACTACGCAGAGCCATATCAGGACGAGGAAGGGGGGGATGAAGGGGGCCACTTGTCAAGCGATTCCTGTTTACAAATGCACTAACCCATTACTTGTGTCCCAGCAGGCTTTAGTAAAACTAAATTAATACCTACTGGAAGATTACCAGTTTCCAGTATGTTAAAATAGGCTTAACCTATCTACTGCTGGACTTACATCAGAACACTAACAGATTAAACTATACATGAATCGCGAGACAAGCGGCAAGAGAAGAGATTTTTGGAAAAAATACAGGTGAATGAGCAAGAAGGCAGAAAAAAGAAAAGAATTCATGAAGAAAAAGAGAGCATGACAGGAAAGAGGAACCAAAAATCTACCTAACAGCAAACTAGAAAGCTCCTGCGGTTCCAAAAACAGGAGGGGCCTTTAATTTCATAACCGCAGTGCCCCACTGCGGGACGGTGAAAGGGTGTCCATTTTTCCCAAAGAATAAAGGTACACCTCAGCTGTCTAGTGTTATATTCACTGCAAGATTCCATCACCATTGTGAACTGTGCCCCCAAAAATCCACATTCAACCGATTTATCAGACATGCTACATTAGTACCTTGTGTGTAAAAGGTCTTATTGTTTGTGCTTGATACAAAAAAACACTATCTGTTCCCAAACTTGAATCTAGCCTGGTCCTCAATCGAACTCAGAGAAAGAGACAAATTAAATGGGTCTTCTGTGATTTAAATGAAATCAACACCCACTTAGTGTGTGTGTGTGGGGGGGGGGGGATACATGCATGTGCGTGCGTTCGTTATTTAGTAACAACAAGTGGCCAAAAAATGTCCTTCATATGCCGAGGCGTGTGTGCTTCAATTACCTCGGAAGTTCATAAACACTAGCCTGTCAAGTGACTGTCGCATGCAATCCAAAACAACCATCGCCAGACAATCTGTCGTAAACAACAGGATAGGACTTTCAGCACACGACGCTGCCCACGTTAACCGAATACAGTCGATATATATAACAGATTGCCGGTATTTAATCGGTTTTTACACGTGTAAAACATACACCAGGACAGAAATCATCAACTGGTTAGACCCGCTGGTGTTCACTGCGTTCAACTTCCAGTAGTTTCTTAAAGGGTTTGTTCCGTTACAATGCTATATAGTTTGACAGGTAGCCACAATCAAATGACCAGTTCTTTTGTGGGACCGCTTTTGTATTTGACTGTTTTTGTAATACCACTTGCCATGCAGCACTGTTGCTAACATGCAAGAGACTTTCTTTCTTTATTTATTTGGTGTTTAACGTCGTTTTCAACCGTTCAAGGTTATATCGCGACGGGGAAAGGGGGGGAGATGGGATAGAGCCACTTGTCAATTGTTTCTTGTTCACAAAAGCACTAATCAAAAAATTGCTCCAGGGGCTTGCAACGTAGTACAATTATTACCTTACTGGGAGAATGCAAGTTTCCAGTACAAAGGACTTGACATTTCTTACAAACTGCTTGACTAAAATCTTTACAAACATTGACTATATTCTATACAAGAAACACTTAACAAGGGTAAAAGGAGAAACAGAATCCGTTAGTCGCCTCTTACGACATGCTGGCCCGGGAGCATCGGGTAAATTCTTCCCCCTAACCCGCGGGGGGTATGCAAGAGACTACTTTGGCCAAACAATTTCTGCATACTTTTTTGCAAATCAGACTTTCACAAACAAGAATAAAACAACAAAACCCAGAACGCTTCTTCAAATCATTGACTTCTGTTTTACTTTCATGTTATTGTTTACATTCGTGTGACAGCTTGATGTCAACCAATCACTAAAATTTACTAGCATCTTAATTACTCGTTCCCGTATTTGTTAACCTTGTGCGGCAACATCACAATCAAAGCCACTACTTCTAAGAATACAGAAAAAGACAAGAGAAGGAACACACATTATCAGAAGGAAAGCAGTCATCCGTGTTTGCAGTAGCTTTACTGTTGCATGATATGTATCAGGTTGACACCCAACAGTAAACACCCCCCCCCCCCCTCCTATCAAAAGGCCAGTTTTGTGAAAATGTCAACAATCACAGTTTCTCAAGTAAATGAAAGAAACCCCACAGTAGAAAACTGTGAACATACATCAAAATTACCTGTGTACATAATCTCAAAAATTATATATATTCATAATTGAAGGACTAATTTTGCAAGTAAGATGATGCTTTTGTATCCAACACATTTCTCTTGTTTGATCTGCAAGGCACACGGCCGGGAAACTCACCGCTGTGATTAATACCAACTTAACTAAAACCCTGAAAGTATGCTGTACCACTGATAAAAACAAACTGTTAATGTTGCTCTTACAATTAAGTACAAGTATGAAACGTAAAGGCAAAGTCCTTCTAAAAAAACCCAGTTCGGCTCCCCATCTCAGATCTGGCTAGGATTTTACATGGTACAAGACGATCCCTCCACTTGGTCACATACCAAAAATCAACATCCTGACTGTGTGCTGTGGTGGGTTGGACTTTCTTTCTTTCTTTATTTGGTGTTTAACGTCGTTTTCATCCACGAAGGTTATATCGCGACGTTCTTTCTTTATTTGGTGTTTAACGTCGTTTTCATCCACGAAGGTTATATCGCGACAAAGGGGGGAGATGGGATAGGGGAAAGGGGGGGGGGGGGGGGGGGGGAGATGGGATAGAGCCACTTGTTAAGTGTTTCTTGTTCACAAAAGCACTAATCAAAAATTTGCTCCAGGGGCTTGCAACGTAGTACAATTATTACCTTACTGGGAGAATGCAAGTTTCCAGTACAAAGGACTTAACATTTCTTACATACTGCTTGACTAAAATCTTTACAAAAATTGACTATATTCTATACAAGAAACACTTAACAAGGGTAAAAGGAGAAACAGAATCCGTTAGTTGCCTCTTACGACATGCTGGGGAGCATCGGGTAAATTCTTCCCCCTAACCCGCAGGGGGTGCTGTGGTGGGTTGGACATTTTTGATTAATTAATGTCTAAAAAAAGTCACCAGTGGCTTTTACAAAATTAATTCATCAAACGCAGGCTGTTGATTGTTGGCATGTGA
Organism: Littorina saxatilis; assembly: GCF_037325665.1. Taxonomy (NCBI): domain Eukaryota; kingdom Metazoa; phylum Mollusca; class Gastropoda; order Littorinimorpha; family Littorinidae; genus Littorina; species Littorina saxatilis. Next base: position 42,487,640 of record NC_090246.1, read on the forward strand.
CCAAGTGGAGGGACGGTCTTGTACCATGTAAAATCCTAGCCAGATCTGAGATGGTGAGTCAAACATCATGAAAAAGAGTTTGCCTTTAAGTTCAAGGTTAACGTCATGTTTAAAAGAAATGCATGACAACATAATGAGTTATAAGTTGATATGTATTGTTGGTTAAAACCTCGTATAAGTAAACAATCACAAGATTAACATGAAGTTCAATTGGAGTTACAGAACAGGTGACTAGAATTATAGTCCCAATTTTTTGGTGGACATTAATTACAACTCACAGTTACACATCACGTGCACCACGTCATGACCATGCCACTCATGTTTTTTTCAGTAAGGCAGTACAATCAACCGAACACATATTTCCATGGACATCACTTTTCATGCAACAAACATACATCAAGTTTATTTCTTCATGCTCAATTCACATTCAAACATCAAAATGTTCCTTATCCCATAAACAATCCAATGATACATAATTATGGTAATACAAAAACTTTACACCTGGGGTGGAGGGGGAGTAGGGGATTCACACTAGCTGTCACTGTACAGTACACTCGCATGCATATATATTCATTTTATGTAATATATTCTGAAGGATTAGCGTTATGGTTTGCTCTTCTTAAACCCTAACAGTAACACCTACAAAACCAAATACAAAGCGTGCGTGTGGTCTATCCATTCTGACTTCCACAACTAGCTTCTATTGTCTTCTCTAAGACACAACAAGGCACAAACTCACGAGAAACAAAAAAAGTAGACACATACTGTACAAAAAATCATAAATTCAAGACAAACCACAAAGTCAAAAGTTGTAGTAAAAATTTAACTGGCTACGTTTGGTTCTAGCAATTAATCCATCCTCTAGCAGACAATTAGGAGCTGTACAATTTGGTTAAAAAAGTGAGATCCAGATGAAGATGGTCAACATTCATTTGTCTTGGCCTTTCACTTTCAGAGTGAGAACCATGACCATGAAAATGAACAGACACTATCAAAGTTTATGAGCATCGTTAGAGCATCTCTTTTATATTCAGTCCCTGCGTGACCTGCATGTGCAAAGAGTTTGAAAACAAGTCAGTTTTGCTTTGAGACCAAAAACTATGGATCACGAGTGTGCTGGTTTGAGTTTCATTGTAGTTTGCTCTGATCTTTGTCTTGAAAACAAAAAATGATCACAATACCACTTTTTTCACAGAATCAAAGTTCATTTGGCAGGAAATACCACCCATGGCCTAGCATGGTCATACAGGCAATGACAATGTAAAACCTGAGACATCAAGAAATATTTCATGCGCTTCAGACTTTTAGTTTACATTGTGCTTTAAAAAAACAACTCTGACTGCAGAGTAGTGTTGCCTAACTGCCTTTACTTGAGCCTCTTTCAAATTCTTGTTTTTCTCAAATCTTAAACAAGAAGGGCAAAGCCCATACGACTCACATGCTTGACCTTGACCTTTACATGACCTTGACCTTCAGGGTCAAGGTCAAATAACTAAACCTAGCAATGACATCATACACTAAGAACTGCTTTACACATTTTTCCTACCAAAATACATGTAACCTTGACCCAAGGTCAAGGTCATCCGAGGTCATGCAACACAAAGCTGTTAATTCAAGACATAGGAAGTACAATGGTGCTTATTGGCTCTTTCTACCATGAGATATGGTCACTTTTAGTGGTTCACTACCTTATTTTGGTCACATTTCATAAGGGTCAAAGTGACCTTGACCTTGATCATATGTGACCAAATGTGTCTCATGATGAAAGCATAACATGTGCCCCACATAATTTTTAAGTTTGAAACAGTTATCTTAGATAGTTCAGGGTCAAGGTCACTTCAAAATATGTATACAATCCAACTTTGAAGAGCTCCTGTGACCTTGACCTTGAAGCAAGGTAAACCAAACTGGTATCAAAAGATGGGGCTTACTTTGCCCTATATATCATATATAGGTGAGGTATTGAATCTCAAAAACTTCAGAGAAAATGGGAAAAATAGCTGTTTTTTAGGCAACATTTATGGCCCCTGCGACCTTGACCTTGAAGCAAGGTCAAGATGCTATGTATGTTTTTTGGGGCCTTGTAATCATACACCATCTTGCCAAATTTGGTACTGATAGACTGAATAGTGTCCAAGAAATATCCAACGTTAAAGTTTTCCGGACGGACGACTCGTGTGAGTACATAGACTCACTTTTGCTTTGCATGTGAGTCAAAATATGAGATATAGCACAATTTGCTTACGATCATGATGAAATTGTTATCTTCCAGCAGCAATAGCGGTGTCTCCTAATGGTGATGAAAACACAGATCATAAGGGTCATATATTGAGACTTGTGAGACAGTGGCGATTGCCAAAATGCTGAAGAATGAAGGTGCCAGCTTATTTCAAACAATGCATGAGAGTAATCCGCAAACAATGATGACACATGAGCAGTTGTGTTACTTGAGCTGTGTTTCAATCTATTAATCTTATCACAATAATGCTGAATCAAAACAGCAAGGCCGCAGGGAATAGAACCATGCAGCTCATTCTCACATTCACTGCGTAGTTATTTCCCCATCTTCTTTTTCTTTAAGAAACAGGTGACCCAAGAATAAAACAAACAAATATCAAAATGCCATCTTCTTTTTCTTTAAGAAGCAGGTGACCCAAGAATACATATCAAAATCATTCTCATTCAACTCAAATGAACTGGTTTGGCAAGTACAAAAGTTTAATACAAGAAAACAGAAGAGAGACAATGTTTTTGTTCTCAAGAAGAAGAGGACAAAACAATTGATTTGAAATAAATTCAAAACACTCAAGTCCTTAATGGCTAAAAACCGTAGGACTTTTAATATTAATTTTACTACTAAATTCAAAAGGAAAACTTTTTGCAACTCTTATAATTTTAAGCGCACATTTATCACCCTCTTGACCTAAAAAGTGTCTTGTTCACTTGCATTTAAAATTCAAGGAAAAGTAGCATACTCCCATAAAACTTAAACATAAATATCAAGTTGACAATAAAACAATTTTAAGCTATTGTTAACCAACTGATTCTAAATCAAACTTCCCACTCAGCTAGTAGAATTCTTTCAAACTCTAATTATAAGGTTTCAGAATTTCATCTGCACTGTTTTAAGCTGTTCTAGGGCAATATGACATTGTACGTAACACTAGACAGCAACTCAGCAAAAGTCAGCACAGACGATCTTCAGAAATAACCCGGGGTTTTGACGGGCTGAAGGAAGAATATAAATCATTGTGGCCACCTGAAGCTGAGGGAAGCTAACATGGCAACAGTGTGCGAGCAGTAAGCTCTGATGTGCTCGTTTTCCCGAAGAAAAAACCATCTCCTCCAATGGACATTGCTTAAATCAAATGAGTGTCCACTAAAAATCCAAAAGAGAAAGACCGCTAGTAATAATAATAGTAATACCCAATGAAGTTATTCCTGAACATTATCTATTACAAAGAATCCGGAGTATTGAATGTCGTCTGACATTCACAAACACAGAGACTGGCGCATTATTTTATTTAAATAATATATTTTTAAAGTTTTATTTTGAGTTAGCAAACAATCCTAGTTTCTGGATGGATTTTGGAATTAACCTTTGCTTATGCTGAAAGAGTTGTCAGGGACCAAGGAAATGGAATAGTGTCATTGCAGGGTTCGACACTAGCGGGGGCGGGGGGCGGAACGCCCCAGAGTTTTGTGTTCCGCCCCAAACATTGCCGAAGCTTGGGGCCCACTCCGCCCCAGGATAAATTCCAACAATGACAAACCAAAAATTCTAATGCCAGAGCCAATCACTAAAAATTGCCAAAGTCGTCACTGAAATTTGCGTTACGATCAATGCCGCAGTCAAGAAAAAACACACATTTAAATCGTCGAAGGACAATGTCGTAAGGGAAATAACTCCCAGATTGCGCTCTTTAGCGTGAGAGATAAGTATCGCCTTCAAATGCCAAACGCAAAATGTGGCGACACATCCCTGGTGTAAAAAGACATGGCAATGAAGATGAAGAACAGGGTGGAGAGAAACGAAAAAAGGAAACCGATGCAGCCAAAAGCGCGAAGCGCTGTCGTAATTTCAATGTCAAATGGTTGAAAGAATTTCCCTGGCTTCAGTACGATGAAGAAAAACAGACAATGCATTGCCGCACGTGAATACTGAGAGTGGGCCCCAGATTTTTTTTTTCCGCCCCAGCAATTTCCATCTCTGGGGCCAGTGTGGCCCCAGGCCAAATAAGTTAGTGTCGACCCCTGCAATGTGTCAGAGCATCTTAATGGTGCTACACACATGAAGTAACATGATGACCAAACCTATCACAGTTCAAATAATCAGCACCTTGGCGGGGATTTCAAAGCAGGTGATCTGTCAAAAAACTTAAAACATGATGCATTACTTCCTAAAAAAAAATTCTATAAAATGTATCTAATAAAAAATGCACAGCTAGCCCTGAAGATGAATTGTCAAGTCCCACAAAACAAGTCAATTCCAAAATTTTAATAATAAATTTTCATTTAATTAATATACTTACCCAACTCACATATAGCAATTAACTCTAGTTCAGTGCTGGTAACGCTGTACGCGTTCCCCTTGGTAACAAGGGAGACCACCCTAAAAAAGAGTGATCCATCCCATAATATCAGACCGATGTCCGGTCCAACATCCGTATGCGTGCGCATACGCCGCCATTTGTATCATTCGAACGAAGCCCAACTCACTACTTTTTTAGAACCCAATACCACCACAGCGGGGAGGCGGGAGGGTTTAAACGATGTGAGTTGGGTAAGTATATTAATTAAATGAAAATTTATTATTAAAATTTTGGATTAAATTACATATTATTACCCAACTCACATATAGCAGATTGCTACTATAGGTGGTGGGTACTTACCAAAACTATGCACGCAGGACTTGTCCCGCCGCTACCATGGCAGGCAGCGCGGAGCTTCCATCCTGTCTGACAGAAGCGACGTCTCTGAGGTAAAAGTTGACGAAAACGTCCTCAGAGCGCCAATACGCAGCTTCCAGTACCTCGGCTAGCTTGCCGGACCGAAGAACTGCCACTGAGGATGCCCAGGCTCTCGCCTCATGGGTTCTAGCCGCGGTGAGAGGCAAAACTGCCCTATCATCACCCGACTGCACTAGCCACCAGGCATATGCTCGTTTGATCAGAGTGGAGATCCATTTGGCCAGAGTCACCTTCGCTATATCCTTACACCTAGCCGTGTTTAAAGATATGAAAAGAAGCTTTTGACTTTCTGACCTAACAGGCCGAGTTCGAGACAGGTAACATCGGAGAGCTCTCACAGGACAATTTGCAATATCGGGATCTCCAGGAGCCAAAATCTTGCTCAAGGGTGGAATGCGCAAGATTGGAGAAAGCTGGCCAGGTTTCTGGTTTTTCGCGAGAAAGCCGGGAACAAATTTGAGAGAAATGGAACCATCCTTCTCGAACGCAATATCCTTGTCTAAACCCGACAAAGAATGCACCTCACTACCTCTCCTAGAAGTAGAGAGAAGCGTTAAAAACACAGTCTTACGCGTCAAATCGGCCAAAGTGGCTGACAAAAGAGGCTCGAACTCATCCGAGGCTAAGAAACGTAAGACCAGGAACAAATCCCATGCAGGGAGAAGCGATTTTGAACGAGCTGCTAAAAGGGCAGCCCCCTTAATAACACTAGCGATAACCCCTCCGAGCGAAATTTTGTGGCCTAATTGCGCGAGGGTCGAAGAGATCGCCGACCTCCGGACCCTAATAGAAGAGGGAGAAGCCCCCTGATCAGCCAACCAAGACAGATGGTTGGCTACCTGAATAGACCTAGGAGAAAGAGGTTTAACCCCGTTAAGCGCGCACCACCTAGGCCAAGAGGCCCAGTGCGATGAGTAAACCGAAGAAGTCGATTTTCTATGCGCATGTCCAACGAATCTCAGAGTAGGGGAAGAGGCCCCTGCCCTACGCAAAGCGCTTCGGACAGAATCCACGCGTGAAGGGCCAGGATCTGTGGGTTCTCGTGCTGAACGCCTGACCGAGGCTGCACGAGATCTCCTCTTTTCAGGGCGAGAGGGATTGGGGGCCGAACTGCTAGACGCAGTAGGTCGGGAAACCAGTGCTGGCTTGGCCACAGAGGAGCGACCAGAACCAGCGCTGGTTTCTCCAAGTCCACTTTCCTGAGGACTTTGCCTAAGAGGCAGAACGGAGGGAAGGCATACGCCGGAAGATCTGACCAATCCACTTCCAGAGCATTCACCTTCCAGGCCAGAGGATCCGGGAAGGGGGACACAAAGAGAGGCAGTCTCGCCGAAAACCTCGTCGCAAAGAGATCTATCTTGGGCTTGTCGATCTGCGACCAAAGCCGCTGCAAAGACTGGTGTGTGAGAGTCCACTCTGAATGAACAATCCTGTCCCCTCTGCTCAAAGTGTCTGCAAGGACGTTCAGACTGCCCTTCAAGTACACTGCTGACAACAGAATGTGCTGGGCGTGACACCACTTGAGAATGCGACATGCAATGTCGGAAAGACTGTGAGACCGAGTCCCCCCCTGCTTGTTCACATACGACGCCACAGACATGTTGTCGGTGTGAAGACGTACATGACTGCCCTCCAGGAAAGGCTTGAACGCTAGAAGCGCCAGGGAAACGGCCTCCAACTCCAGTACATTGATATGTAGGGAGGCCTGAGAGCAATCCCAAACTCCCGAAACCATGTGCTCGTCCAGATGAGCACCCCACCCCGTCAGAGATGCGTCCGTAAACAACTCTCTCTCCGGCGGTGGACGAACAATGGGAACACCCCGGAACAAATCCGGAAGAAGCCAAACACCTGTGGTCTGCTGAAACCAAGTTCCCAGTGCGATCGGAGCACTCCAGTCCTGGGATGTCTGATCCCACCTTGACTGCAGGGAGGCCTGAAAAGGCCTCTTGTGAACCCTGCCCAACGGAATGAGGGAAGCCATGGATTCCATCTGACCCAGAACCGAAGTCAGAACCCTTGCACTGGCGTGATTCTCTCCGTAGAGAGACCGAATCAGACCCTGAAGCTTGTCGATCCGCCTTTGAGACGGACGGACAGACCACCGAAGCGTGTCGAATTCCATGCCCAGGTAAGTAAACGTCTGGGATGGTTCCAACTCGGATTTTGTCAGGTTGACAGAGAAACCCAGCTGTGCCGCCCGGCTCAGCACCCTGTGCGTATGAGCCTCGCAAAGCCCCCTGTTCTGGTGAAGGATTAACCAATCGTCCAGGTATGCTCTGAGACGGATGCCTTCCTGTCTCACAAGAGCGCAAAGCTGCCTGACCACAATCGTGAAAATCCACGGAGCTAAAGACAGGCCGAACGGCAGAGCCCTGAACTGGTAAGCTTTGCCGCCCCAAGGGAAGCGAAGCCACTTCCTGTCCGCGACATGTATGAGGACGTGAAAGTAAGCGTCTGTAAGATCGATCGACGTTGCCCAATCTCCCGGCCGTAAGGCCTCCCGAACCGAAGTTGGAGTTTCCATGGTAAACTTGATTACTCTCAGAAACTTGTTCAAAGGAGAAAGATCTAACACCGGCCTCCACGCCCCCGAGGCTTTCGGCACTACAAAAAGTCTGCCGTAAAACCCCGGGGACCGCGCGTCCAAGACCTCCTCTATAGCTCCCTTGAGCAGCAGAGCCGAGACCTCCTCCTGGACCGCGTTCCGTGCCACCAAATCCTTTGGCGCCCTGCAGGGCGGGATTATCCTGACCAGGGGAGCCTTCTGCCCTGACCAGAGAAGCCGGAACCCCGAACACACTATCCCCGTGACCCACTTGCTGGCCACCAGTTGCAGCCAGGAAGAAAGGGCCCTGGACGGGCCGCCCGCTACAACTAGCGCGGGGGCCACCGGGATGTGTTGTTCGGGGAAGTTTCATTGGGGGTGAGGCTTACGCCCCGACCCCCTGGAACCCCCGAAAGACTGACCCCTCTTAGGGTATGGAGCTCCACGCCCCCTACCCCTGGAGGAGAATGACTGCTTCTGGGCCTTCCCACCACCTGACGAAGACGTCTGAGGCTTAGCAGAAGAAAACGCCTGAGTCTGAGACTTGCCCTGAGGCTTCTGGAAGCCCTGTGAAGCCAAACGCGCGATCGCTACATCCCGCGCGTCCTGCGTCTCTTTCTGGAGTGCATCGAAAGACGCCTGCCCTAAGAGAGACCCCTCAGCAAAAGGGGAGACCTTCAGCCTCTCCACAGTCGCGGTGTCCCAAAATCTGGACCCCGTCAAGAAGGCTGATCTCCTTGAAAGCACCGCGTGAGTATACAGCCGGGCAGACAAAGTAACCTGTTCTCTAGTCACCTTGCCCAGAGTAGCCAGCAGTGTTGAAACATCTGTCGGCGACGCATCGAACCGAAATTCAAAAGGATCAAGAGATGTGGCAATCGATCTGGATAAAGACCTTTGCAGAGACTCCGACACGGACGTGAGCTCCAGCAAAGACCTTCCAACTTCCTCCACAGCTGTGAGAGAACCGTCAGTACATGGGACAACTCTATCCCTATTGTACCCGTCCTCTCTCAAAGCAGCAAGTTCCGGCGTCACCGGAAGTGCCCCTGACGGCAGAGCAAAAGAGTCAATCAGATTCACAGGATAAGGGGTGAGCTTGAACTTCGGAACACCGGAAGCAGCCCGAGCCCCAGGCTGAGCCAGCCAAGAGACAACGTCTTCCGGGGCCTCGCCGTGCTGAACCAACAACGGCACCGCCGGTTTGCGTTTACCACACAAGACGTTAGCCATTTCATAGGCAATAGTTGACGATTCCCGGAAGCGGTAGCGAGGCCGTTGCTCCTGAGCACTCCGGAAATCGTCAAAAGCAGAACGAGGTGGGTGAAGCTGAGCCTTGTCCTTCACCACCCCTTCCGGAAAGTATCTGAACGCTGTTTCCGCCGCCAGCGCCACAGCGGCTGACAGCTTCACGGGCAAATTCAGTTGGGAATCCTCTACCACTGAGGCATCCCCGTCTTCCGCCCTACACTCCGACTCGAGATCAAGCTCGGAGCCAGGAGGCAGAACATCAGACAGTTTATCGTCGGCAGAACCGACCACTTCCTGCCCCCCGGGCGGAAGAGGACTAAAACGGTCCCCGATATTCTCATAAAGAGACGTACGGAGGCGTTCGTCCTTTCGCTGCTCGTGGGAACTCTCACGACTACCAACGCCAGAGAGAGCCCCCTGAGCTCGCACACCGGCAAGCGGTGTAGACATACCTTGAACTGGTGTCCCATAAAGGAGAGACACCAACTTGGTACTCCCATCCTGCGAAGCATGGACATCCGCCCGAGTCACAGTCGCCGAAGGCAAAGCGGAAGTCGAAGCCGGAACTGCAGGAGACTGCCGTACCTGTGCTAAGGAGAGAACATCAGAAACACCAGACGGAAGCGCTCGTAATTCCTCCCTAGTGGAAGATAATTCCGACGCAAGTGTCGAAACTTGAGCGCTCAAAGTCAACAATAAAGACGCAACTTCAGTTGGCGCTAACCCAGGGCAGCCATCTGAAGTTGAGGCAGAAGCAGAAGCAGAAGCAGAAGAAGAAGAAGCTTTGCCCGAAACACCACTCTTGCCAGAACGTAAACAAGCCTGACCGGAAGTTAAACTGACGTCTGCTAACACGGGAGATTTAACAGAAGTTGAATCAGAAGAAACAGACGCGGATTTTCCTGCGCCCTTCTCTCTCCTAGAGCTACGTTTAGGAGGCGTATCGTCAGAAACCTGCCTCGAACTAGGCTTCCTTTTGGCGCTATCAACAAGCGCAGCCTCCGCCATAGCGAAAGAACTCACGAAAAATTTCAAAGAAAAACAATTTCAGAAAAATTTCACAAGTACAAAACGAGCGACGAAAAACGTCGCTAAAGTTATAACAAAACGGAAAGATCTCACCACACAGCGTAGGTAAAGGTGAACAGTTAGGCGACGACCAAGGGGAGATGCCAAAGCCAAAGACTAAGACAAAATGCTGAAGACAGCAGGAGCGTACATCAGGAGCGTCCTTCCCAGTTGAACCGCTGAGAGAGAATGATACAAATGGCGGCGTATGCGCACGCATACGGATGTTGGACCGGACATCGGTCTGATATTATGGGATGGATCACTCTTTTTTAGGGTGGTCTCCCTTGTTACCAAGGGGAACGCGTACAGCGTTACCAGCACTGAACTAGAGTTAATTGCTATATGTGAGTTGGGTAATAATATGTAATTTAATAGCAAAATACTTACAGTCAAAACAATTTTCCTTTTTGTGTGTGCCTTGAATGGTCTAACAAACACAGTTTAAAATAATTGTATGACTGTTTAAAAACTGCATTAAATCAAATAATCTACTGAGGTTAGTAAATTTGTCAATACAGTTATTGAAATGAAATTTTACTTTTCAAAGAAACACTTTGCTGCCTACGGTAGGCCAACAGTGAAATACTTTCAAAAAGGGAGCAATCTAAAATTCTTACTAAAATCTCAGTTAAAGAACCTGATTGTTCCGTAGCTTCGATTGAACTGACCGTTTTTTTGTTTTTAATGAACCAGCAATGATAGCAAAGTCACATGCAATGATTCTCTTTTCCAAAAAAGGTAATGATTCATGAAAAAACCAGAATGATGAAAACATCTCTAGACTTCATTTAGGTCTGATATGTCCTGAACCAAAGTATAGCCTCAGCTGGAATGAAAAATGATTCACAACCAAGATAGAACATGTATCTCATTTTCTATCTTTGCATCAGAGCAAATTAGCAAGCCAATCATGAACTCAAAATTACTTCACTTTGTTGAAGCAAGCTCACAAACACACACACGTGCACACTCACACATACAGGCAGACACACACACAACAAACACACAAATGCACACACACAGGTGGTAAAAGCTGCAGTAAAAATATTCATCGAAAGGCAGCTGGGAGATCATGAAGATTATTAGTAGATACGTTGCTGTCATCTCTGGAAACATCTGTTATTTTTTTATTTTATAGATGCTGATTGCCATTCCTCTCTCACACAATTCGTTTTTAAACTCTTCTCCAAAGAGTAATGGAAGCAGAAGTTAATGCTTGAACATTGAAAGAATATGGGGAAAGGGAGCATGGCCTAATCCGTATCTGTAACTAAGGTCATGAGAATGTGTTGTAACTGCAACAACTGAGTCAACACTGTTTACAAGCTCGAAGGCTCCCGAAGCAATGTTTCATTTCATTTTGATCACATGCTCTTCTCTCCATTTATAAGTGAGTAAAGTCATTAACAGCTGTTTCACTCAAACCTTGAACATTCTGTGTGATTTAACTTGTCCTCCGAAGTAGCAGTATAAGATTTTGCAGCAGATGGCGAGCAAGATACATGTCTCTGGTACCCTCGTACCTTCAGAAACTCTGTCTTGTAGAGACTGCCTCTTACTTATACACATTCTTTCTTGTGCACTCTTTCCTTCTCATGAGACTCTTCTTACTGACCACCAAACGATCACAGCGCTTCGAATAGTTATCTCAGTTTGCACAATGGAGGCTCCGTGAAGGGTGCCACCAAGGCAGCAATCCAACCGAGTCAGATGAACATGTGAACAGAAAATGGAATCCATGGTTAAAATCTAGTGCTGAAGTTTGCTGCATTTCTCATTCTGGAAAATGCGTCTCCTTGTGGAGCAAAGAGTATACTGCACATGTTTCAAGCTTAATGCTTGTCTGCAAGATTGTCTTCTGAAAGCTTGTCCACATAATCCAGGCTGCTTGTGTACTGTTGTAGTGAATACCTTGTACGTTCTCTCAAGCCTGTCCATATAATCCAGGTAATGCACAAGTCACTTCTACTTTGGCAGTAAACACCTAGTGCAGTTTGCTTGCACATGGTCTTCAGAGGCCGTTTGCTAACTGTGAAAAGGCTTGCAACGTAAAAAAAATAAAAATAAATAAAAACACAGAATCACCAAGCTCCTTGGGTTGGATGTAAGCTTGGGTGTACAAGTTCATCACAGGAAGGAAACTTCTATTCCTTCAATGGTCCAAAAGCCAAGCTGAGATGGTGCAAAAAAAGACGGAAGGCAGTGTAGAGTGTACATCAGCGGGATGAACTGTCACAAGCTTATCAATGCTGCCACGAGTTACATTAGAAGGTGGTGAAGGTACAGAACACCCGAGCTTTGGATTTGATGCCAGATGATCACAGCTGTAGGGAAGATTAGTCTGTTGCGTTGGAAGGTGAACACTGATTCATGCTGCCCCCTTGACCACAAGCTTGAAACTTGCTGAGTGAGCACTGTCTGCTTCAGCTTATAATCTGTCACTCAGTGACTGCCGCCGGTCTCACAAATTGTGTCGCAAAGCTTCAGCAGTCCAAGTGGTTGGTTCGACAAAGGAGGAGAGTACTGTGAGAGCAGTCCTAGCTCTGGCCACACTGTTGACCACAAGCTGACCGTTGTGGAGCTGAGATCAACTGTTAGTGACTGTGTCAAATCTGTGTTAGTTATCTGACCACAAGCTGTTGTCATTGAGAAAATTACTTCACTATCAGTGTCTGATGACACTGAGTGGGCAGACAAGGCATTCCTGGCTCTGGCCACACTGTTGACCACAACTTGACCATCGGCTCTCTACCACTGCCTCTCTCTGTACGTCTGTCTATCACACAAATTGCGTCCAAAACCTACGACAGTCCAAGCTGTCAGACGAAAGAGGAGAAACCTGTGAGGGGAGTCCTGGCTCCGGCCACATTGTTGACCACCACTTGACCGTTGTTAAGACTGAAGGCATAGTGACTGCTGTCTGCCTCGCTGTCTGTGTAAGCGTAAGCGTTGTTGTTCTGGAATCGCCAGGATTCCCGCGCCGTGTTGCTGTTGGGGTGGATCGTACTGAACGCCGGGGGAGGGGGGGATGCTGGGACTTTCTCGCTCTCTGCGTCGCTTTCGTCGTCGCTCGGCTGGAACAAAAGATTTGAGTTTAAGCGGACACTTAACACACTGAAACCCCACCTTCTCACACCCCCAGGGTTCAGCCTGGGAGAACAAGATTTGACCCTCTCAATCCCACTCTGATGGGACATAATCCAAGGTGCAAAACACTAAATAGATTGGCAAGGTCCAAGGTCACCTCCGCCCCCCTGAACATTTCGTTTATCCAACAAAGGTACATGGTGCAATTTTTAGCCAAATCAGCTTAGTATTTGCCATCATAACATGTTATCAAATTGTGTATGCGTGCATGAGTGCATGTATGTGAGTGTGTGTGCTTGTGCTCTGTTTGATAGACTTTTGCTTGCGTATGCTTTTGAATTTAATTCTTATGGGTCATTTTAGATTTTACGAAAGAGTCCATGGCACATAGCGCGTTAGTAAACCAAACCCTGTATCCAGCAATGGATCTGTTATCCTTTACACAGCAAGGAAACCAACCAACCATTGCCTTTCACGCCTGGTGGCGTGTAGGGCAGCAACACAGCAAGGAAGGTATTGTTAAATGCAGTTACCTCTGTGGAATCATCAAGGTCGGAAGGTTTATCAGTGACACAACTGGAGCTGTCGTCAGGTATGGGCGGCTTGGCCATGGACAAGGCATCCTCGTCATCAGAGTACGCTACGCTGGCCGGGCTAGGTCGAGGAGGGGCCCTGATGACAAACATCAACAGATAATTATAAATAACAATTACACTGCATACAATCAATTAAATAAATGTAGCACAAAGAGCTAAGCTCATAAGCTTGCTCTTAAAAGCAATATAATAACTGATTTGGCAGACGAATATAACGCATAACAGAACATTGATTAGCATGGTGTTAAAAACAAAGGTACAACATTAAACTGTCCTGTTTTCTCCAAACCACTTGGCTTCTGTTTCAACAATCTTTCTTCTGTTTGAAGAATGTTTACAAATTAGTTCTTCACCGTCTCATCTAAAGAATGATCTCTGGTGTTTAAAAAATGCTGAAAATTATCTGGCAATATATTAACCATGGTCAAAAGTAAGCACTGCAATTTACAATACCTAGCATTAATATTGTTGATAGATCTGTTCCTGGGCAGAATGTTGCGACAAGACTGTCTCAGCTAGTAGTAGGGCGGGTAAGCTCTACAATGCACCATACCTAGCATAAATATTTTTGATAGATCCGTTCCTGGGCTGAATATTGCGACGTGATTGTCTCATCTCGTAGGTGGGGAAGCCACCATCCTCCGGCTCTGAGGGCTCCGACATGACGGTGGTGTTGGTCTGCGATCTCTTCATCTCTTCTGCAAAACACAGTGAATAACCATATCAACCTGTAACAATTACATACAAATAACATACTTCCAGAATCACACTGCACTCACAATTGACAACGTTGTCAACACATAACTTCATAAGTAATATGGCAAGAACTCAAAAAGAGACTTACTGTTACTACCATTGAGTGTGAAGTTTATTAAACATCTTGGAAGAATGGGGGGTGGGGGGGGGGGGGGGAGAAAGGGGGAACAAAAAGGGGGGGGGAAAACACACACACACACACACACACAAAACCAAACACATAAACACACACAGAAACACATGTGTG
>NC_090246.1:42504665-42509165 GCF_037325665.1 Littorina saxatilis
TCGTTATATCAACTGTGAAAAATCAAAGCGCATTAAATTACCCAGATATGAAGTGGGTTTTAACACATTTCTAAAAACAGTTTAATGACTTCAACTGCTTGAACAATGAAGGATGATTGATGGCAGTGAGTTCCAAACTGATGTGCCTGAAAATGCAAGACTGGTCTTATAAAGGTGGGATCATGCAATTGGTGGGATCAAGTTGACAGATCCATATCTGCCGGTAGCTCTCTTAAATAATGATGTAATGTAAATTGGCACTTTTCTGTAGTACAGTTTATGCACGAAAATGGCTTTTTTTTTAACTTAAGATGCTTCTCCAGTGGAATAAAGTTTTTTTAACTTCATTACTGTTGAGGCATTTTCCTTTATGATGAGTTTAGCGACGATAGAGGGAATCTAGCAAAACAGAGAGAGAGAGAGAGAAAGAAAAAGAGAGAGAGAGAGCGCGACAGAGAGAGAGAGAGAGAGAGAGAGAGAGAGAGAGAGAGAGAGAGAGCGAGAGAGAGAGAGAGAGAGAGAGAGAGAGAGAGAGAGAGACACAGATAGACAGAGACAGAGAGAGAGAAAGGCACAGACACACAGACTTAGAAAAAAAAACTGCAGACAAAAAACTGACCCAAACTTGGAGTAACAAATCTGTCGGACGATACGCTTGGCTGACTGATGCCTTGGTTGTTGATGGCGATGATGCGAAAGCGGTACTCGGTGTTAGGGTTGAGGTTGTCGAGGGTCACCAGAGCTTTGGACTGACTGGTGATCTCCTGCTGCAGTGTCACAAACCTCGCTTCATCTGCACGCAGTGATCAAAATCAAATCAAAAATCAAATTAACTCTATAATCTCAAATCTGATCAATTACATTGGCAGCGCATAAACATGAAGACAAACGGAACATTACAACATTGTTAACATTAAAATAAATCTTATGACTAATATGATTCTTAGGCCAAAAAAAAAATAGGTGTGGTTACAGTAACATAGCCAAAAAAATAGGGTAGGAAGGTAAGCAATCACTTTTTTTAAAAAAAAAATTTTCTAATGTGTACAAATTAAACCTACGGTACTTGACAGGGAAATAAGTGTGCGACACGGGCGCTTTCGCTTTCAATGCGTTTTTTGCACTCGGTTTTTTTGGGGTTTTTTTTTGTTGACAAATGTAATAAAAAGTTATAGGGTCGGCCCCTAAAAATAGGGTAGGTCGGGTTACCGTAACCACACCTATTTTTTTTTTAGGCCTTATATAACCAAAAATCAAGTGATAAACAAAACCTTGCTCAATGCCTCAAAGGAAAAATTAAGCTATCTTTTAAGTTTTAATAAAGACCTTGGGTGGCAAGGTCCCAAACTTATCGCTGGACTTATGCACACGCACCCACTTGGTCCCTGGATATGAAGAGACGTTGCTGCGGCTGACGCCATTGCTTCTCATACAGCTACTATATATTTTTATCAGAACTTTTAAAAATACCATTTTATATCCAAGTATCTCATAACACCATTTTTAATTAGATGAGCGAGAGTGTGCAGGGGGTGGGAGGGTGGTGAACCACTGTACATAAAGGGAAAGTTTGTGTGCGTGCCTGTGTGTGTTCTTAATCTAAGACAAATGTCGCCAATGTTTTTACAGAGTGACGTTAAATAAACGATTTTATCATCATCAAACCTTGCACATTCTTCATTCACACACTGTCTGTGAAGCCCATGATTTCACTGGGTCTTATACAAACAAGTATTTCATCGAAAAAACACGTACAATAGACGAATTCATAATATAACTCTTGTTGGGTTTGTATGGGTTGTGAAAGAGTGAATGCCCTTGCTTTTTACTTGGACAAACATTGGAGGTGCCAATTACAAGCAAGGGATGTGTTGGTAACATGTGGACAGGAGCACGAGTGAAGTTATTTGTCAGAGGAAAAAGCAAGGGTGTTTATCACTCTTTGAGTCTTTCATTACCCACACAAACCCGACAGTTATTTGTCAGAGGAAAAAGCAAGGGTATTTATCACTCTTTGAGTCTTTCATTACTCACACAAACCCGACAGTTATTTGTCAGAGGAAAAAGCAAGGGTATTTATCACTCTTTGAGTCTTTCATTACTCACACAAACCCGACAGTTATTTGTCAGAGGAAAAAGCAAGGGTGTTTATCACTCTTTGAGTCTTTCATAACCCACACAAACCCGACAGTTATTTGTCAGAGGAAAAAGCAAGGGTATTATTCACTCTTTGAGTCTTTCATTACCCACACAAACCCGACAGTTATTTGTCAGAGGAAAAAGCAAGGGTATTTATCACTCTTTGAGTCTTTCATTACCCACACAAACCCGACAGTTATTTGTCAGAGGAAAAAGCAAGGGTATTTATCACTCTTTGAGTCTTTCATTACTCACACAAACCCGACAGTTATTTGTCAGAGGAAAAAGCAAGGGTATTTATCACTCTTTGAGTCTTTCATTACCCACACAAACCCGACAGTTTTTTGTCAGAGGAAAAAGCAAGGGTATTTATCACTCTTTGAGTCTTTCATTACCCACACAAACCCGACAGTTATTTGTCAGAGGAAAAAGCAAGGGTATTTATCACTCTTTGAGTCTTTCATTACTCACACAAACCCGACAGTTATTTGTCAGAGGAAAAAGCAAGGGTATTTATCACTCTTTGAGTCTTTCATTACCCACACAAACCCGACAGTTATTTGTCAGAGGAAAAAGCAAGGGTATTTATCACTCTTTGAGTCTTTCATTACCCACACAAACCCGACAGTTATTTGTCAGAGGAAAAAGCAAGGGTATTATTCACTCTTTGAGTCTTTCATTACCCACACAAACCCGACAGTTATTTGTCAGAGGAAAAAGCAAGGGTATTTATCACTCTTTGAGTCTTTCATTACCCACACAAACCCGACAGAGTTATTTCAACTAAACATCTATTGTTAAGGTTTTTATTGATTTTTTTTCACCCCTGAAAAAAGACAACTAATGATTCACACATGGCGATAGTACTAATTAAGGCTTTCAATTAATCAAAAGTACCAAATCTTTACCAAAACTTAGTACCAGTAGGTGAAGGAGAAAGCATCTCATCTGTATAGGAAGAACAGTGGCAACTGCGATGAAATGTCACCCTTGGGACCAGAAAAAAGTATCGCTACATTGCAGGTGGCCTGTCATGGCGGGTATATTTTGGTTAACATGATAGAGAAAGGGAGAGCAGAAGATGCCCTTTACTGGGAGGTGTCCTCAAATTGCAGGTACCACTGCAAAAGTCACGACACTGACCTTGCTTCTGGCTCTGGATGAAGTATCCATAGACGGGGGAGTCCCCCGAGGTGCCGTCCACCCACTGGAGGAGCAGTGACCGGTCCTGCTGGTTGACCGACGGCCGACTGGGGGCAGCTGGGGAGCCTGCAATACCACACAGTCAAACTTTGCACATTTTTCACAGAATAAAAATGGCTAAGAACTGAGAGATGGTGAATATGCTGGTGGAAACAATGCAAGGGAGACTATATTTCACTCCCAAACTTTCTATGCACCCTGCATTCTCTTTCCACCCTTTTGCCAGTGGAAACTTACATTACCTGATCTGGCCACAACTCTATCCTTCCCATCCACACAGATTACCGTAAGGATCTGTTTGATTCCAACAAAACCCAAGTCAGATTAGTTCTAATTCCATCCCCATGTTGATGTTGAAAGGATATTTGCCTCTGTCTTGGAAATGGCTTCCCTGTAACACCTGTTCTTCCCTTGCTTAGTCCTGTGGTCCTGAGATGACAAAATCCTCTCTTGCTCCCTCCCCCCGCCCTATGGAGGTGTTGAATTTCACCTGTAACTTATGTTCTTACCTGGCTGTGGTCCTGCCAAACCAAAATCCTCACTGGCCTCCCCCCCCCCCCCCCCCCCCCTTCCTACACATGTTGGATTTTTACTTGTGACACCTATCTGGAGTCCTGTCAGTCTGGAGGCGTCGGATGGATTTTACCCGTAACCGCTGTTCTTACCTAGATGGGGTACTGTCATGATAGAGATGCTAGATGTGACATGAAACATATGCTTTTTTACCTCGCTAGGGTCCTGTCACTCTGAAAATGCTAGTTGGTACCAGTGAAACCCGGCTGTTCTTACCTGGCTGGGGTCCAGTGGTGACAAAATCCTCGCTGGCGTCGCCGCGCCCTATGGAGGTGTTTGCGGACACGCGGAACTTGTAGCGCACCTCCTCCTCCAGCCCGGTCACCACCACCCTCGTCTCGTTCTCACGCAACACTCGCTTCGGGGGCAGTACGCCGACTGGAACGGAAAGGAGAGGTTTTCATTTCATTTACTCTAGTGCCCCAATGTTGGGAAATTCGGGTCGCTTCCTCCCAGTGGAAAGCTAGCAACAAGAGTAGCGCTACCCAGGTGTGTGCGTTGTTTAAAGGTGTAATCAACCACCTGCACTTACGGCAAAATGACCGAAGTCTTTTACGTGCCACAGTGGTGACACAGGGGCAGGAC